>NW_003852413.1:24920239-24922728 GCF_000181295.1 Otolemur garnettii
AAAATGGATAAAATGCACAGCAAAGTGCCAGAAGCACTGCAAGTGTTTCTGGAACAAATTCCTTCCTTGCCTGGTTATGTAGTCCAGATTCTTAGTTTCTGAAGAAAAATCATTTCCTATGATATAAACATCCAAGGAGCAAAGAGCGTAGGAGGTGCGGGACCATTGCTCAGGGCAGATTTTTGTTCTTTGTTTTTTGTTTGGGGCAGGGTTGTCTAGGCCGTCGTACAGTGGCACTGTCACAGTTCACTGAAACCCCCAACTCCTGGCTCAAGCCATCCTCCTGCCTCAGCCTCCTGAGTAGCTGGGACTATAGGTGTGTACCACCACACCGGGCTATTTTTAAATTTTTTTTTTGTGGGGACGGGGTCTTGCTATGCTGCTCATTCTAGCTGAACCCTCCTGGCCTCAGACATCTCTCCCTGCCTCCACCTCTCAAAGGGCTGGGATTACAGGTGTTAGCCACCACACTCTGCCTTGAGTCAAATTAAAATCAAGCACCAAAAGGCTATAAAGTAATTCCTCCTTTCCTTTGTTTATGAAAACTTACCAAAAGCCCCTTTCAGAGGATAATTGTGGGATAGTGGTGGCTCACATCTATAATCCTAGTATTCTGAAAGGCCAAGGTGGGAGAATCCCTTGAGCTCAGAAGTTTGAGACCAGCCTAAGCAAGATCAACACCCCATCTCTGCTAAAAATTAAAAAATTAGCCAAGTATTCTGGCAGGTGCCTATAATCTCAGCTACTTGGGAGGCTGAGGCAAGAAGATCACTTGAGCCCAGGAGTTTGAGGATGCTGTGAGCTAAGCTGATGACACGACACTCTAGCCTGAGGCAACAGAGTGAGACTAGTCTCTTTAAAAAAAAAAAGAAGAAAAAGAAGAAGAAAGTAATTCTGCCTTAGAGACCTCAGAGAAGCAGAAAACCTCCCTCCCTCCCTCCAAGCTTCTCGTTCTCCTCCTTGGGTGTGATGGTTAAAGACACATCCACCATGGTAGTTTCTGTTACCTCCATCTTAGTTTCTTCTTTTCAAGCAACTGTGTGGATTTGACAACCAGCAATTATAAGAACCCAGATGAATGCAGGTCTCTTGCCCTAGTTTTATTTCCTGTGCTCTAGTAAAACAAAGCTCCTCATCGGTCTGGCATAGATGGCACTCCCACCACCGCCTCCACCCCCACTCAAAATAAAAGGATCCCTTGGATAGGGCTTTAAAGCTTTCAAAACACTTTCACATGTGCAAGTCTTGAAGGCAGGGCAAGCAGAGCACATGCCCCAGGTGGGCCCATCTAAGCACCCACCGCTGTTCCTCCCTGGCCCAGGCCCTAGCATGATGCTGAATTCAGTCCAAATAAAATCACACTTCATATTGATGGATCTTCTTAGTTTTTCAAATACCTTCTCAGAATAGCATCTCATCTGATTATCATCATCCTCCATTTGGGGTTGGCAGGGTAGAAATTCACATCCTTTTCTTTTAATGATAAAAGAAACTAAAGCTCTTACTGATTTTCCCAGGCCCACCCACTGCCTCTGACATGTAGCCCTTCTAAGAAGCTCTCATCAGAACTTCAACTCTGGTCACCACAAATGACAGAACAAAGAGAGCTAAAATTTACAGAATGTCTTTTGTGGTCCAGGCAAGGCAAAGCACCTTGTGCATTGCACACCAGAAGGTAGAAAGGAAGTGATTAGCTTTACTCGCTGTTTGGATCCCCAAGAATGTCAATCAAAACACACCTTTGGGGGCCAGAAAAGTAGTTTTGGAAATGTAGAAAGCGAAAGCCAGTGGCATTTACAGGGCTTTCTTGTAGAGTCAGTGGGACAAGATGAAATAGACAACAATACAATCTAATCCATATTTAAAACCTAAATGAGTAGGCAGACTGAACTCTCAGAATTATGGTAAACCAAAGGACAGCTAAGAAGGAAGATTTAGTACACACTATTCAATACGGCAGCTATTAGCTACATGTGGCTCCTGGGAGCCTCAAATGTGGCTGGTCCCAACTGAGATGTGCTAGTATTGATTATATGCTGAAATGATAATGTTTTGAATATGTTGGGCTAAAGAACTTATTTAAATTAATTTCATTTGTTTGTTGTTACTTTGTTAATGTGGCTACTAGAAAATTTCAAATTACAGGTGAGACATTCTATTTCCATGGGGACAGGGCTAGTTTTGAATGATGATCAGTCATCAAAATATTATAAATGCCTAATTAAATGCTAAACCCTTTACATGCATTCCTTTAATTAATTTTCGCATCATCTCCATAATTTCATTTCTTCTGTTTTATAGATGAGGAGCTGCTGCTTTTAAAGAATTAAGTATATAGCTATTATTAATAATAAAAAAACAGGACAAGTTAAAATTAAGTGTTTTGGGCTCAGCGCCTATAGCTCAACCAGCTAAGGCGCCAGCCACGTACACCTAAGGTGGCAGGTTCGAATCCCCAGCCCGGACCCGCCAAACAACAATGACGGCTG
>NW_003852413.1:24922913-24928669 GCF_000181295.1 Otolemur garnettii
AAAAAAAAAAAAAAATTAAGTGTTTTGGAGGCCGGGTGCAGTGGTTCACACCTGTAATTGTAGTACTCTGGGAGGCCAAGGCATGAGGATTGTTTGAGGTCAGAATCCCCAGACCAACCTGAGCAAGAGTGAGACCCCATCTTTCCCCACAAACGGAAAAACATTAGCCAGTTGTGGTGGCACACACCTGTAATTCCAACTACTGAGGCAGGAGGATCCCTTAAGCCCAGGAGTTTGAGGTTGCCATGAGCTATAATGACGCCACTGTTCTAGAGACCTGGAGTGACAGAATGAGACTATCTCAAAAACAAAACAAAACAAAAAACAACCTTGGGATGTTGGAATGGAAAGTGTTTACAATAAATTGTTTGTTTTTTTAAAATAATGATTGCCCATTATCAAAAAGATAAACTATACCTGTATAAGTTATTTTAAATAAGACATTAAGTGACCCAGCTATAGTTAACCATAGAGCCAGGACATGAACCCTAGGCCTATGTCAACTTCCAAGTTCATCCTCTTACCCAAGGGCACCAATAGAGGCAGAAAGCCTTTGGAGGACATAGGAGGTGAACTCTCACTCATGTCAGGTCTTTGCAATATCCCTGGAAGGTGCCAGGCAGTATCTGCTTGCATACTGCCAGTAAGGAGAAGTTCATTACCTTCCTAGGCAGCATCCACCATTACTGGCAGCTGCTTATTAGAGTTCTCCTCCATCAAATAAGGATATATATGTTCATCCTGCTCTTGAGTTCTGGATCCTCACAAAGAGGGTAGCCCACTTAAGCAAGGCCAAAAGGATGTGCTGACTTGCTCTGGTCCCTAAGCAGAGACTCGAGGTGCACGCATGTCAGGTTCACTGTTCCATGGGAAGGGAACACTTATCCACCTACCCCCCACTGCTCCCTCCTTAGATGACCAGGGCATCCTGCAGACCAGCTCAGGTAAATCTTGCTCTGTGCACTGCTTCCATGATGTGGTTGTAGGGCCACAGCTGCAGCAAACACTTAAATTTCCATTCATGGTAAGGCCTCCCAGCCCTGAAAGGATAATTATCTGCCTGCTGAGCTGATAGGATCCCATCTGGTGAAGGCTGAATGCTGTTTCTTTTCAGAAAAGGCAAGCTCCTGGCCTGGCTTTGACAGATTCCCTCAGCTACTGTAAGGGGGAAGAAAATCACTGAGGTGGAGGGGGATTGGGGAGAAGGCCTAGAAAGGAAAAGAAGATGAATATGGGATGCTAATGAATTCCTGTGATCTCACTCTCTCTTATTCCAGTACATGCTCCTCTGCAGAAATTGGCGAGGCTGCCTTGCCAGCTGGAAGCTGAAAATGTGCCCAGGTAGGCAGAACCTCAAGTTCTAAGACAGCCTGTGAAATGCTGGCTGCCTGCTGACAGGTGAATGTCCAGGATCGAAAACAAGAAGAGGGACCCACAAATGGGACTCTCCTTGGCATCGTGTTCCAGGGGTCTGCTTTTCTGGTCCATGCCTCCCCGCCTCTACAGCCCCCTCACAGTGACAACAGAGCCATGAATCCAGGAACAAGGCCTACCATTGCCCCCTTCCCTTCTCTTCTCCACTTTCCACATCAAAAAATAATAAAAAGCAATGCCCTCCAGGAGTTTCAGTAGAGTCTGCAGTCTGTAATTTGATCCTCAGTTCCATTTCACCTACTGAGTCTGTGGCAGGCCCTGCATGTGGTTAGGACTCCAGGCCAGCCATCTGCTGGTAACCAGGATTGCAGGCTGATCCTAAGAGTTGGTGTCTTAGTCTGTTTTATGCTGCTAAACCTGAACACCACACACTATTATTCATAGAAATTTATTTGGGGCAGGGAGCGGTGGTTCATGCCTGTAATCCCAGCATTTGGGAGGCTAAGGCGGCTGGATTGCCTGAACTCACAGGTTCAAGACCAGCCTGAGCCAGAGCTGGCTCCATCTCTAAAAATAGCCAGGCATTGTGGTGGGCGCCCAGCAACTTGGGAGGCTGAGGCAAGAAAATCAAAGGAGTCTGAGGTTGCTGTGAGCTATGTATGACTACATGACACTCTACCAAGGGCAACAGGTGAGACTCTGTCTCAAAAAAAAAAAAAAGGGCATTTATTTGGCCCATAGTTCTGGAGGCTGAGAAGTCAGAGAGCATGGTGCTAGCATCTGGCGAGGGCCTTCATGCTGTGTCATCCATGGTAGAAGGCGGAAAATACAGGAAAAGTGAGCAAGAAAGGGTCAAACTTGCTTTCATAACAACTCACTCTCTCAATAACAAACCCATTTCCACACAATAACACAAACCCACTCACAAGAGCAAACCCCCATGATCTAATCACCTCTTTATACGATCACAGTGGCAATTAAATTTCTTTTCTTTTCTTTCTTTCTTTCTTTTTTTTTTCTTTGAAACAGAGTTTCACTCTGTCACCTTGGGTAGAGTGCTGTCCTCATAGCTCACAGCAACCTGAAACTCTCAGGCTCAAGAGATTACCTTGCCTCAGCCACCTGAGCAGCTGGGACTACAGCTGCCAGCCACAAAGCCTGTCTAGTTTTTCTATTTTTAGTAGAGAAAGGGTCTCACTCTTGCTCAGGGTGGTCTCCAACTCCTGAACTCAAGCAATCCACCAGCCTTGGCCTCCCCAAGTGCTAGGATTACAGGTTTGAGCCACACACCAGGCCAAAATTAAATTTCAATGTGAATTTTGAAGGGGCCATTCAAACCATAGCAACTGTTATAACTAGGATGGTTAAGCTCAAGTAAAGCCATAGCGGCATTACTGATATTACTGACAGCCAATCATATTCCAGGCTTTTCCCTAACTGCTTTGTATACCTGCAACAAACTTGTAAGCCAAGAATTATTAACATTTTACAAATGTGAAAACTGGCTCAGACAACTTAAATAGCAAGGTTATCTAGACAAAACATAGCAGGGAAGGAATTTGGACCCATGTCTTTCCTGCTTTAAAATCTGTGCTTTAAAAACCAAACAAAATTTATATTATAGAAATTTTCTTTTTTTTTTTATTTTTGAGACAGAGTCTTGCTCTGTCACCTGGGCTAGAGTACCATGGTCTCAGCCTAGCTCACGGCAACCTCAAACTCGAGGGCTCAAGCAATCCTCCTGTGTCCACCTCCCAAGTAGCATGAGACACTATGCCCGACTAATTTTTCTTATTTCTTTTTTCTTTTTTTTTTTTGAGACAGAATCTCACTCTGTTGCCCTGGGTAGAGTGCCATGGTATCATCATAGCTCACAGCAACCTCATTCTCTTGGGCTCAAGCAATCCTCTTGCCTTAGCCTCCCAAGTAGCTGAGACTATAGATGCCCACCAAGATGCCCAGCTAATTTTTCTATTTTTAATAGAGACAGAATCTCACTCTTGTTCAGGGCGGTCTAGAATTCCTCAGCTCAGGCAATCCACCTGCCTCAACTTCTCAGAGTGCTAGGATTACAGGTGGGAACCACCAGGCCCAGCCTAATTTTTTCTATTTTTAGTAGAGATGGGATCTCACTCTTATTCAGGCTAATCTCAAACTCCTGAGCTCAATCGATCTTCCTGCCTCAGCCTCCCAGAGTGCTAGGATTACAGTGTGAGTCACTGTGCCTAGCCTTGTTCTTTGAAACAGAAAAATGACAAGATTTATATCATCCCCACTGGAGAATAAAGAATTTTTATTTTGGGGCAGCGCCTCTGGCTCAGTGAATAGGGCACTGGCCCCATATACCGAGGGTGGTAGGTTCATACCTGGCCCTAGCCAAACTGCTACAGAAAAATAGCCAGGCGTGGTGCCTGTGGTCCCAGCTGCTCAGGAGGCTGAAACAAGAGAATCACCTAAACCCAAGACCTGGAGGTTGCTGTGAGCTGTGACACCATAGCACTCTACCGAGGGTGACAAAGTAATACTCTGTCTCTAAAAAAAAAAAATTATTATTAATAATAATAATAGAGTACTGTAGTGTCACAGCTCACTCTACCTCAGTAGAGTGCTGTAGTGTCACAGCTCACAGCAACCTCCAACTTCTGGGCTTAGGTGATTCTCTTGCCTCAGCCTCCCATGTAGCTGGGACCACAGGCACCTGCCACAATGCCTGGCTATTTTTTTGTTGCAGTTTGGCCGGGGCTGGGTTTGAACCTGCCACCCTTGGTATGTGGGGCCAATGCCCTACTCAAGGAGCCACAGGCGCTTTCCAAGAATAAAGAATTTTTTTAGCTGCCTGTGCCATTTCAGTGCAATGTGGAAAGGGCACAGTCATTGTCTGCTGAGTCCAAGAATGCCCATCTGGAAACCCCTGCAGTGATGATCTGCTCACCTGGCCACTTGGAACAACCCTTTCTGCACGTCACCCCTGAGTAACACCTACTGATCCACAAAGGGAACCTGCTAGAAGATGTTCCCTCGCCCTCTCCGAACTTGTTTCATTGTCGGCTGTCATGTGTACATGGAATAATGTTAACACTGAGCACACCTACTATGTGTCAGACACTGAGCTAGGCATTTTCTATAGGTGCCAGAAACCTAACACTCAGGTTTCTTAAAATTTTGATTTGATTTTTGTGGTTTGGGTTTCCATTTGGTTTGACATTCCATCGTCTGTTGGAATATTATGGAAGAGACAATAGCTCCTTCAGGGGCTGAACACATCCTGTGTATATGTGTGCATGCATGCATGTGTATATATGTGTGTATGTGTGTGTGTGTAAGCCACCCTGAGAATCACCCTAGGCAGTACCAAAACTAGCATATGGTTTCTGCCCCACACTGCCCTATCCTGCCGTGGAAGAAACCTCACTTGAGTCTACAAAAACTTAGTACTCTCCTCCCATGCCAAAGGGCTTGTGATCCCCATCCTAAGGAGCCTGGGAGTCTACCGGGATGGATAAGACAAATTACACAAAGAAGTAGATCTACTCGGCAGAGGATACCAAGAGGATACCGTCACAGCAGTTGTAGAAATAACACCACAAGGGGCCAATATTGAAAGACAATAGTAGCAACGTGTTGCTGGCAAAATCAGGAAAGTATTGGAGTTGTGGCATGTGAGACGTAGATTGTTACCCAGGACGCCAGGCAGTTTGCTCTACCCAGCCATGTACCGTGGATTCTAGAAGCCGCATACTGGGTTCCACTCTCCAAGGTCTCCTTCTTACAGTGATGCTGGTGATGGCTCTTACTGTGTGTGGCAGGCTTTGGTCCCGTCTGCCTTTCTTTTATGAGTTCCGTGATTGCTCTGGGCTATCTGCCCTTTGCCACAGGACCCTTGCTGCTGGTGGAGATGGCACTTAGGGTTTACTTGTTAACCCCAGAAAGCTGGGAGATGCTGCAGTGCTCTGTGTCTCCAGCAGGAGATTTGCTCCTGGAATCATCAGTTTTGTGCCACAGTGAGACTTACAAGGGGTTGGATGTGCTGCTGGAGGGAAGAGTTACACCTGTTGAAGTCAGGGCAGAAGATAGACCCATGTTTAGGAATTTCACAGGCAGAGTGATGAGGGAGGGAACTATAAGAAGAGAGGCACTGGGGCAGGAACAAGGCATTTTCAGAGCACTCCAAATAGAGGAGTTCTCTGGAACTATGGAGAGAAGGGAAGAGAGAACCTTGGAGATGCCTCTGGAGAAGGAGGCTGGGCAATTTTGTAAAAACATGCTGAGAACTTACACAGGCAAAAGAGAGCTGATGAAAGAGCCTAGGAGAATTGTCTCCAAACCTGAAGAATGTTAACCTGGCACAAGAAATACCAGGAATGGGCTTGGCACCAGCCACA
>NW_003852413.1:24929306-24937809 GCF_000181295.1 Otolemur garnettii
AAGGAAGAGAGGGAATAGGAGGAAGGGAAGGAAGGAGAAAACTAAAGGAAGGCAGACCTATGACAGGCCATGGTGATGGTTCAGGGAGGCCAGGTAACGAAGGCCTTTCTGCAGGGAAGTAAACGTCAAAGTGGGGGAGCCACAGATATTTCAGTAAGAGGATCTATAGGACTTGGCGAGTGACTGGATGTGGGAGGAAAGCAAGAGCAAGGAATCCTAATGACTGGGAGAATGATGGGGCCATAAATAGAAATAAGACAAACAGGAGCAGAAGTGGGTTGGTGGGGAAAGGCAGAAGAGGATGCTTTTCATTTGGGATGTTTTGAATTTCAGGGGCCAGCAGGGTGCCCCAAGTAGCTGCTCAGCCCGCAGCTGGACAGGTGGAGAGGCCCCCCTGGAGGGAGGTCAGTGCTAAATGCACAGATTGGGGAAGGGTTTGCAAAGAGGACCTAGGGGCAATCCTGGGAATGGGTGAGATCACCCAGCAGGGGAGGGAGGAAATGAAAGGCAGGAGGGCAGGAGAGGAATGCCAGAACTTGTGGGAAGAGAACAAGCAACTTTTGGAAAGAGAAAAGGAAAATCAGGATAGTGCCAGATCCTGATAGCCAGGAGGAATATTTCAAGCAGGGAGAGGTGATGAGCAGAGCCAGATGCTTGAGGTCAAGTGAGCCCCAAGGCTGAGAAAGATCCCGCAATCTAGCAGCAATAGGAGGTCGCAAGAGTCCTCAGAGGGCACTGTGACTGTGGTGCTGAGGGTGGGACCCAGACTGTGCCAGTGAAGACAGAAGTGGGTGGTGAGAGCAGGAGGCAGCCAGCTCAAACACTCACTCTCTGAAGGGCTTTGGCAGCAATGGGGGGAAGAACGAGAGAACCATGGCTCAAGGGGGAGGCGAGTTGGAGGAAGATGTGTTTTTAAAATGGGTGAGTCCGGAACAGAATTGTGGGCAGAAGAGAAGGAAACAGTGAGATGGAAAAGGAAGGAGACAGAGGGCATTTGGTGGAGCAGGGTAGGTCCCAGAGAAGGAGGGGGAATTCAAGAGAGCACATTTTGAAAAAACATATAAATCAAAGCAGCACAGAAGTGGTGATAGTAAGTCTTTGTATTTGAAAGCAGTGAAATGCAATCTACAAAGCATTTTTATACGTTTTATCTCATTTAATCCTTGTAAGGGGTTGTAGTACCTCTATTAAAATGCAAGGAGGAGGCCAGGTACAGTGGCTCATACCTGTAATCCTAGCACTCTGGGAGGCCAAGCTTGAGCTCACAGGTTCAAGACCAGCCTGACTCAGAGTCAGCTAAAAATAGCTGGGCATTGTGGCGGTTACCTGTAGTCCCAGCTACTTGGGAGGCTGAGGCAAGAGAATCGCTTAAGCCCAAGAGTTTGAGGTGGCTATGAGCTATGATGCCACTGCACTCTACTGAGGGTGACAAAGTGAGACTATGTCTCCAAAAAAAAAAAAAAATGCAAGGAAGTTAAATGATTTACCCAAGATCACCCAGCTAATCAATAGAAAAACTTGGGATCAAAGAGTTAATCAAGAGACATGCAGCCGGCGCAGTGGCTCATGCCTGTAATCTTAGCATTCTGGGAGACTGAGGCAGGTGGATTGCTTTAGTTCAGGAATTCAAGATCAGCCTGAGCAGGAGCGAGACCCGGCCTCTACTAAAAATAGAAGAAAAAAAAATAGCCAGGTAATGAAGTGGGCACCTGTAGTCACAGCTACTTGGAAGGCTGAGGCAAGAAGATTGCTCAAATCCAGAAGTTTGAGGTTGCTGTGTGATAGGATACCATGGCACTTTACCCAGGGTGACAGACAGAGACCATCTCAACCAAAAAGAGAAACATGATTGATAAAGTGCCTGCAGTGCTAGTACCGTGTCACCCACTGAAGGTCCCAAAGAGAATGAGAAATTGCTCCTGCTCTCAGGGAACTCACAGTCCAGGAGACTGAGCTCCACTCCATTGACAAACATACCCCGAAACATGAATGTGTGCAGAGGAGGGCACTAACTCGGACCCAGGAAGGGAGAGATGTAGGACGCAAGGGAGGCCTTCAAGAAGAGGTGGAGTTCGAGCTGAGTCTAAAAGGACAAACAGACAAACAAAAACAACCTAGCTGCAAAGTGGGTACAGGAAGAAAGACCTTCCCAGCAACGGAAGTGGTGTGCAGGAGCTTGGGGCCTTTGGGACCTCTGAGCAGTTCACTGTGCTGGACTGTGGGGTGGGTGTGGCTGAGGCAAGAAGAGTGTGCCAAGATGGAGCAGGGGAACATGGCAGGGCTACTCTGAAGAATTTTTTTCTCTTTTCCTTAGACCAGTGAAGGGTTTTAATCAAGGGAATGATATCATCAGATTTTCCTTCTAGAATAATTATTCTGGAGGTCCCTGGAGGCAGCATGGAGGAGGGTTAGAGGAGGATGTTGTGGGAAGCAGGGAGACCAGTTAAGATGCAAATATAGGGCAGCACCTGTCTCAAAGGGTTCAAACCCAGCCCCGGCCAAAAACTGCAAAAAAAAAAAAAAAAAAAAAAGATGCAAATATAGTGACCTGGGCAAGAGAGGGTGAGGGCCTGGACAGGGGCAGTGGTATTTGTAATGGATTAGGGAATGGATGTCCTTCTGTCTATGAAGAAAGAACTAGCCAGCCTTGGGAGGAAGAAGAAAAAGATAAGGAAATAAGGAAAGGAAGGGTCTAGGATGATTCTCTTCTTCTAGCAAGAAGAGATGTAAATAATGAAGGGAGTAGAGAGTTGGGCAGAAAATAAGTTCAGGACACGTTGGATTGAGAGCCTATAGGACATCCAGGTGCAGGCGTTCAGGAAGCAGTTGCATTTGGGTATCTAGAGCTACCAGGAGAGGACAACCTAGAGATATAACTTCATGAGCCATCAACATTGGTAGCGATTAAAGCCACTGGTGAGGAGGGTTTGGAGGGAGAAGGGGCAAGGGTCTATCACACAGCCTTGAGGAGCACTGGCATATATGGAGTAGGTGAAAGAGAAGAGACCGAAGAAGGAGAGGCTAAAGAGGTAGGAGAGGAAAAAAAGGAGAAAGTGATGTCCAAGAAGACAAAGAAAGCCAGGGGCTCACATGCAAGAGCAAGAACCATCTTTGATTGCTTTCATGGAGAGGGGAGATGGCTCCCCCCAGCCTGATCGGAGAAACCTTTAGGAAACAAAAGAAAAGTGAGAAGATAAAAATCCCTCTCAAACTGAGAAGTGGAAGGTTGAGTCCCTCTCCCCTCCTCTTTGCTGTGTTTTCTTGACTCGTGCTGCAATAATCAGTCCATTCACAGAAAATAAAGCATGATATTTGCCAGAATGTGGGGAATCAGATGTTCAAAATGTTTCAGACTCGCTGAAAATGGAGACCATCCAATGTGATCATGCTGTCCTTAAAAATGTTCCTTTGATAAACATTAAACGGCTCTGTTTACCAGAAACGTTCACAAGGAAAATAAACAACAGGGCTATTTAGGAGTATTTCAAAATTGAAGTTTAAACCATAAGAGAAAACAAGCAGAATAAAAAAAAATCCTAAACTGAGCATTGTAGACCTCAGCTGTCCTTGAAATCTTTTCTTTCGCCTAACATTACATAATCCTTCATCAGCCAAAGAGATCAGTTTCACATGCTAAAAATCACTATGTATGTGTCATACTTCAAGGGCAGGATATGGAAAGGAAATAATATAAAGAGATGTAAAAAGATTTGGGAACCAAAGCGCAGAGAGGCCTGAGAATTGTTTTGAGAAACTTTAAGGATTATTATTGAAAAATAAGCAATACAAACCTCCATTTCAGATGATATAATTGATCCAGCACCCTGTTAACTGAAGAAAATGACCAGGTTCATACATTTGGAAAGGAGAGCTTTATTTCTCATAAAGGGCTGCAGCCTATGGGTGGCCATTCTAACAGTCTGAAAAGCAGAGCCCCAGCCAGAAGCCAGGAATATGTGCTTCAGGACAGGAACAATGGGAACAAGAATTTATTATACAGGGCTGAATGGGAAAATATACATATTTAACAAGCTCTAGGAGGAACCATGAATATTTATGCAAAGAGAAACATAATCGCGCTTTATACCCTTTACAGGGTCCATGTTTAGAAAATGGCAGCCTTCTGGCGTCAAAAGGTAAAGCAAAAAACACGAAAATGCTCTTGGCACATGCTCCTTAGACTGGTCAAAACCACTCCATGATCAGTGGTCTCATATCAGGAAAGAACACTGATGTGGATCATAAAATTGGTTTTTGTTTAGCTCTTAGGAAAAAAACCTGATGGCCATTAGCAAGGGAGGGGGTATACTGAATCATGTCTGACCTCCGATCCTGTCATGGCTGGGAACTCAGTTTTAAGGTTTCTATTTGGTCCCCTGGTTGAAGAGGTGGTCTGTTTTGTCAGCTAGAGGCTTAGGATTTTATTTTTGTTTACAACTTTAATGGACCCCCCTGCTGAAAACAACTAAAACTTTTAGATAAAATATTAAAAACATCTTCTTCTAAAGAAATGAATAAAAATAAGGAATATTCAGCCAAAATCAATCCATAGCGATAAATGGAGTAATTGCCAAACTGATTAGCTTTCCGTTTTCAAGAACCTAAGGAGCTCCAGGGACAGGAGACAGAGACCAGGGTCTGCCTGTTAGCAGCCACTGTTCACCTGAACAGCCATTTCATTTTAGGGCCTGCTGGTCAGGCCCTAAAAGGTTGGGTGAGCCTATGTGATGACATCTGGAGATTGTTTATTCACTTCCAAGGTCTACTGTCATAGATAAGTTGGGGAACTGCATTCCATGGTACCAGTCAAGGACCCAGGGCACTCTATGCACCAGCGAAGTGTTGACTATGAGTTTAGTCTAGAGTAAAAATGCTTTGAAGATATAACTACTTTAAGATAGGAAAATATTGCGTAACCTTGTAACCTATGGGGAGGAATCTGCTTACCATGCTGATTAATAACACTGCTGATGTGTGCTTTCCCTATATAAAAGTAACAAAAAGAAACAAAAAAACAACAGTTCTTTCAGGAGATATCTTGTTCTCTAGAACTGCTGGCTTTTCTTTCTTTCTTTTTTTTTTTTTTTTTGAGACAGAGCCTCAAGCTGTCCCCCTGGATAGAATGCTATGGCATCACAGCAACCTCCAACTCCTGGGCTCAAGCAAGTCTCCTGCCTCAGCATCCCAAGTAGCTGGGACCACAGGCACCCACCACAATGCCCAGCTATTTTTTGGTTGCAGCCATCATTGTTGTTTTGGCGGGCCCAGGCTGGACTCGAACCCGCCACCTTAGGTGTATGTGGCTGGCGCCTTAGCCACTTGAGCCACAGGCACCAAGCCTGGCTTTTCTATAAATAAAAGTGAAACCGTTGAGCTCCCATTTGCTTCTCTGTTGATTGGCTTGGGTAATAGACTCCATTGTCCGACAACATGCCCAAGATGAAGATTCTAACTAGACACCCTCCCACACAGGGGAGACCATAAAGCTACACCCTTATGGTTAAGCTAAAGTAGGAATATATCTCACCCCTCCACCTGGAGGGTCTGCAACCAAAATGGTCTTCCTTGGTTCTTGAAGAAAAAGAACTTGTGAAAATATTTAACAAAAGCAAGCTCTAGTAGGGTGACACCTGTGGCTCAAGGAGTAGGGCACCAGCCCCATATACCGCAGGTGGTGGGTTCAAACATGGCTGAGCCACAAAAAAAAAAAAAAAAAGCAAGTCCTAGGCCGGGCCCAGTGGCTCACACCTGTAATCCCAACACTTTGGGAAGCCAAGGTGGATGGATTGCCTGAGCTCACACATTTGAGACTAGCCTGAACAAGAGCGAGACCCCCATCTCTAAAAAATAACTGGGTGTTGTGGTGGGCTCCTGTAGTCCCAGCTACTCAGGAGGCTGAGGCAAGAGGATCGCTTGAGCCCAAGAGTTTGAGGTTGCTGTGAGCTATAATGCCACAACACTCTACCCAGGGCCACAAAATGAGACTGCCTCAAGAAAACAACAAAAAACAGAAATAAAGCAAGTCCTAACACAAATTTGCAGCCCAGATTCTTATTAGTTGAATGATCTGAAAAGCCTCTAGCAGAGAATTTAATCTGAAGTGTTCCTAAGTGGCTAAAGTGCTAGAAGAAGCAAATGCAGTGCTCTTTAGAAGGACCCGCCTACTTCTTAAATAGAAGCTCACAGTCAAAAATCACAAAACCCAAGCAAACTAGCCACCATGAAGAAGAGCAGAAGTACGGATAAAAGAACCTACAAAAACCTTATATATAGCAAGTGTCAGAAACACTGAATACCTATTTTAGAGCTTTTAAGAAATACAAATGGGAATTAATAATGTGTGAATAGGCTGGGCCCTGTGGCTCATGTCTATAATCTTAGCATTTTGGGAGGCCAAGGCAGGAGGATCACTTGAGGTCAGGGGTTTAAGACCAATCTGAGCAACAAATTAGCCAGGTGTGGTGATGCATACCTATAGTCCCAGATACTTGGGAGGCTGAGGCAGGAGGATCACATAAGCCCGAGTTTGAGGCTGCAGTGAGCTATCATTATGCCACCATACTCCCGCTGGGGCAAAAAAGCAAGACCCTGTCTCCAAAAACATACATAAATAGGCTTGGCACCTGTGGCTCAAGTGGCTAAGGTGCCAGCCACATACACCTAAGGTGGTGGGTTTCGAATTCAGCCCAGGTTCACCAAAACAACAATGACGGCTGCAACCAAAAAATAGCTGGGCATTGTGGCAGGCGCCTGTGGTCCCAGCTACTTGGGAGGCTGAGGCAGGAGACTCACTTGAGCCCAGGAGTTGGAGATTGCTGTGAGCTGTGATGCTACAGCACTCTACCCAGGGGGATAACAGGAAGGGGTTGGGCACAGTGGCTCACATCTGTAATCCCAGCACACTGGGAGATTGAGGCAGGTGGATTGCCTGAGCTCATGGGTTCAAGACCAGTCTGAACCAGAGTGGGACCTTGTCTCTAAAAATAGCTGAGCATTGTGGTGGGCACCTGTAGTCCCAGCTTTTTGGGAGGCTGAGGCAAGAGAATTACTTGAGCCCAAGAGTTTGAGGTTGCTGTGAGCTGTGACAGCATAGCACTCTACTGAGGGTAACAAAGTGAGACTCTGTCTCAATAAATAAATAAATAACAAGAGTAGATGCACTGCCATCCAGACCCCAAGGGCCACAATGTAAGTCCAGCTCTGGCTCTGAGCTATCCCATCACTTTGGGCCTCAACAAGTTGTTAGACTATACATGCGTTTTTCTTTCGTGTAGGCTAACAGTTGTTTATATATTGGTTTCATATTAGTATTGAGTACATTGGATACTCTTCCCCCCATTCTTGTGATACTTCACTAAGAAGAATGTGTTTCAACTCATTCAGCTAAACATAAAAGGTGTAAAGTCTCCATCTTTTCTTACAGGTGAATAGAATCCTGTATATTCATAACCCGCAGTTTGTTAACCCATTCATGGGTTGAGGGGCACTTGGGTTGATTCCACATCTTGCTATTGTGAACTGAGTTGCAAAAAACACTCTAGTGCAGATGTCCTTGTGGTAAAATGATTTTTTTTTTTCTGGGTAGATACCTAGCAATGGGATTGTGGGATCAAATGGAAAGTCCACTTTTAGTTCTTTGAGAATTCTCTATACTTTTTTCCATAGAGGTTGTATTAGTTTGCAACCCCACCAGTAGTCCAAAAGTGTTCCCTTGTCTCCATGCCAGCATCTGCAGAGTCGGGATATTGTCATGTGGTGGTTGTACTATTCTTTCAACTTTTATGTAGACTACAAATTTTTCATAATGAAAAGTTATTAAAAAAAAAAAAAGAAAAGCAAGTAATGAAACCTACCACATTAATAGAGTAAGGGGAAAAAGTCTTTGATAAAATTTAATATTTATTTAAATTTTAAAATAGAAAAACTCATAAACACAGTGGTGATATGTAGTATATAATAGCATTTGCTTTAAGGTTTAAGACAAGGATGGTTAATTTTCTTTTGTTTTTTTTAATGTGCACTTAAGTGTGGACTGAGATGGTTAATTTTCAATATTGTAGTGGAGGGCATCACGGTGAAGCAAGAGCAAGTATAAAAATTGGAATGGAAGAAATAAAACTGTCGGGTGGTGCCTGTGGCTCAGTGAGTAGGGTGCCAGCCCCATATACCGAGGGTGGCAGGTTCAAACCCGGCCCTGGCCAAACTGCAACAAAAAAAATAGCTGTGTATTATGGTGGGTGCTTGCTACTCGGGAGGCTGAGGCAAGAGAATCGCTGAAGCCCAGGAGTTGGAGGTTGCTGTGAGCTGTAACATCACAGCACTCTACTGAGGGCAATAAAGTGAGACTCTGTCTCTTAAAAAAAAAAAAAAAGAAATAAAACTGTTATTATTTGGCTCAGTGCCTGTGGCTCCAGCGGCTAAGGCACCAGCCACATACACCAGAGCTAGTGGGTTCGAATCCAGCCTGGGCCTGCCAAACAACAATGATGGCTGCAACCAAAAA
>NW_003852413.1:24938391-24941678 GCF_000181295.1 Otolemur garnettii
CCCAGGAGTTGGAGGTTGCTGTGAGCTGTGATGCCACGGCACTCTACCCAGGGGGACAGCTTGAGGCTCTGTCTCAAAAAAAAAGAAAAAAAAAATATGAAGTGCCTAGGAATAAAATGAACAAAAGATATGCCAGGTCTCTATGAGAAAATTATTATAAAACTTTATTAAAAGATATTACAGAATATTAAATCAAATAAGAACAATGCTATGATGGTAGAGTGCAAGACTCAAATTTATAAAAATGTCAGTTCTCCCAAACTGACCTACAGCAATTCAAAGCAATCTCAGAAGCCCAGCAGATTTTGTAAAGAATTTGACAAGCTTATTCTAAAATGAAAATAAAAGTACAAAAGACTGGGAATAACCCAGACCAAAAAAAAAAAAAGGACTTCCCTTCCAGATCCAGCCTCTTTAAGAGGCAACAATAACCAAGACAGTGTGATATTGGAGCAAGGACAGAAATTAGAGTGTTGAAAAGAATAGCGAGCCCAGAAACACACCTGCCTACGTGACACTCGACATAAAACAGAGGAAGTGCTGCAGATGGATGAGAGCAATAAGTAGACTAGGACATTGCGTATCTATATAGAAAAATACACTCAGAGCTCTAGTTCTCACCATACATAAAATTCAGTTCCAGGTGAATCAGAGCCCCAAATATGAAAGGGAAAAAAACAAAGCTCTTAGAAGATAATTTAAAAGGATACTTTCATGACCTCAGAGTACAGGCGGATTTCTCTTTCTATTTTTTTAAGATTATAGTGTTTATCTGGGTGAAGTGGTTCACGCCTATAATCCTATCACTCTCGGAGGCTGAGGCAGGTAGATTGCTTGTGCTCAAGAGTTCAACACCTGAGCAAGAGTGAGACCCCATCTCTAAAATATAGCCAGGTACCTGTAGTCCCAGCTTCTTGGATGGCTGAGACAAGAAGATCTCTTGAGCCCAGGACTTCGAGGTTGCTGTGAACTATGATGCCACAGCACTCCACCTAGGGCAACCAAGTGAGACTATGTTTCAAAAAAAAAAAAATTATAGTGTTTAATGTTTATCAAAATTACATTTCTACAACTGGCAAGATAACAAATGAGTTACCAGGACTCAGACAACATCCTTGGGAATGTTTATTGGGTGAACCCAATTATAACACAAGCCAATCGACTTCCATCATCATAGCTCACTGCGTCCTTTAACTCCTGAGTTCAAGAGATCTTCCTGCCTCAGCCTCCTGAGTAGCTGGGACTACAAGCATGTGCCACCATACCAGGCTAATTTTTGTGATTTTTGTAGAGATAGGGGTGGGAGGGTAGGGATATAAGAGGTAGGTCTCCTTATAATGTTCAGTCTGATCTCAAACTCCTGGCCTCAAGGTATCTACTTGCCCCGAACTCCCAGTGTGCTGGGACTACAGGCATGAACCATGGAACCCAACCTTTTATAGTCTTTTTTTTTTTTTGAGACAGAGTCTCACTTTATTGCCCTCTGTAGAGTGCCATGGCATCACACAGCTCACAGCAACCTCCAATTCCTGGGCATAGGTGATTCTCTTGCCTCAGCCTCCCGAGTAGCTGAGACTACAGGCGCCCACCACAACGCCTGGCTATTTTTTTGTTGCAATTTGGCTGGGAGTAAGTTTGAACCCACGACCCTCAGTATATGGGGCCGGCACCCTACCCACTGAGCCACAGAAGCTGCCCCCTTTTATAGTCTTTTAATGGTATTTTGTGATAAACAGATGTTCTTTAATGTTAATGTGGTAGAGTCTCAATCCTGGCATTATTGATATTTTGAGCCAGAAAATTTTCTGTTGTGTGTGTGTGTGTGTGTGTGGAGGGGCATGTGTTGTGCATTATAGAATGTTTAGCCAATCCCTGGCCTCTGTCCACTAGATACCAATAAACCCCCTCTGCCCAAATTGTAACAACTGAAAATGTCTCCAGATATTGTAAAAAGTCCGCTGAGGAGGAATCATCCCCAGCTGAGAACCCCTAGGTTAGTGCTTTTTGCTCCTTGTTTAAGAAACCCTCCCCAGGTGTGTTGGCTCATGCCTATAATTCCAGCATTTGGGGAAGCTGAGGCAGGTGGATTACTTGACGCCAGGAGCCAGAGATTAGCCTGAACAACATAGCAAGACCCCATGTCTACCATGGGCATGTTGGCACAGGCCTGTAGTCCCAGCTACTTGGGAAGCTGAGGCAGGAAGATCACCTGAACCCAGGAGTTCCAGCCTTCTGTGAGGTATGATCCACCACTACGTGAAAGCCTGAGCAGCAGAGAAAGACCTGTATCCAAAAAAAGAGAAAAGAACAGAAAGAGAGAAAAAAGTGCCATCATTTACTGCAGCGGATCCTTTCTCCTTCCTGTCCTTCAGAGCCTGGACTGGCACATGTCCCCCATGAGTCATGACCATGAAGCCTGTGTGCGTGTTGAAGGGTGACCGCCTGGTGCCGGGTACCATTCACTTCAAGTAGCAAGAAAATGGATCAGGGTTATGGTAAAGGGACTCATTAAAGAATTGACCGAAGACTGGCACTAATTCCATGTCCATCAGTCTGGAGATAATACTCAAGGCTGTATCAGTGTAGGTTCTCACTTTAATCCTCAATCCAAAAAGCGTAGTGAGACAAAGGACGAAGAGAGGCATGTTGGAGACCTGGGCAATATGACTACTGGCAAAAATGGTGAGCCATTGTCTCTATTGAAGATTCTCACTCTCAGGAGAGCATTCCATCATTGGCCGCACAATAGTAGTCTGTAAAGAAACCAGATGACTTGGGCAAAGGTGGAAACGAAGAAAACACAAAGACAGAAAACGACTCAGGAGGCTGAGGCAGGAAGATCTCTTGCGCTCAGGAGTCCAAGGATGCAGTGAGCTATGATGATGCCACTGCACTCTAGCCTGGGCAAGAGAGCGAGATAGTGTCTCAAAAGAAAGAGAGAGAGACTAAGAAATGTGTAGGATATAGAAAGAACTATAATTAATAAAAAGACAAAACAATGGGAAAAAGGGAAGATAAGGGAGAAAAGGGGAGCTATGAAAAAATATATATTCATAATAACATTATATGGGATAACAAATAATGTAAACAACTCAGACATTCCGGAACAGTAGAATAGATTAAATAGTGATACATCCACATACTAGAATGCTGGGTATCAGGAACAATGAATACCTTCCAGGTATGTATGTCAAGGTGGAAGACCCTCCAAAGTTCAATGGTGAACACAGGAGCAAGTCACGAGAGGAAATACGCTGTGTAATCCCAATTTTTAAAAATTTAAAACA
>NW_003852413.1:24942099-24950336 GCF_000181295.1 Otolemur garnettii
TCACAGCTCACAGCAACCTCCAACTCCTGGGCTTAGGCGAGTCTCTTGCCTCAGCCTCCCAAGTAGCTGGGACTATAGGCGCCCGCCATAACACCCGGCTATTTTGTTGTTGTTGTTGCAGTTTGGCCGGGGCTGGATTTGAACTCGCCACCCTTGGTATATGGGGCCAGCACTCTACCCACTGATCCACAGGCACTGCCCAACAATGTATGTATGATTTTAAAAACAACAATAAAATGAACACATGTGAATTTATTACCAGTCAAGAAAAAATGGTATCAGATCTAGGAAGCCTCTCCAATTGCATTGCCTTTCTTTATCCCAGAGATGAATATTATCTGGAATTTTGTCTTAACCATTTCTTGCTGTGAGCTATGATGCCATAGCGTTCTACTGAGGGCGACAAAGTAAGACTCTGTCTCAAAAAAAAAAAAGAAGAAATGAAGGTATCTGTTATATAGCTTTAAGCATACATCCAAATTCCAGACCATACACTGCCTATAATGCCCTGTGAATTAATATTTTCATAAGTCCAGGCACCTGTGGCTCAAAGGAGTAGGGTGCTGGCCCCATATGCCGGAGGTGGTGGGTTCAAACCCAGCCCTGGCCAAAAACTGCAAAAAAAATATTTTTTTTTTCATAAGTCCTATCATTATCTTGTTTCATAAGTCCTATCATTATCCTAGGCACAGTCATATTGCAATGTATTTCTTGGTTTGGAATTCTAACTTATTAAATGTAAATATTTTTAAGTGTACCACAAATTTCATAACATTGCTTTGGTGTATTCTCATTTTATAATAAATCAGGAGCTTTAAAAAAAAATAGGGTTCTAAAAATCTACTTAGAATATCTACATTAGATAAATTCACCAAACAATCCTTATATATTTTTTTCTGTTTTACTTTACTGCAGCTATAGAATACAGAAAAGAAATATTTTTCTACTTGACCAGGGATAAGTGGCAACTAACAGAGTGTGTGTTTGAAATTAGATCTGAGAGATTCCAAAGTGACCCTGCTATTGTAAGGGAGGCATAATTCTGGCCCTGAAAAAGTTCGAATTCTAATAATGGTGATGTTTCTGGCCTTCATTAAGGGGAAAAATGTTTTGTTTTTTTTTTCTTTTGAGGCAGAGTCTCACTATGTCGCCCTTGGTGGAATGCCATAGTGTCATAGCTCACAGCAACCTCAAAGTTGCTGAAAAAGGCCCTGAAAAAGTTCAAATTCTAATAATGGTGATGTTTCCGGCCTTCATAGGGGAGAAATGCTTTTTTTTGTTTTCTTTTTCTTTTGAGGCAGAGTCTCACTATGTCGCCCTTGGTAGAGTGCCATGGCATCATAGCTCACAGCAACCTCAAACTCCTGGGTGTAAGCAATTCTCTTGTTTCAGCCTCCCAAGTAACTGGGACTACAGGCGTCCACCACAACGCTGGGCTATTTTTTTGTTGCAGTTGTTATTGTTGTTATTAGCTGGCCCAGGCCAGGTTCGCACCTGCCAGCCTCAGTGTACCTGGCTGGTGCCGTAACCACTGTGCTTCAGGCGCTGAGCCAGGGGGAAAAAAAGTTTTTATATTAAGTTTTCTTGGCTCACGGAGCCTGTGGCTCAAGCAGCTAAGGCGCCAGCCACATACACCTAAGGTGGTGGGTTCGAATCCAGCCTGGGCCCACCAAACAACAATGATGGCTGCAACCAAAAAATAGCCAGGCGTTGTGGCGGGCGCCTGTGGTCCCAGCTACTTGGGAGACTGAGGCAGGAGACTCGCTTAAGCCCAGGAGTTGGAGGTTGCTGTGAGCTGTGATGCCATAGCACTCTACCCAGGGTGACCACTTGAGACTCTGTCTCCAAAAAAAAAAAAAAAAAAAATTTAATGGGATGTCCTGTATTTTACCTGACAGTCCTATGAAAAATGGAAGTACAGGGCAGTGCCTGTGGCTCAAAGGAGTAGGGCGCTGACCCCATATGCTGGAGGTGATGGGTTCAAGCCTAGCCCCAGGCAAAAACTGCAAAAAACAAAAAACAAAAAAAAAAGGAAGTACACAGCTGCTTGACCTCTGTGTGTCCTAAAGTGGGTGGAAAGTAACCACTATTATCTGCTATGTATAATCCAGTTCCATGACAAGTGTGATCTCATTTAAACCTTGCAACAACCCTGAGTGGTACAGATTATCACTCCATTCTATAAGTGAGCGCAAAGCTTGAATAATTTATTCAAGGTGAGATAGCAGGCATCCGATAGATGAGGAATCAAATTCAGTTTTGCTTCCCAAATGTGTCCCCCCGCCCTCCCCAGTACTTCCCATCAGAAAGCTTTCAGACAGGCTTTTTTAATTCAGGTTTTAATCAAAAAGAGGAGGAGGTAATGAAAATACTCCAATGGCTTTGACATCATAACTTAATATTATACTTTTTAACATCTCATTAAATTTGCTTGCATGTATAATGTAATTATAAATGATATTTGCATAGTTTGATATGCTTCACGGAATTTATTTATTTAAGAGAGATTTGTTTGCCCAGGCTGGAGTATGGTGGCTACTCACAGGCTGGATCATAGCACAGTGTGGCCCTGAACTCCTGGGCTTAAATGATCTTCCTTCCTCAGCCTCCCAAGTAGCTGGGACTACAAGCAAGCCACACCGCACCACTGGCTCTCAAGAAATTTATTTTAATGAATAGTTTTGCCTGAGGAAAGTGAGATAACCTCTTTGGAGCTCAGCTTCCTTGTCGGTAAACTGAAGGTGTTGTCAACTAATGCACTTTGCAGTCTTTCTAGAATACCTTTAGAATAATATTCCCTGCCTCTTTTGAGAAAACATATTAGATTTTATACAGCACTCTGCTGCCACCTGCTGAAAAAATTACAGCACATGTTTCTGCTAGAAAACAAGCTCTTCTCAGTAACTACAGTCCCTTTGATGCCATGGCTTGTTTGCTTAATACTTTCAACAATGAGAATGATAGTTTTCTGGGTTATCTAACTTTCAATGTTTTCAAGTTATAAAACATGCCAAAAGAGTCAAGCCTGAACTTTGACCATCTGAAAATTAATTTTTCAGCAATTTTTCCCATAGGGGAGTATTTTTCAAACTTGTCTAATGTTTTTGCTTTATTTTTTTTGTTTAATTAATTAATTATTATTTGTTGGAGACAGAGTCTCACTCAGTCACCCTGGGGTTGAGTGCCATAGCATCATAACGCACAGCAACCTCAAACTCTTGGGCTCAAGTGATTCTCTTTGCCCTCAGCCTCCCGAGTAGCTGGGAATACACGCACCTGCTACAACACCTGGCTATTTTTTAGAGAATGGGTCTTGTTCTGGCTCAGGCTGGTCTCGAACTTATGAGCTCAAGCAATCCTCCCACCTCGGCCTCCCAGAGTGCTGAGATTACTGGCATGAGCCACCACCTTTGTCTCATGTTTTTGCAGTAATTGTCCCACCAAATCCATTCATACGGAATTTGCTTTAACAATTGTATTTAGTGTTGCATTCATGATGCCTGATAAGAAGTATTTAATACAGCAGAAAAAAATTTTTTTTATTGTTGAGGATTCATTGAGGGTACAATGAACTAGGTTACACTGATTGCATTGTTAGGTAAATCCCCTCTTATAATTGTGTCCCAGAAAAAAAAATTTTTTTTTTGTTTAAATTATCCTTTAAGAGATGGCACCTGTAGCTGTGGTTGCTGTGAGCTGTGACACCACAGCACTCCACCCAGGATGATAGTCTGAGACTCTGTCTCAAAAAAAATAAAAAATAAAAAAATAGGGTGGTGCCTCTGGCTCAATGAGTAGTATGCAGGCCCCATATACCAAGGGTGGCGGGTTCAAACCCAGCCCTGGCCAAACTGCAACAAAAAAATAGCCAGGCATTGTGGAGGGCGCCTGTGGTCCCAACTACTTGGGACGGTGAGGCAAGAGAATCGCCTAAGCCTGAGAGTTGGAGGTTGCTGTGAGCTGTGACCACACAGCACTCTACTGAGGGTGACAAAGTGAGACTCTGTCTCTAAAAAAATAATAATAAAATAAAATAAAAATATATAAATTAGGCTTGGCACCTGTGGCTCAAGTGGCTAAGGCGCCAGCCACATACACCTAAGGTGGCGGGTTCGAATCCCCAGCCCAGGCCCGCCAAACAACAATGATGGCTGCAACCAAAAAATGGCCAGGTGCTGTGGCAGGCACCTGTAGTCCCAGCTACTTGGGAGGCTGAGGCAGGAGACTCGCTTGAGCCCAGGAGTTGGAGGTTGCTGTGAGCGTGATGCCATGGCACTCTACCCAGGGGGATAGCTTGAGGCTCCGTCTCAAAAAATATATATATATATATATAAATTATCCTTTTAAGACTTCTGAAATATTTAATTCTTGCACTTTTGGGACAAAAATGACACAATGCTCAACTACTTTTGCATGACCTGGAATAAATGCACATTTTTTTGAAAATCTGACTGCTTTGTATCTGGAAAGTATAAAATTTTTAAATTGGAAAGTGTTGCTAAATCAAAGGCTAAGTGCCGGCCTTTTTTTTTTTTAGACAGAGTCTCACTTTGTTGCCTCAGTAGAGTGCTGTACTGTCATAGCTCACAGCAACCTCGAACTCTTGGGCTCAAGTAATTCTCTTTGCTTCAGCCTCCTGAGTAGCTTGGACTACAGGCCCCCACCACAACGCTTGGCTATTTTTAGAGACAGGGTCTCACTCTGGCTCAGACTGGTCACGAACCCATGCACTTAGGCAATCCACTGTCCTCAGCCTCCCAGAGTGCTATGATTACAGGTATGCGCCACTGAGCCCAGCCTTTCTTTTTTTATATATATATATATACATTTATATACTTTATTTTTTTAGAACAGTTTTGTTCACAGCAAAATTAAGGAGTACTACAGAGATTTCTCATATTCCACTACCCCACACAAGTCTGAATCTTACCAGCATCTCCCACTAACTTGGTGCATTTGTTACAATTGATGAACCTACATTGACACACCATTATCACCCAAAACCCATGGTTTACATTAGGGTTCACTCTTTTCAAAATTTTGTTATTGTTATTATTTATAAAGACGGGGTCCTACTCCGTCACTCAAGCTGGAGTATAGTGGCATTGTCATAGCTCCCTGCAACCTCAAATTTCTGGGCTCAAGGGATCCTCTTGCCTCAGCCTCCCAAAGCGCTGGGACTACAGGTGTGAGCCACCCTGCCCAGACACCTTAGGATTCACTCTCAGTGTTGTACATTCAATGGGTTTTGACAAATGTATAATGACATGTACCCACTATTATGTTATTATACAAAGTATTTTAACTCCCCTCTAAATTCTCCCTTCCCCCTGGCAATCATTGATCTTTTTACTGTCTCCATAGTTTTGCCTTCTCCAAAATGTCACATTGTTAGAATCATACAGTATGCAGCTCTTTTAGATGGGCTTCTTTCAATTAGTAACATACATTTGAATGTCCATGTCCTTTTTAAATTTTATTTTAACTTTTTTTCAGAGATGGGATCTCTGCACAGGCTAGGTTTAAACTCCTAGCCTCAAGAGATATTCCCGCTTCCCACAGTGCTAGGATTGCAGGTGTGAATGGCACCAGGCCTTCCATGTCTTCTCATGACTTGATAACTCATTTCTTTTTAGCCCTGAATAGTATTCCATTGTCTGTGTTCACCACTGTTCATCCATCTACCAACTGAAGGAAATCTTGGTTGCTTTTGGCAATTATGAATAAAGCTTCTATAAACATCCACATGCAGGTTTTTATGTGGACATAAGGTTTGAATTGATTTGAGTAAATACCAAGAAATATAACTACTGAATCATGTGGTAAGAGTATCTTTAGTTTTGTAAAAACTCTGAAACTGTCTTCCAAAGTGGCTGTGCCATTTTGCATTCTCATCAGCAATGAATGAGAGTCCCTGTTGTTCCACATCCTTGTCAACATTTGGCACTGTCAGTATTTTGGATTTTTGCCATTTTAATAGGCATGTAGTGGTATCTTATTGCAGTTTAAAATTGTGCATTTCCCTAATGACATATGATATTTTTTTGTTTGTTGTTTGTTTGTTTAGAGACAGAGTCTCACTTTGTCGCCCTTGGTAGAGTGCTGTGGCATCACACAGCTCACAGCAATCTCCAGCTCCTGGGCTTAGGCGATTCTCTTGCCTCAGTCTCCTGAGTAGCTGGGTCTACAGGCACCCTCCAGAATGCCTGGCTATTTTTCTGTTGCAGTTTGGCCGAGGCTGGGTTTGAACCCGCCACCCTCAGTATATGGGGCCAGCGCCCTACTCACTGAGCCACAGGTGCTGCCCATGACTTATGATATTAATCACTATGCTTCCTTGTCCATTTGTATATTTTCTTTGGTGATGCGTCCGGGTCTTTGACCCATTTTTAAATTAGGTGATATGTTTTCTTATTGTGGAGTTTTAAGAGTTCTTTCTACATCTTGGATAATAGTACTTTATCAGATATGTTTTTGGCAAATATTTTCTCCCCAGATTGTGACTTGTTGGCCTTAATTTTTTAAAACAATTAAAACCCCCCAAAAAGGGGGAGGCAGCGCCTGTGACTCAAAGGAGTGAGGCACCAGCCCCATATACCAGAGGTGGCAAGTTCAAACCCAGCCCCAGCCAAAAAACAACAATAAATAAAACAATTAAAACCACTTTGCAGACCAGGCGAGGTGGCTCACGCCTGTAATCCTAGCACTTTTTGAGGCCAAGATGGGCAGACCGCTTAAGCTCAGGAGTTTTGAGACCAGCCTGAGCAAGAGTAAGACCCCATCTCTAAAAATATCTAGGTGGTGTGGCAGGCACTTATAGTCCCAGTTACTGAGGAGGCTGAGACAAGAGGATCACTTGAGCCCAGGAATTTGAGGTTGCTGCGAGCTATGATGCCATGGCACTGTACCAAGGGTGACAAAGTGAGACTCTGACTCAAAAAAAAAAAGGCATTTTATAGAATTCCCTTTATAATGCTAAAAGCAAAGTTCAAATAATTCAATCATAAAATATGAAATATGCAGTGAAAATGATTGCAAGTTGGGGTTGAGCCTGCTTCAGTGGATGAGAGCCAATAGCCAGTCCCTTCACATCTGGATTCTCACTATCTCAGGGTTTCCTTGTATAGCTAGCCGCCTGGAGCTTAATGCAACATAAGAGGAAATCAAATCAGAACTATGTATTTCTAAAAACTAATGGGGGATAAGAGGACTTCTTTTGAAAGGAGGTCAGGAAAAGATTTTGGGGAGAGGAGCTAATGCTTACTCACCGCTATGCTATTTGTCCCTCTGCCTTGTCATTTCCCAGACAGAGCTCTGAACTGGCTTAGATATTTGAATACCCTTATTTATTGCCGACTTTCAATTTTTGATGACACTCAGTTAAAAATATCCAAAACTACTTTCCAACCCTTCTCCATCTCTTCCATTTGTGGTATAGTAAAATACAACCGGGCATATTTGAAATATTTTTTCTAATAATACAAATTATATAGACGTGAGAGAGAGAGCCTGGAAAACTCAGAAATGCACTTGATAAAAAAGAACTTAAATCTCCCTTAATCGTGCCGTGCAAAAATAGCTACTGCTGACATATTAATAGCGTCATCCCTTCCAGTCTTTTATATACTAATATATATACATTTTTCCCTCTTAAAATAGTATAATACTGTACATATTATTTTATACTTTACTCTTTAATATAGCACTTTCCCAGACAAAATTTGACATGATCCAGATATAATTACACAAACTGGCTGCATGCCAGGATGCTGGGGTGAAAAACCTTGGGAAAGACAGTTACCTCCTTGGGCCTTGGGGCCCTTGTCTAAAAAAATAAAAAAAAAACAATTTCTAACCCTAAAAGCCATTCTCTTGCCAAAGCTTGTTCTCCGAGGAAATCTTGTCATTGTTTTTGTGTCATTAGTTTTGTGAACTAAAATAAAATCTTAAGCCTCCCCCAGTGGCTGGATAACTGAACCTCCACCTGGCCAATGGGATACCCTAAAACTGAGTTGTTAGCCATGAGAAAGGAGATCAGACACATCTCATCATGTCCCTGCCTTCTTAGAGATGCCCTTTGTGACCCATTAACAGGCCTAAGGCTGTGCAAGACTTGCCTGCAGGTCCTCAATATGTATATCAAACCACTTGAGCCTGATCATCTGTCCTATAGTTTGTCTCTGATTAATAGACCCTTATTTAACTTAGCCTTCCTTTTCTTTTTTTTTTTTTTTTTT
>NW_003852413.1:24951103-24955155 GCF_000181295.1 Otolemur garnettii
AAAAAAAAAAAAAAGAAAAGAATTTTATGGTTGGGGGTCACCACAACATGAGGAACTGTATTAAAGGGTT
The DNA here is from genome assembly GCF_000181295.1 of Otolemur garnettii. Classification (NCBI taxonomy): domain Eukaryota; kingdom Metazoa; phylum Chordata; class Mammalia; order Primates; family Galagidae; genus Otolemur; species Otolemur garnettii. The sequence goes on from NW_003852413.1 coordinate 24,951,174, forward strand.
GCAGCATCAGGAAGGTTGAGAACCACTGAGCTAGAGAATCTTTAATCCCTGGGCAGTGCCTGGGGCTCAGTGGGTAGGGCGCTGGCCCCATATCCCGAGGGTGGTGGGTTCAAACCCAGCCCTGGCCAAACTGCAAATAAAAAAATAAAAACCCAGCCAGGCATTGTGGCTGGTGCCTAGAGTCCCAGCTACTCAGGAGGCTGAGGCAAGAGAATCGAATAAGCCCAGGAGTTGGAGATTGCTGTGAGTTGTGACAATACAGCATTCTACTGAGCGTGACAAAGTGAGACTCTGTCTCTAAAAAAAAGAGAGAGAGAGAATCTTTAATCCCAGCTATAACCTGTGAGTCACCACTTTGAGATGTCCCATCTTTTGGGGCCAAACCAATGTATGCCTTCCATGATTGATTTATGATTTTACCTATAATTTCTGTATCCTTGAAATGTATACAAACAAACTGTTACCCCACCACAAGGAGTTCACTTGCCTGAGGGCTCTTGGATGTGGCTCTGGGCCATAGTCCTCAAATTTGCTTCAGTATAAACTTCTTTAAATTATTTTACAGGGTATAGCTTCTTTTCTGTTGACAGTATTATATCCTACAGACGCTGGGCAACAGCCCCAAGTTCTACGTATCCCTAGTTTGTACATATTTTTCATTTTTGTTAGTATATTTTTCTAACTGCTGTATGAAAATTGCTTGAATCTGCCTTATTATTTTTTCTCACAATTTTTGTGATTCAGCTGACTAGTCTTTAATAGAGAGCAAAAAGAAAATACCAGTCTTTTTAATTAAAAGCAAGGAGTACCCCAAAAAAGCCAAATAAACATCAATTGCTCAGCTTTTCTCTTTGTAGTTGAAGAAATAAATACACAAAAGTACAGGATTAAATCACTATTTTTCAATTCATTCAGGCAAACAATTATGATTTAGTGGAAAGAAAAGGTAACAAAATTAAGGACCACAATAAAGTAACATCAATAGACAATGAGAAATACCTCAGAAGGATAGAGTAGGATTTGGAAGCTTGAAGGAAGCTCAACTAGAAAAGAAATTACTTTTCTTTTTTTTTTTTTTTTTGAGACGGAGCCTCAAGCTATCCCCCTGGGTAGAGTGCCATGGCATCACACTCACAGCAACCTCCAACTCCTGGGCTTAAGCAATTCTCTGGCCTCAGCCTCCAAAGTAGCTGGGACAACAGGTGCCCACCATAATGCACAGCTATTTTTTGGTTGTAGTTGTCATTGTTTGGCAGACCCCGGGCCAGATCCCGGCCAGCTCTAATGTGTGTGGCTGGCGCCTTAGCCACTTGAGCTATAGGCACTGAGCCAGAATCCACTACTTTTTAGCTGGGTGTAGGACCTTTCAAAATATTTCCCAGTTAGGAGCAATCATGTGACTATTTTTAAAAGTAGTTTTTAATGTCTAAATTTAATTTAATTTAATTTGGGGGGTCAACTAAAACACCACCATGGGTATATGTGGTGTGTGTTTGTGGGGGGGGGATGTTACCAAGCCAACTAACTCATCTCTAAGTAGAGACTATAAGTTATTGCCTTCAAAGACCTCACAGTCTAACAGATAAGTAAGTCTTGCATGTAATTAACCACAATTTGAGGCAGAATTAAGTGCCCGTAGAGTAGTACCAGCAAAGAAAGAAGAGTTCAAAAGAGGAAAAACATATCTCATTATAGGGATTTTTTTTTTTTGGCCAGGGCAGCCGCTGCCTCCTGCATATCGGGCCAGCGCCCTACTCCTTTGAGCCACAGCCACCGCCCACATTTTTTTTTTTTTTTAAATACAGAGTCTCCCTCCATTGTCCAGGCTAGAGTGCCATGACATCAGCCTAGGTCACAGCAACCTGAAACTCCTAGGTTTAAGCAATCCTCCTGCCTAAGCCTCCCGAGTATCTGGGACTACAGGTGCCCACCACAACACTGGGCTAATTTTTTCCTTTTTTAGTAGAGATCGGGGCTTGCTCTTACTCAGGCTAGTTTCAAACTCCTGAGCTCAAAGGATCCTCCTGCCTCAGCCTCCCAGAGTGCTAGGATTACAGGGGTGAGCCACTGCACCCAGCCTCATAATAGGGATTTTAAAAGCTTTAAGATTCTTTGAGGAGGTGGCCTATGAAATATCTAAGGCAGTATGTCTTAAGTTTTACTATGGATCTCATTCAAAAGCAGACTCTGATTCACTAAGTCTGAGGTGGTATCTCAGTTTCTACATTTCTAGCAAGCATTCAGGTTTTTGGTCCAGGAACCTCTGTTACAGAAGCAATGGCTTAAAAGAATATTTTAGGATGTGGAAAGGTGGAGTTAGAAAAGAGCTTCCCAAGCAGAGAGATGAACAATACTACCAGGGTGAACAGAGGGGGAATTCAGTTTTGGGGGAATAAGGAGAGTTTGGGGAAATAAGGCTGGAAGACCTAAAATGCAGCCACATAGAGGCAGGCCTTGAAGAACAAGCTTATGTTTAATTGGAGGCAATAGAGCAGTGATTTCCAACCAGTGTACATGTAGCACGCTGGTATACGGAGGGAGGATCTTAGAAAATTTTTAAAGATCATTAATCAAGGGCAGTGCCTGTGGCTCAAAGGAGTAGGGTGATGGCCCCATATGCCGGAGGTGGCGGGTTCAAACCCAGCCCCGGTCAAAAACTGCCAAAAAAAAAAAAAGATTATTAATTAAATTATTTTCAAAAGAAGTTCAGCCAGGCATGGTGGCTCACACCTATAATCCTAGCACTCTGGGAGGCCAAGGCAGGTGGATTGCCTAAGCTAACAGGTTCCTAACCTGTCTGAGCAAGAGCGAGACCCTGACTCTAAAAATTAGCCGAGTGTTGTGGCAGGCACCTGTAGTCCCAGCTATTCTGGGACTGAGGTAAAAAAACTGCTTGAGACCAAGAATTTGAGGTTGCTATGAGCTATGACACCAGGGCACTCTACTGAGGGTAACAAAACAGACAGAGTCTCCAAAAAAAAAGAAGTTCAAAGCACATAAGTATATTCTTATTTTTTTACTCTTTTATAAAATCCAGATAATTTATGTGTGCAACAGAAGTTTAACTATAGGTTCAAGTGTGCCAGACAAAAAAGATTGAAAAACACTGTAACAGTCATTAAAGGCTTTGGGTCAAGAGAATGATATAATCAGTAATTGAAATCCTCACATAGATCCTATTAATAAAGCAATATAACAAATCAACAAATATTTGGGATTAGTTATTCTGAGCTTATCAACATATATCTCTTTAATTTCACCCACTGTAAAAATTAGGTTCAAGGCCTTGGAAGTGGCCTGTATATGCAGGAAACCCTGAAGCTTAAATTTCCATAATCTGATGGTAGATCTGTCTGTCTCTGTACCAATTGATATTTTCTATGTGAAGTATACAAAAGAAGTATAAGACATCTCAAGAGTTTCACAGCATCACTTAGGAGAGAAAGCATACTTGTTGAAGAAACAAGCTTTATGCAGGGTATGAATCTTTTTTTTTGAAACAGTCTCAAGCTGTTGCCCTGGGTACAGTGTCATGGTGTCACAGCTCACAGCAACCTCAAACTCTTGGGCATAAGCAATTCTCTTGCCTCAGCCTCCCAAGTAGCTGTGACTACAGGCACCACAACGCCCATTTATTTTATATTGTTGTTGTTGCAGTTGCTTAGCTGGCCTGGGCCAGGTTTGAACCCGCCACCCTCGGTGTATGTGGCTGGCACCATTACCACTGTGCTACAGGCACTGAGCTAAGAGATAAATCATTTTTTTTTAAGAGACAGAGTCTCACTCTGCCACCCTGGGTAGAGTGCTATGGCTTCACAGCTCACAGCAACCTCCACTCTTGGGCTTAGGTGATTCTCTTGCCTCAGGCTGGGACTACAGGTGCCCACCACAATGTCTGGCTATTTTTTTGTTGCAGTTTGGACGGGGCAGGCTTAAACCCCCCACCCTCATATCTGGGGCCGGTGCCCTACTCACTGAGCCA
>NW_003852413.1:24955998-24960535 GCF_000181295.1 Otolemur garnettii
GGGCTGGGGATTCGAACCCGCCACCTTAGGTGTACGTGGCTGGCACCTTAGCTGGTTGAGCTATAGGCGCCGAGCCAATATAGGTTCTTTAAATAGGAAATAAGAGGGTAGACCAAAAGTACTTCTACCTAAACTGGATCACTGAAGCCTGCAGTGCTCATGCAACAGACGCCTTGCTGAACTAGGCAGCCTCTGGCACAGTTGACAACTTCTCATTCTTTTTTTTTTGAGACAGAGTCTCACTATGTCTCCCTCCATCAAGCACTGTGGCATCACAGCTCACAGCAACCTCAAACTCTTGGGCTTAAGCAATTCTCTTGCCTCAGCCTACTGAGCACATGGGACTACAGGCACCCACCACAATGCCCAACTATTTTTTGGTTGCAGTTGTCATTGCTGTTTGAACCCAGGCTGGGTTTGAACCCACCTTCAATGTATGTGGCTGGTGCCCTACTCACTGAGCTAGGTGCACTGAGACCAACTTCCCATTCTTAAAGCATTCTGTTTCAGGATCCTGCGACTCCCTCCTCTCCTGGACTTCTTCAGTTTACTTCAGTAACTACTCCTTTTCAATCTCCTCTGACAGATTGTGCTCCTTTTCCCAATTTCTGAAGATTGACAATTCCTCAAAATCCTTAACCCTTAATAAATGTATATCTCCAGCCCAAAGATCTTCCTCCAACATCCAGATTTGTAAATTCGACTGCTTCCTTGACATCTCCACTTAGATGTCTGCAGTTTTTTGGTTTTTGGTTTTTTTGGCCTGGGCCAGGTTTGAACCCGCCACCTCCCGTATATGGGGCTGGTGCCCTACTCCTTTGAGCCACAGGTGCTACTCTCCACTTAGATGTCTGGAAGACATCTTAAACCTACTACTTGCAAAATTAAACTCTTTTTCTTCTTTTTAAAGGGAGGGGAGGGGAGAGAAGGCAATGGAAGAAAAGGGAAGAGAAAAAAGAGGGGGAATTAAACTTCTAATTTTCCACTAGAAAAAATTCCTCCCCACGTGCATATCTTAATACACGGGATTAACTTCCACCCACTTATTAAGAATCTTCTCTATCTCCTTCCTTCCCCTTTCCCCCCATCCCATCCATCAGCAAATTCATCTCTCTAGGGGTCATCCCGCAACAGTATCCTAAAACAGATCTCACCTTCCACTCCTAGTTTCATAAAAGTCAGAGCAATCTTTTAATAATGCAAATTAGATCATATTAATCCTGTTTAAAATTCTTCCAGGGCTTCCCATAACACTTTGACTAAAATCTAAATTATCACTTCTTCAAAGGGACCTTGATGATCAGTCCCTCTAAAATAGCTCCCCTGCCTAACACACATACACCGTTATTCTCTGTTACCTTATTTCCTCTCTTAACACTGCTCTCACCATCTGCAGACACTTTGTCTGTTTATTCTATCTTCTCAAGTAGACTAATAAACTCCATTAAACAGGAAACTTCTATGTCTTGTTCTCTGTTGTATCCTTAGGGACTACTCCAAGGTCTGGCCCAAAGCAGGCCTCGATAAATAATGAATTAATGAGACAGGAGGGCACAGCTAGAAAGATTTGTCTTAGATTTAAGGTGACCAGATTTTAACATTAGTAAAGCGGGACACCATTGACGGGGGCGGGGTCTGGGGGGCGGGGCCTGACAACAATGCAAATTTTGATAAGCAGTTATGGATAATCAGTTCTCAACAATTGTTATTAAAGTTTAACATTATAAAATTAACAAAAATAATATAAAACTCATATCCTGGCGAAATAGCCACATGGCAGCTGAAAACCGTATATTCCCTTCCTGTTCTCCTGTTCCCTAGCTTGTGGTGCATTCTTTCCAAAAATCCGGACTTTTTAAAAACGCAGCAGGACCTGTGACAAATTGTTAAAAATCGGGACTGTCCTGCCGAAAGTGGGAAGTCTGGTCACCTTACTGGGGGGGGGAGAGGGGAGGGCGCTACTTGTCTGTTCCAGACACTTTGGCTCCTTCTGAGCTAATTGTCCTTGCTTAGAAGCAAGGGAGGAAGCCAGTATCCTTCTGATACCGATTCCACCTGGGCGACCTTGCCCAGGAGGGGAGTAGGGAGTTTACATTAGCCTTTTTATTTCCAAATGAAGTTACATTAACCTCTTCATTCCCAAATCGAGTTACATTAACCTTTTCAGCAGCCGAAAACCATATATTCCCTTCCCATTCTCCTGCTGTTCCCTAGCTTGTGCATTCTTTCCAAAAATCAGGACTTTCTAAAAACGCCACGGGACACAGGACAAATTGTTAAAAATCAGGACTGTCCCGCCAAAAGCGGGACGTCTGGTCACCTTAGATTCCATCTTAAGAGAGCCCAAGGCACATATCTTCCTTTGATTCCAAACAGGTAAGTTTGAAGAGGAATGTATGGAACTTTTTTCCCAACAGATGTTTCCATGAAAGCTCCTGTAACTTACTCTACCAGGGTGGCGGTTGGGGAACCGGCTCAATACCAAGTGAATGGAAAGGAAGTGAAGCAGATGTGCTTCTAGCTGGTTCGGCTCTGGGACTGCACCTTTCCCTCCCGCAAACTGTAATGGCTCCGGCAGCTTCCTGCCGTCAACTTGCGGTGAAGGGTATCTGTGGCCGTGGTTAGAGCGCAGAGACTTAGCTCCATTCATTATTTATGAGGAGGTGGGCACTAAGGGAGCTGGCCCACTTGCTATTCATGAGTGGGAGGAGCCTCCTTCCCGAGGGGCCTCCTGGGAAGATTTATAAAATATTCATGAGGGAGGCGGGCACTATGAAAGCCTAAGTTCTTACTATTCATGAGAGGGGCGGAGCTTTCCCCCCCGCTGGGGCTCCTGGGAGGATTCTAAAATATTCTTGAGGCCACGGGAGCGTCTGGGCGGCGGGAACGCTGCCCCTGAGCCGGCGGAGCGGGCGGAGCCGGACTCCCTCACTTCCTGGCGGAAAGACCTTGAGAAGATATTTTACTTTTAAACACTAAGAAACTTGAGGATGGTGGGGTAAAACGAATAAGTCCCATTTTCCTGTGACTCTTTGGCCGGAAAACTGTCAAAATCTGTGGTAAAAAGCGGGGGTTTTCCTCCCCAATACTTTCTTGAGATAATTTCATCTTTTCGTAGACGGAAGGGGTTAAAAAAATGCACCACCCAGGTGGTTTGATTCTCATAGTGACTAATTTGTCTTTTAGGTCTCCCTCGTTTGCCTCTTTGAGATATTTCGGGGGCTTATACACAAGCCCCTGGGTCTCTTCAAAGGATTTTGTATTGCTTTTTTACATTTTTTCCTCTGAAAAGAAGGGAAGAAAGTTCCTCCAATAGGGCCCTCAAAACCGAATTTCCCACGCGTAAGGATAGGGGAGGGAACGGGGCGGGGCACTGATTCTTATTCTAGAGGCATCTAGAAATAATTTGGGGTTACACCCTTTAGGGTTATCAGGAAGGCCTCCGTGTCCCCAGCAAAACGACCTGGTCTGAGAGGAAAGTAAGGAATTGGAAGACTTGAGTTTTAAAAGAATGTGGACCCGAGTTATTTTTAATTTTCTTAAAGCTTTAGTTGACACACCGAAGTCCCCCCCCACGGTGTGTCAGTTTTTGAAAAGCTCTCGCAGACCCCACCCAAGTCCCACTTTGCACAATTCCTCAGAGAAACAGGACAAATCTTAGGCCAGATTTATATCGTTTGTAGTTAAAATGCTTTAAAACGCCTACTGTGAGAGTTAAAAACAACCTCATGGATAAAATAAACTAGGATTCTTCTTGGTAGAATTATAGAATTACACGCAGCCACTGAGCTATGTGTCCTTGTAGAAGTATATTTATTGGCGTGGAAAGAGAATTCATTGAAAAAAGCAGATTACGAAAGCGATCTCCTTTTTTTATAAGAAAAAAAGTAGTAAAAAATGTGTAAAATTCTGTGGAGTGATACAAACCAAAGTGTTTCTAAGTGGATTTAATTTTCTCCTTTTTGTGTAGCTGATTTTCTATACTTTCTGACAAGTTATTTGTGTAATTTTAATGATTTTTATAATATCTGTTAATTGAAAAATTTACGGAGTGCTGAGGCAAAACAATGCCGTATAGTTTTAGAGGATGTTCAGGTTATGTTTTTCACTAAGCACTAAATTTCTTTGTCCTGTTTTCAAATGTATAACACATTTTAATTTGATGTAAGTTGATATGTAACCTTTTAAGATGAACAGGTAACAATGTGACTTTAGCAATTTTGTATGGAAAGGAGAAATTTTTTTTTTGCAGGTTTGGCCAGGGCTGGGCTTGAACCTGCCATCCCTGGTATAGGGGGCCAGTGCCCTACTCCTTGAGTCACAGGCGCGGACCGAAGGAGAAATTTTATTTTGGCTAGATAGATTTGTAACTCTGATGAAGTGTCTTAGTTATTACTTCAGAAACAAGAATCTTTACATTGAAATTATAGCTATTCATGTACAGAAGGTACTAAAAAATGTATATACACTTTAAGAGATGTTATCTATGTATTACTTTTCTTTTTCTTTCTTTCTTTCTTTTTTTTTTTTTTTTTTT
>NW_003852413.1:24961328-24964712 GCF_000181295.1 Otolemur garnettii
GGGCACCTGTAGTCCCAGCTACTTGGGAGGCTGAGGCAAGAGAATCACTTAAGCCCAAGAGTTTGAGGTTGCTGTGGGCTGTGACGCCAGGGCACTCTACCAAGTGTGACATAGCTGACTCTGTCTCAAAAGAAAAAGAAAAAGTACTGTTACTAGTCAAGTGTACCTAGGTATGCTACACGCATCCATTTTACCTGCAAGTCATACATATTTGGGGAATGACCAATTTTACTTTCAACAAGTTCTCTTAAAATGTATATAAATTTTTTTGGCACCTCTGGTATATGTGTGTGGGTATATATGTATATAGACATAAAAGATATTTTCTGAACTGAAGCAATAAAGTGATATAGCATCACTGTGTGTGACATATATTTTTAAGAATTATTATTTAGTAGAAGTAAATCTGTGATTTGAATAAGTTATATTTTATAAGTTTCCTTTCGTTTTTGAAATCAAGTTGAGACATATTAGTCACTATTATTAACAAAAAGTAGAATTGAGGAATGAAGTATTACCATTCATCTATTTAGTCTAGTCTTATTAATTTTATAATTTTAAAACACATTTTTTTTTTTTTAGAGACAGCTCTCACTTTGTCGCCCTCTGTAGAGTACAGTGTCATCACAGCTCACAGCAACCTCCAGCTCTTGGGCTTAGGTGATTCTCTTTCCTCAGCCTACCAAGTGGCTGGGACTACTGACACCCACCATAGTGCCTGGCTATTTTTTGTTGCAGTTTGGCCAGAGCCAGGTTCAAACCCGCCGCCCTCGGTATATGGGGCCAGCACCCTACTCACTGAGCCACAGGCATCACCCTATTTTATAAGACTTTAATTTCACTGTTTAGTTGTATATTATACAGCACATGATTGATAATAATAATATAACCTACTTGATCTATTAGAGCTAGCGTATTTAAATTACTCTAAACTTAAAGTCTCTATTTTTTATCTCTTTGTTTTTATCGTTTCAAACAAAAGAACATGTCAATACTCAGTTTTTAAGAAACAGAAAAACATTGTGGTAGGCGCCTGTAGTCCAAGCTACTTGGGAGGCTGAGGCAAGAGACTCGCTTAAGCCCAAGAGTTTGAGGTTGCTGTGATCTATGATGTCACAGCACTATACCAATATAATGAGATTCTGTCTCAAAAAAAAAAGAAAAAAGAAAGAAATAGAAAAACATTACTATGAATTTTAAAATCTACATTAATGCCTTGATTTTTAGAAACTAAAGAGTGTAGGTTTGGCACCTGTGGCTCATGTGGCTAAGGTGCCACCCACGTATACCCAAGGTGGTGGGTTCAAATCCAGCCCGGCCTGCCAAAAACAACAATGACAGCTGTAACCCAAAAATAGCCCAGCATTGTGGTGGGCACCTATGGTCCCAGCTACTTGGGAGGCTGAGGCAGGAGACTCGCTTGAGCCCAGGAGTTGGAGGTTGCTGTGAGCTGTGATGCCACAGCACTCTACCCAGGGGAACAGCTTGAGGCTCCTGTCTCAAAAAAAAAAAAAGAAAGAAACTAAAGAGTGTAAAAGTAACTCATACTCATTCACAGGTATTATCCAATATTTCATATTATTTTTATTTTTGTGTTAAATCTTTTATTTTTTTCTGTTTTGCATTTTTCTTTTCTTAGAATGTATCTCATCCCAATACATGCCTTATTTCCTGTTAGAACTCTTTATCTAGACTATTTGGCCAAGAGATAAAGGATTTTAAAATTTTTCAAATGATGCTGAGATGAATAAATAAGACTCAGCTTGGTGCCCGTGGCTCAACCGGCTAAGGCGCCAGCCACATACACCTAAGATGATGGGTTCGAATCCCCAGCCCGGACCCGCCAAACAACAATGATGGCTACAACCAAAAAATGGCCGGGCGTTGTGGTGGGCGCCTGTGGTCCCAGCTATTGGGAGGCTGAGGCAGGAGACTCGCTTTAGCCCAGGAGTTGAAGGTTGCTGTGAGCTGTGATGCCATGGCACTCTATCCAGGAGGATAGCTTGAGGCTCTGTCTAAAAAATAAATAAATAAATAAATAAGACTCTATTGGTGGGAACTCCGTTAAGTTGGACATCATATTAAAACTTATGTAAATATGGAGAGACAGCTATTGTGCTTTGCCCATAATAGTATCAACCTCTTCATTAAAAATGAATAAGCTGGACTTGGTGGTTCATGCCTGTAATCCCAGTGTTTTGGGAGGCTGAGGCAGGAGGATCACTTGAGCCCAGGAATTTGAAGTTACAGTGAGCTATGATCATGCCACTTATACTCCATCCCTGGCAACAGAGTGAGACTCTATCTTAAATAAGTAAAAATAAATAAACAAAGCAAACAAAAACCAGCTCTACATTTCTTTAATTTCCCTTCTTACACATTGTTTTTTTAACCAGGATAAAATTCATGAGATAAGAACAAGGATGGCATCCAGAATAAATACCAGTTTCACTTTGATTCCCAACCAGAAACGTAGACGTAGTAATCGTCGATCCTGCTATTTTTCCAACACCCTTGGCTCAGACTCTCATCCCTTATCAGCACTTGGAAATTTTAAAGCTTTGCCATTGGAAATATTCCAAATAATTTTAAGATATTTGTCAGGTGAGGTTTGACAATTGTGAATAGATTACATAAAGCACTAGAATATTTTAATTTTTCCCAAGAACTAGTTTGTCACTATAGGCCCTGCTAAAATGTTAGTGACATTAACATTAAGGTTTTTTTTTCTAAAGTTTCATCATTGTCAGGTAAGGGATACAATGAGAGACCACAGTACTCAGACTCTTTAAAACATACTTTTAATGATAATGACTTGGTAACTTGATCGTTATAGCTTAACATATTTCTAATTCATTGAGAAATGAATTTAAAATAATATTAAGATTTTTCTCTTTTTTTCACTTTATTATTATTAACTTATATGTTAATGTAGTATACTAATAGTGACATTTTTGCATTTAAGCCATTTATTCCTATTTTTTTTTTCTTTTGATAGTGAAGGATATCAGCATGCTAAGCATGGTGTCCAAAACAGTCAGCCAGCACATTATTAATTATATCTCAACCTCATCAGGAAGCAAAAGACTTTTGCTACAAGATTTTCATAAGCTTGAGCTGCCTGGGAGGAGACAAGACTTTACTATACTGGAACACTACAGATCTCTAGGTAATTTATGTAATAAGAATTGCAACATTAAAGAACTATGCTTAATTAAGAGGAATTTATTATAAATTCTGTAAGACCACTAGGAAATGAAATATTTTCTAAAATGTGCCTGTTTCTATGATGTTTCTGTTCTTCAATTCTATTCTACACTTGTTCAAAACAATTTTTTAGAGTATCTTTAATTAAAGATGAGAAAATGCTTTTTTTTTTTTTTT
>NW_003852413.1:24966442-24969893 GCF_000181295.1 Otolemur garnettii
CCTCCCAAGTAGCTGGGACTACAGGCACCTGCCACAATGCCCAGCTATTTTGTTGTTGTTGTTGTAATTGTCATTGTTGTTTAACAAGTCTGGGCCAAGCTCAAGCCTGTTAGCCTTGGTGTATGTGGCCAAAACCCTAACCACTGAGTTATGGGCACTGAGCCAAAATTCTATTATTGATTTGACTAATGAAACTAATTTAATTATGAAAACCACTTTCTGGTTAACCAAAGCATGGCAATAAAACCAAAATATTAAGATGATGTTGTGATTTAAATTAAGTGAATATTGCCTTTTAGGCCGAGTTGTGGCTCACACCTGTAATCCTAGCACTTTGGGAGGCCAAGGCGGGCGATTGCCCTGAGATTACTGGTTTGTTACCAGCCTGAGCAAGAGCAAGACCCCTGTCTCTAAAAATCTAAAAATAGCCAGGCATTGTGGCAGGCGCCTATAGTCCCAGCTACTTGGGAGGCTGAGGCAAGAGAATCGCCTAAGCCCAAGAGTTTGAGGTTATTGTTAGCTATGCCTCCACAGCGCTCTGCCAAGGGTGGCAAAGTGAAACTCTGTCTCAAGAAAAAAAAAGAATATTGCTTTTTAGTAATCTAAGGATGCCTAGCTTTAAGATAATAAAATAAGTCTACATAGATATGGGAAAGACATCCTTACAACCCTGACAAGAGTACAGTCATTTTGGGAAACAGCTGGTGAGAAAAAAAGCAGGCCAGAAACCAAACTGATCACAGCAAACCCCTTCCCCACTCCCTGAAATGCTGCACAGCATTGTTCCAGGGAAACATCAGAACAGTGATTTTTACTCTGGCCTTAAGGGAGTAACTCCAAGATTCTCTTTTAGTACAAAAATTAGTCCCTCAGCAAAAGGGATGACTTCCTCTAGGGAACCCCCTCCCACATTCCAACTCTACTGATAAGGGAAAATAAAAACCTATTGAGACTAACTGTGTAAAGGCTGAACTGGCTTCTGGTCAGACTCCATTCTGCATTTTCTCTTTTTCTGCTAAATAAAGCCTTTCCAATTCCTAGACTGGCCTCCTCTCCTTATAGTCTCTTCCCGCTCCCCCCCGCCCCCCCCCACTATACTCTGTATAAACATCTAAATACCCTCAAATATGTAAATATATCAAAGTATTTTGACAGTTACCTATGTCTTTAATAAGACCAAATGAAAGGCATGTTTCAGTATTTATGATTAGGCTTAGTAAATCCTGTAACCAAGTATGGCAGTTGCTTTTCATTGTAAATGTTTTTTTTTGTTTGTTTGTTTGTTTGTTTGTTTCTGGAGACAGAGTCTTACTTTGTTGCCCTCAGTAGAGTGCCCTTGCATTACAGCTCACACAGCTCACAGCAACCTTAAACTCTTGGGTTCTAGTGATTGTCTTGCCTCATGCTCCTAAGTAGAATAGCTGTGACTATGGCACTATAGGCACTGGCCACAATGCCCAGCTATTTTTAGAGATGGGGTCTCACACTTGCTCAGGCTGTCTTGAAGGCCTAAGCTCAAGCAATCCACCTGCCTTGGCCTCCCAGAGTGATAGCAGTAAATGTCTTTTTTTAAACATCATTAGTTGCAGGGGAAGTGGTACGTGAATAATTTCCTATGTGACCAAATCTCAGTTGCTTAAACAAAGTATTAATACAATGATGAGGAAAATTCATCTTAAAAATACAAATATATATTAATCTTAATAGCTAGCTCTTTAAAATGTTTTTATTTATGTAATGATTTTTGTTCTTCCATTTAATTTTAATGTGGACACCTGACTTATGACTGATTTTTTTTTTTAGAGACAGAGTCTCACTTTGTCACCCTCAGTAGAGTGCTGTGGCATCACAGCTCATAGCAACCTCCTCTTGAGCTTAGGCAGTCCTCTTGCCTCAGCCTCCCAAGTAGCTGGGACTACAGGTGCCCACCACAATGCCTGCCTATTTTTGTTGCAGTTGCCACTGCTGTTTTAGCTGGCCGGGGCTGGGTTTGACCCCGCCACCCTCAGTAAATGGGGCCAGCGCCCTACCCACTGAGCCACATGCGCCACCCATGACTGATTCTTTTATGTTTGATATACTTACCATTTTCTCGTGTTCCCATTCCTATCTGATCTGTTCTTGTTTTAAGATATTAAAATAACATTTTCAGAATCCTGTGCTCTGAAGATTATAAATTTTAATTTACTTCTTCATATAAAACAGAGCAGATGGCCAGTGTGGAAAGAACATTATATCTGACTCTATTTTAGTGGGGAAAAACTTAAAGAAGTTGGTCTCTAAAGAGTATAGTACAGCACCTGTGTTTAAAAAAAAATGTCAGCCAGTCTTGGGTTTTATCATAAATTGCAATCCTTAAAAATAGGAGTTTTATATAAGAAAAGACAACCAACTTATGATACATGCTTGCAATTCCTCAGCTATGATATGCCATGGGACTGGATGCCAAAGTATGAAAGGAGAAGAATTTAGCCTAAAAACGAACACTGAAAAATGTTTTTTTAATACAAAAATAAGGAGGGATTATGTTTAGAACTCAGATCTGTTCATGTGTTAACCAAACATAGCACCATCCAAAAATAAATTAGATTCCCATAGATTCTTTAGTTATTAAAAAAGTAAATACAGAAAAGATGAATACTGAAGATTCATGACATTCAGGTATATATTTTCCTGCCACATATAATATCTTATTTTTAGATTGAGGACATTTGCCCTTATAGGAATGTTAATAATGTATTGCCATTTTAGGAAAACATAATACTTAAGGTTAGAGGAAACAAATCAAATACTTCCTGGCACTGTAGCTCAAGTTACATATCTCACTGAGAAATTGAAGGGTTTTTTCTTTCTTAAATATCTGAACACAAAATCCTATACATTCTTAACATGCAAGCCCCATAAAAGGATATCTTTGAAGGAAGAGATAGATATTTCATCCTTACTGAATACTTCTATGAGGGAGGGAAAAAAATCTAACTTCTGAAGTTTATTTATTTTTTCTTTTTTTTTTTTTTGAGACAGAGTCTCACTATGTCGCCCTTGGGAGGGTACTGTGGCATCACAGCTCATAGCAACCTCAAACTCCTGGGCTTAAGTGATTCTCTTGCCTCAGCCTACCAAGTATCTGGGACTACAGACACCCACCACAACGCCCAGCTGTATGTTTTTTTGTTGCAGTTGTCATTGTTGTCTAACAGGCCCGGGCTGGCTTTGAACTCACCAGCCTGGGCCTATGTGGCTGGCACCCTACCCTCTGAGCTACAGGCCCTGTCCTAACCTCTGAAGTTTTAAGTCTTATGACTAAATTTTTGTATTTGGAGAGGGGAATACAAAATATCTTCTCATTCTTTCTATGTTTTACATTAACTCTTAAAACATTTTTTGTGGGCTCGGCGCCTATAGCTCAACCGGCTAAGGCGCCAGCCACGTACACCTAAGGTGGCAGGTT
>NW_003852413.1:24971965-24976108 GCF_000181295.1 Otolemur garnettii
GCCCAGGAGTTAGAGGTTGCTGTGAGCAGTGAAGCCATGGCACTCTACCCAGGGGCTCAGCTTGAGGCTCTGTCTCAAAAAAATAAAAATAAATAAATAAATAAAATAAAGTATCTACCCCACATAGAACTCCTAAGGAAGTTTTAAAGTGATGATTTAGATATTAATTAAAGTGAAATAATTTATGAATGTTAAAATTGTATCATTTAAGGCCAGGCATGGTAGCTCATGGCTATAATACTAGCACTCTGGGAGGCCAAAGCAGATGGATTGCTCAAGCTCACAAGTTTGAGACCAGTCTGCAAGAGCAAAACCCCATCTCTAAAAATAGCCAGACATTGTGGAGGCTACCTGTAGTCCCAAGTACTTGGGAGGTTGAGGCAAGAGAATCACTTGAGCCCAAGAGTTTGAGGTTGCTGTGAGCTATGACACTAGGGCTCTCTACCAAAGGTGACTTAGTGAGACTCTGTCTCAAAAAAAAAAAAATGACAAACCTTTTATGATATGAGTATCAATGCATTGGGGCATAATCTCTCTGTATAAAGACCAAGTTTTACTGTACAAATACAAACATATGTCCAACTCTGATGGTTCAGTTCTATACTTAGTAATATGCAAACATTTTGATACACTCATTTTTTCATGTCAATATTTGCATTGAGTTTTAGTCTATATTATTGCAGCAGCTTCCCGAATGATCTTCCTGCCATCCATTTCATTACTCTTCAAAGCATTCTGTATGCTGCATTAAAATTATTCTTTCTAAGCCAGGCATGGTGGCTCACACCAGGAATCTTAGCACTTTGCGAGGCTGAGGCAGGGGTATTGCTTGAGCTCAGGAGTTCGAGACCAGCCTGAGCAAGAGTGAGTCTCTCACTACTTCTTTCCATTCTTTATACCTAAATACTACTCTAGGCATTATTTACTTTGTGTTTCTTTCATTAAACTCTTTAGGTCTGAGAGACTGAGGCAGGTGGATCACCTGAGCTCAGGAGTTCAAGATCAGCCTGAGCAAGAGAGAGACCCCATCTCTACTAAAAATAGAAAAATTAGGGTGGTGTCTGTGGCTCAAGGAGTTGGGCGCTGGCCCCATATACTGGAGGTGACAGGTTCAAACCCAGCCCCGGCCAAAAACTGCATAAAAAAAAAAGAAAAGAAAAGAAAAATTAGTGGGGCGTTGTAGCAAGCACCTGTAATCTCGCTACTTCAGAGGCTGAGGCAAAAGAATTGCCTGAACCCAGGAGTTTGAGGTTGCTGTGAGCTATGATGCCTGGACACTCTAGCCTGGAGCAACTGAGACTCTGTCTCAATAAATAAGTAAATAAATAAACTCTCTGGATCATTCTCAAACTTCTCTTCTCCCAGTTTTCACATATCTGATTATCATGTTTATTCATTTTACATTTATACATATTCTGACCTGAATTATTGTAATAATTTCATATAGGTATATCTTATTCTTCTAAATCAGCAGTTCTCAACCTGTGGGTCATGAACCCTTTGGGGGTCGAATGACCCTTTCACAGGGGTTGCCTAAGACCATCCTGCATATCAGATATTACATTACAATTCATAACAGTAGCAAAATTATAGTTATGAAGTAGCAATGAAAATAATTTTATGGTTGGGGATCACCACAACATGAGGAACTGTATTAAAGGGTTGCAGCATTAGGAAGGTTGATAACCACTGTTCTAAATAATTTGTGAGCTCCTTGTAATCCTCACCTATATAACACAGTGCTAATCAGAATATACACTGAAAAAATTCTTGTTTATTTCCATTAAATTTGAATGTCAAATCATTCTGTAATTCCACTGACCAGAAGGTATTAACAGTTGTTTTCTTTATAGGTTTCCTGTTTTAAATTCAATGGCTGTGCAACTCCTTTGCAATGTTTAGGATTACCATGTTATGGCATGTTTTTACAGGTACTTTTTTTAAGAAATGATTTTTGAATGGTTAACAAGTAGAATATGTAATCTATCTTTTTATAAATTAGTAGAATTTATGATAATTTTAAAGAGAGAAAAATATAGCCGGGTATTATGGTAGGTGCCTGTAGTCTTAGCTACTTGGAAGGCTGAGGCAAGAGTAGCAAATGAGCCCAAGAATTTGAGGTTGCTGTGGGCTATAATGCCACAGCACTCTACTGAGGGCAACAAAATTAAGATTCTGTCTCAAAAAATAATAAAGATAGAAAAAAAGCAAAATAAAGATTTGAAAATATATTAATCTAATAATGTGCCATCAGATTATCGTCTTGAGTTTCTTAGTGGTAAAATATTTTGACATTTATTTACTCTATACCAATGTTTTCAAAGTTTCTAGCCAGTTGTAAAGACTAGAAATATGGGGTGATGTATGTGTGTGGACATATATGCAATGAGTTTAAAATCTTTGCCTAGTTAAGATGTGATTTTAGAAATCAGTTGTATGGTGTGGCACCCATAGCTCAGTGGTTAGGGTGCTGGCCACATAACACCAGGGCTGGAGGGTTCAATCCCAGCCTGGGCCTGCTAAACAGCAATGATAACTACAACAAAAAAATAGCTGGGCATTGTGGTGGGTGCCTATAGTCCCAGCTACTTGGGAGGCTGAGGCAAGAGAATCATTTAAACCTAAGAGTTTGAGGTTGCTGTGAACTATGAGGCCATGGCACTCTACTGAGAGTGACATAAGTGAGACTCTGTCTCAAAAACAAAGAAAGAAAGAAAGAAATCAAATGTATAATTTTAAGAACATGTTTTACTAATCTTTTATTGTAAACAAAGATAACAAATAAAAATTGGCATTTATTGAACCCTTACTATGCCAGACACTATGCTAAGCAGTTGATATGTATTAATTAATTTAAAACTTACAACAACTTTGTAAGTTGAGAACTTCAACAAGGAGACACTGGCTCTGTGTCTCAGCCTATCAACCACCAACTCCTACACACTCAGATTCTAGAGGCATAGGCCCTCCTACCAGCCTTCTTCCAAGATAGTTTTTCTTTTTTAATTTTTGAGATAGTCTTACTATGTCGCCCTCGGTAGAGTACTGTGGCATCACAGCTCACAGCAACCTCAAACTCTTGGGTTTAAGCAATTCTCTTGCCTGAGTCTCCCAAGTTGTCATTGTTGTTTAGCTGGCCTAGGCTAGGATTGAACCTGCCAACCTGGGTGTATGTGGCCAGTGCCCTAACCACTGTGCTACAGGCACCAAGCCAAAGATAGGTTTTTGCTTCAATTTTTTGTTTTTTGGTTTTCATTCTTTCTTTGGGGCAGGTAATAAGTACACATGTATTCATGTACAAATCCAAGAGTACAAAATATATAAAGTGAAAATTAAGTCTTCCTCCTTGTCCACTGAGTTCCTTTCTGTTACTAGTTTCTTTTTCTTTTTCTTTTTCTTTTTTTTGAAGAGACAGAGTCTCATTCTGTCGCTTGTGGTAGAGTGCTGTGACATCACAGCTCATAGCAACCTCCAACTCCAACTCCTGGGCTTAGGCGATTCTCTTGCCTCAGCCTCCCAAGTAGCTGAGACCACAGGCACTTGCCACAGCACCCGGCTATTTTTTGTTGCAGTTTGGCTGGGGCTGGGTTTGAACTCGCCACCCTCAGTATATGGGGCTGGCGCTCTACTCACTGAGCCACAGGCGCTGCCCTGTTACCAGTTTCATATGTGTCCTCCAGAAGGAATAAGATTAATTTTTAAACTCCTGAAATCCAGTTAACTATTTTAGGAACAAAAATCTTTTAAAATATAATTATAGTTACAAACCATTGAATCTCCTTTTCATGTATGTTTGTACATTCTAGTATATTCAAAGGTATAAATTTTTCTTAATAAGTTTTTTTGGATGTGTACATTCCAAAGTCATAAATACTCAGAATTGTCACATTAAAATGAGATCATTATTTATAAGCAGTATCATAAATGACAACTGTAAAGGTCAAAGGGGTTCTACTGTAGCTTTAAACTAAGCCACAGTATGCAGTTGTGAGTCTGAAGCTGTGTTCTAAGGTGTTGTCCTTACTTTGTTATTTTCCTCATGTTGTCAAAGTTTAGGATTTAGTACCATTTAAAAGCTGTCTAGGCTTGGCGCCTGTGGCTCAAGCGGCTAAGGCGCCAGCCACATACACCTAAGGTGGCGGG
>NW_003852413.1:24977415-24986342 GCF_000181295.1 Otolemur garnettii
AAAAAAAAAAAAAAAAATATATATATATATATACACACACACACACACACACACACATATAAACTATATATAAATAGTAGCAGGTATATATAGTAAAAGAACAAAGAAATATAAAGGAATGATAAACACTGAATGGGATAGTGAAGCAAAAAGCAGTGAGCAAATGGAGAAAGAATTACTCAAAGGGCTTCAAGTATACTGATAACATTTTATTCTTTAAACTGGTTAGTAGATGTGAAAGGGTTTGTTATAATATTCTTTAAATCTTTCTGTATACTTGAGATATTATAGATTCTCATATCCAGAAGTTTCTTTCTGAGAAAACTCCCACAAAGTGTACTAGGAGACATATAAAAATGAACATTGCAGATTTGGCACCTATAGTTTAGTGAGTAGGGCACTGGCCACATACTTGCTCAAGCCCAGCCCTGGCCAGCTAAACAATGACAACTGAAACAACAGAAAAATAGCCGGGCGTGCCTATAGTGCCTATAGTCCCAGCTACTTGGGAGGCTGAGGCAAGAGAATTGCCTAAGCCCAAGAGTTTGAGGTTGCTGTGAGCTGTGATGCCAAAGCACTCTATTGAGGGCGACATAGTGAGACTCTGTCTCAAAAATAAAAAAAGAACATTGCAGCATTATTTGTCACCATGAGAAACTGCAAACAATCTAAATGCCTATTGTCAGGAGAATAGATAAGTGAATTTTGGTATATTCGTACAATTAAAACCATCAGTAGTTAAAATGAATGAACTAGAGCTACATATATTAATATGGCAAATCTTTTATTTATTTATTTATTTTTGAGACAGAGCCTCAAGCTATCACCCTGAGTAGAGTGCTGTGGCTACACAGCTCACAGCAACCCTAAACTCTTGGGCTTAAACGATTCTCTTGCCTCAGCCTCCCAAGTAGCTGGGATTACAGGTGCCCACCACAACACCTGGTTATTTTTTGGTTATAGTTGTCATTGTTGTTTGGCGGGCCCGGACTGGATTTGAACCCGCCAGCTCCAGGGTATGTGGCTGGCACCTTAGCCGCTTGAGCTACAGGTGCCGAGCCAATATGGCAAATCTTAAAACATAGTTTGAGCAAAAATGTTACCAAAAGATACTTTCAGTATGATATTCATTTGTATTCATATTAAAAACCTGTAAAACAGTTACATATATTCATTATGGTTATATTACATGTGTAAAAAAGTATGAGAACATAGTGGGATGGTGTGGTTAATTTTGTGTAATGAATTTGGCTATACCATAGTACCCAGATATTTGGTTGAACATTACTCTAGGTGTTTCTGTGAAGGTATTCTTTTAGATGAACTTAACATTTCAACCAGTAGACTTTAAGTGAAGCAGATTATCCTCCATAATATGAGTGGGCCTTGTCCAATCAGTTGAAAAACACTGACCTCAAGTAAGAAAGAGTTCTGCCAGCAGCCTACCTTTGGACGCGAAATGTAACTCTTCCCAGTCTCTAACTTGCCTACCTGCTCTACAGATTTTGGACTTAACCAAGCCTCTTCAACTGTGTGAGCCAATTCCTTAAGATAAATCTCTCTCTCTCTCGCTCTTTCTCTCTCCACACACACACACACAGGGTGCCAAAAAAATGCATACACATTTTAAGAAAGGAAAAAAGTGTATTAAAATTATAATACTGAAGTCGTATTTGATTTCTGAATTTACAGAATGTGCTCAAATGTGACTTGTATTTCTCTTTCATTGTCAGTACATATTGAGTTTTACAATTTTTTTTTTCTTTTTTTGAGACAGAGTCTCACTATGTCGCCCTTGATAGAATGCTATGGCATCACAACTCACAGCAACCTCAAACTCCTGGGCCCAAGCAATTCTCCTGCCTCAGCCTCCCAAGCAGCCAGGACTACAGGTGCCCACCACAACGCCCAGCTATTTTTTTTTGTTATTGTTGTTGCAGTTGTCATTCAGCCAGCCCGGGCCAGGTTTGAACCCACCAGCCGTGGTGCATGTGGCCAGCGCCATAATCACTGTGCTACAGGTGCCGAGGCTGAATTTTACAATTTTACATAGTTTTTTTCTTTCTCAAAATACATGTACATTTTTTGGCACCCTCTGTATACACACACACACAGAGTTCATCATGTTGGTTCTGTTTCTCTAGAGAGTCCTAATACAGGATGGATAAAACCCAAGTTCAGTGTGGTGATTACCTTTGAGGAAGAAGGAGAAAGGGATTAGATGTGATCTACAGGAAGCTTTAACTGTATCTATGTAATGTTTTATTTATTTTTATTTATTTATTTATTTATTTATTATTTCACTCTGTCACCCTGGGTAGAGTGTTGTGGCTTCATAGCTCACAACAACCTCAAATTGGGCTTGAGCAATCCTCTTGCCTTAGCCTCCTGAGCAGCTGGGACTACAAGTGTACTCTGCTACACCCAGCTAATTTTTCTATTTTTATTAGAGACAGGGTCTCACTCTTGCTCAGGCTGATTTCGAACTTCTGAGCTCAGGGGATCCACCCATCTCAGCCTCCTAGAGTGTTAGAATTACAGGTGTGAGCCATCGCGCCCGGTCTGTTTTATTTATTTTTAAAAATCTGAAGCAAATATAGCAAAAAATAAAGCTTTGGCAAGGCTAGGTGATAGGTACACAATATTTGTTACAGTATCTCTGTTTTTCTGTCAGCTTGAAGTATTTTATTATAAAACAAATTATAGATCAAAAAGATTTAGAATCCCCATGAAACAATAACAAAATTAATTTATTATGTCACTCCCTTAATCAAAAACTTCTGTTGCCTCTCTGATGTCTTCAAAATGAAGTCCAAATTATTTATGCCAGCCTCCATAATCTGGCCCCACATTACCTTTCAAACTTACTGCCCACTACTTTCTGTATCTGTTTGATATAGGTATATCGCTCTGCTCATTGTGTCTTAGACACACCTTAAACATTTCTGAGTACCTTTTATTTAGTCTATCTAATTTTCCTGAAATAACCTTGCACCTTCTCATCCTTTCTTTTTGAGACAGAGTCTCACTTTGTTCCCTTTGGTACAGTGCTGTGGTGTCATAGCTCATAGCAACCTCAAACTCTTGGGCTTAAAGCAATACCCTTGTCTCAGCCTCGCTGGTAGCTGGGACTATAGGTGCCTGGCTATTTTTTAGAGATGGCTAGTCAGGCTCGTCTCAAACTCGCATTGAGCTCAGGCAGTGCAGTCCACCCACCTCAGCCTCTTAGACTGCTAGAATTACAGGCATGAGCCACCACACCCAGCCTTTCTCATCCTTTAAGACCCAGTTCCCCTGACCTGCTCTGTTAAGCCTTTCCTGATCTCCCCACCTGCAGTTATCTCTCTCCTCTAAACTTCCACGTTACTTGGTTTGACACACCAGGGAGTACTTACCTATGGACTTAGATCTTTTTTTTTTTTTTTTGAGACAGAGCCTCAAGCTATTGCCCTGGGTAGAGTGCTGTGGCTTTACAGCAACCTCCAACTCCTGGGCTCAAGTAATTCTCCTGCCTCTGCCTCCCAAGTAGCTGGGACTACAAGCGCCGGCCACAATGCCTGGCTATTTTTTTTTTGGTTGCAGCCATCATTGTTGTTTGGTGAGCCCAGGCTGGATTTGAACCCACATACACTGTGGCTGGTGCCTTAGCCACTTGAGCCACAGGCACTGAGCCAACTTAGATCATTAGTAGACTTTTCATTTACACTTGTTTTAGCTACAAGTAAGTAAAATGTAAATGGTATAAAAAGTATTAATAAAATGTAAAATGGTATAGTTGCCATGGAAAACGGTTTGGCTTTTCCTCAAAAAAACTAAACAAAATTACCATATGACCCAGCAGTTCTATTCCTAGGTATGTACCTAATGGAACTGAGAGCAGGTACTTAGATATTTTTATGCTAACGTTCATTCCAGCATCATTTGTAATAGCCAAAAGGTATAAACACATGCATCCATCAACAACAGATGAATGAATAAACCAAATGTGGTGTATGCTACATATAACAAGGATGATAGAAACCAGGAGCAAAAGGACAAATACTGCATGAGTCTATGTATGTGAGATACCTAGAACATGGGAATTCATGGAGACAGAAAATTATAGATTAGAGGTTACCAGGAGTTAGGAGGAGGGGAAAATGGGGAGTTATTGCTTAATGGTTACAGAGTTTATACTGGGATGATGAAAATGTTTTGGAAATAGGCAGTAGTGATGGTTCACAACATTGAGAACGTAATTGATGTCACTGAATTGTACACTTAAAAATCATTAAAATGGTACATTTTATGTTATCTATATTTATCACAAGATAAAAAATAATGTAATGTATCAAAAACTATTGAATTTTTATTCATTTTATTTTATTTTATTTTTTGAGACAGAGTCTCACTTTAATATCGTTGATAGAGTGCTATGGCATCATAGCTCACAGCAACCTCAAACTCTTGGGTTCAAGTGATCCTCTTGCCTCAGCTTCCTGGATAACTGGGACTACAAGCACCTATCACAAAGCCCAGCTAGTTTTAGAGAAGGATTCTTTCTGGTCTCAAACTCCTGAGCTCACCACCCACCTTGGCCTCCCAGAATGCTAGGATTACAGGCGTAAGCCACCACACCTGGCCCTGAATTGTACACTTTAAATGGGTGAATTTTATGGTGTGTAAATTATTTTGCAATAAAGCTGTTAAAAAACAAATAAACACAGTGACATACCATTTTACATCTAGTAGGATGTCTAGAATCAAAAAGTTAGATAACAAGTATTGGTGAGAATGTGAAAATATACAAACACTCATATGTGTTTGGGAATAAAATGGTGCAGTCATTTTGGAAAACAGTCTGGCAGTTCCTCAAATGTTTGAGCATAGAGTTATCATATGACCCAGCAATTCCGCTCTTAGGTATATCCCCAAGAGAAATGAAAACATAATGTCCATGCAGAAACTTGCACATAAATGTTATTAGCAGCAATATTCATAATAGCCAAAAGGTGGAAAAAACTCAAATGTCCATCAGTGAGTGAAATGGATAACCAAAATGTTGTACATGCATACAATGGAATATTAGTTGATCATGAAAAGAAATGAAATGCTGATATATGCTACGAGATGAATGAACCTTGAAAACACAATGTTAAGTGAAATAAACCAGTCACAAAAGACCACATACTATATGATTTAATTCATATTAAAATCCAGAATAAGGAAATCTATAGAGACAGAAAGTAGAGTATTGGTTGCTTAGGGATGGGGGTAGTAAAGGACAGAGAGATGGGAGGGTGATAGCTAAAAGAAAAGGATTTCCTTTTGAGGTGATGAAAATGTTCTAAAATTGACCATAGCAATGGCTACATATGTCTGTGAATATACTAAAAACAATTCAATTGTACACTTTAAATGGGTAAAGTATAGTAAAGTATAGTATATGAATTATATTTCAGTAAAGCTGGGTGTCTTTTTTTTGGCCAGGGCCAGGTTTGAACCCGCCATTTCCAGTGTATAGGGCTGGTGCCCTACTCCTTTGAGCCACAGGTGCCACCCCAATGAAGCTGTTTTTAAAAGTAGTCTCTTCATAATCTGAAGTTTTTATAGAGGCAAATAAAATAATGTTTTTAGTACAAAGTATATTAATAATGTCTATCTTTGACCCTTTCTATGAATTTATTTCTTTTTAAATCAAAAATCATTTAAGATTCTGGTAAATTAAAGCATGTCTTTTGATCAACCCATTATTCAAAGTATTTGTAGGTCAGAATGGTAAGGATAAATCAATAGTCAAATTTTGGAATTAAGGCATTTTAAGAAAGTTAATCTGGCTCAGCGCCTGTGGCTCAAGTGGCTAAGGCGCCAGCCACGTACACCTGAGCTGGCAGGTTCGAATCCAACCTGGGCCCACCAAACAACAATGACAGCTGCAACCAAAAAATAGCCAGGCTTTGGGGAGAGCGTCTGTAGTCCCAGCTACTTGGGAGGCAGAGGCAGGAGACTCACTTGAGCCCAGGAATTGGAGGTTGCTGTGAGCTGTGATGCCACAGCACTCTACCCAGGGTGACAACTTGAGGCTCTGTCTCAAAAAAAAAAAAAAAAAAGAATAGTTAATCTCTTGGTTACTACTTCTTAAGAAACCTGGTTACAATAACTGTTTAACTATGGTTAAATAAGTTGTTCTGATTGTTATCAAATATGCATATTGACCTTCCTAGGAAGAATGGTTGACAGTTCTTTTGTCCTCATAGGAAGTGCCCGGAAACTGGAGTTAAGGATCAGATTATTCTGTAGGAGTGTCCTGCTTGATCACTGGACACATCGAAGTGATTCAGCTTTTTGGTTGACGCGAATATTAAAACCATGGCCCATGGTGAATCAAGCAAGATTACTGTATATCATCTTTGGTCCAATCTCTTCTCAGGATGGTGAGCACTCATTTTTCAAAGATGTATGTTACATAACTGTTAATTACTTTTACTTTAGGAAACAAATTTTTTTGTATCTGCTCAGTTTTCATCATTTTTAATGATTAACTGTTTCAAGATTTCATAGCTGTATACGACATTAATTTGTACATCACCTAAACTAACCTAAGAAAGTAATTTTTCTGCTTGAGGCCATTACCAAATGTATTCCTATCATCCCTGGTTTACCTAAAATAACTGCTTTTCATTTTTGAACATTATCTTAACTCAAGGTTATGTTTGCTATTAGAGACAACTAATAGTGCTATTAAAGTAAAGTGGTATTCAGAACTAATGCTTTATTTAATTTTGGATTCAAGTAGGAATTTTGCAAGTTTTTGCCTAAGTTTTGCTTAGATTATTGTTAAAATTATCATGAATTTCTTCAGTTCACATTAACTTATATGTCAGAAAGTAACAAACTTAAACTATGCTGAGTAGCAGAAGGAAGCAAGACTGGGATTAAATTTTTGTTTTCTGTAATCCACAAATATAACTGATCATAGGTAATCAAAAGTTAACTGAATTACTCCATCTTGATATAAATGTTTAAAAGATTCTCAAATATAGCATGCTTTCTTTTTAGAAGGTTATTCATAGGTTTTATTTTATTTTAGTAAAATTACATGAATTGGTTATCCAATTTCTATTATAGAGTAGTATTATCTTTGAACTAGAAACACTATTCTGCTTAATGCAACTACTTTTTCTTTACTTCATTTAGCTACTGTTGCTGTGCTTCATCTCATTAGTAAGAAACATTCATTCAGGGGTGGCGGCTGTGGCTCAAGGAATAGGGCGCCAGCCCCATATACCAGAGGTAGCGGGTTCAAACCTGGCCCCGGCCAAAAAAAAAAAAAAAAAGAAACATTCATTCAGATTTATACTGTTATCAGAACTGACTTTTCATTATGAAAGTTAAAATGAAAGGGCCAGGTGTAGTGGCTCACTCCTATAATCCTAGCACTGTGGGAGGCCAGGGCAGGTGGATTGCTTGAGCTCTTGAGTTCAAGACCAGCCTGAACAAAAGTGAGACCCCGTCTCTACTAAAAATGGAAAACCTGAGGCAAGAGGATCACTTGAGCCTGAGTTGGAGGTTGCTGTGAGCTATGATGCCATGGCACTCTACCCAGGGTGACAGCTTGAGATTCTGTCTCAAAAAAAAAACAACAAAAAAAACGCTCAGCGCCTGTGGCTCAAGTGGCTAAGGCACCAGCCACATACACCTGAGCTGGTGGGTTTGAATCCAGCCCAGGCCTGCCAAACAACAATGATGGCTGCAACCAAAAAATAGCCAGGCGTTATTGCAGGTGCCTGTAATCCCAGCTACTAGGGAGGCAGAGGCAGGAGAATCACTTGAGCCCAGGAGTTGGAGGTTGCTGTGAGCTGTGATGCACTCTACCCAGGGTGACAACTTGAGGCAATGTCTCAAAAAAAAAAAAGAAAGAAAGAAAGTTAAAATGAAAGTAGCTTATATAAGTAATGGGATTTCATCATGCAATCTATTTTTCTTTTTAA
This sequence comes from Otolemur garnettii, assembly GCF_000181295.1. Lineage (NCBI taxonomy): Eukaryota > Metazoa > Chordata > Mammalia > Primates > Galagidae > Otolemur > Otolemur garnettii. The sequence continues at coordinate 24,985,386 of NW_003852413.1, forward strand.
ACAATTCATGAAGTCTTTATCACAAAACCAACTATTCTGTCATAGCCTAGTTTTTGTTTTAATTTAGGCCAGGTGGTTTGGCAGAAAATGATAGAAGGACCTACAGATGAATCCAGTTTGAAAGGTTTGGCCGATGCCATTAAATTACTATATGACACAGGCACTAAAGAGTGGACAGCAGATGATGTTATCAGTCTTGTAGATGAACTGTCAGGTAAAAATATGTATATTTACTAACATGGAATAATATAAATTTATTAGTAGAATACAGTTTTAAAATTATAAGGGTAATTCTATTAACAAATGAAGTGCCTATCGAAAATCACTAAATGCTCTAAAATGTTTAGACTTTGCATTATGTTTAAAGAGAATGCATATAATCAACTTACTTTCGTTTGCTTGCCAATTTTATAAATATATGTTGTTATTATTTGAAAGCTTTATAGTTTAATTAGTTCAATTACTCCCATTTTCCAAGTTCTCAGAATCGCCCTCCTAGGTTATGTAAAAAGAAAGCCTTCTGGGGGTGGCGCCTGTGGCTCAAGGAGTAGGGTGCTGGCCCCATATACCAGAGGTGGTAGGTTCAAACCCGGCCCTGGCCAAAAACTGCAAAAAAAAAAAATTTATTAAATAAATAAATAAAATAAATAAAGGTAAAGGGGAAAATTAAAAAAAAAAAGAAGAAGAAAGCCTTCTGTTGGTACAGGAGAGGTGAAACAGTTTTTCTCATTCCTGCATAATCCTTTAGATTCCAAAGTTTATAAAATTGCTTTCCTTAAACAGGGTTAGATCACTTTGCCTGCTGATCTATGTGCAGGAGGAATGTTTTAACTATATTACTAGTACGTTTGTAAGAGCCACCATGACATGGCTATAACATCTGTCTTTGGCTCAGTGCTGAAACTGAAAAATTAAAGCATTTTTTTTCAAGCATTTCCTTAGCAGTAATTGTATTTC
>NW_003852413.1:24986570-24993605 GCF_000181295.1 Otolemur garnettii
CCTTAGCCGGTTGAGCTATAGGCGCCGAGCCAGTAATTGTATTTCTAATAAAGTGATAAAATATTGCATGTGGCTTGGCGCTTGTGGCTCAGTTGGCTAAGGCGCTGGCCACATACACCTAAGCTGGTGGGTTCGAATCCAGCCCGGGCCCGCCAAACAATGACGGCTGCAACCAAAAAATAGCTGGGTGTTGTGGTGGGCACCTGTAGTCCCAGCTACCTGGGAGGCGGAGGCAGGAGACTTGCTTGAGCCCAGGAGTTGGAGGTTGTTGTGAGCTCTGATGCCATAGCACTCTACCCAGGGTGACAGCTTGAGGCTCTGTCTCAAATAAATAAATAAATAAATAAATAAAACATTGCATGTATTTAATGGTGCTTAGTATAGCTATTGTGTAATTTCTCACTAAATAACTGTTCTTCCTCTAATAAAAGTGGTTCCCCGTGAGTGGCTTCTAGAGAATAATGCACGTCTCCTAATCCTAAGTGGGAACAACATCTGTTTCACTTTCATGGCTAGTAAAGCTGTGAATGGACGGGCCATAGAACTGGCAAGGCTCATAGTCTTTTTGGCTTTGGTAAGTAAAAAAAATTTTTCTCCATCAAGTCGTTTAACATCACTATTCCTTCAGGAACTACCTTGAAAGAATTGAAGTGTATAGAGACTGTTTTGAAAGAATAAGTATTTAAATATATGTTTTGAAGTTTTTCTCAAAATATTAAAATATATATAATTATAATATTTGGAGTCATTCTTTATATCAACTGTCTACACTTCACATCTAAATTGTCAATATATAGCTCTGCTAAGTTACATTCAGTTTTCAAAGTTTCATTTTAAAAAAGCATCCCATTTGATTTACTTCAAAATAATCGGTGTGGGGGTGAGATGGGAAGAGGATATGAAAGTAAATGGATATAGAATTGAAACAAGTTTGGTAATTGTTGAAGCTGGAAAATGGGCACTGGAGATTATTTTTTTATCATATTTCTGTATAGTTACAGCATTTCAAAATAAAAAGTCTTAAAAAACATGTTTAATATTCATTCATTTAATATAAATTTATTGAGAGTTTACTATTTACCACCATAAACCATGTGAGATTCTAGGACTATGGAAATTAAAAGAACAAATTCCTGACCACAAGCTACTATAATCTTTTTTTTTTTTTTTTGCATTTTTTGACTGGGGCTGGGTTTGAACTTGCCACCTCCAGCATATGGGGCTGGCGCCCTACTCCTTTGAGCCACAGGCACCACCCTACTATAGTCTTTTAAGAAATATCATGATACATTGTACCCCATGATTGCATTAACGTACACAGTTATGATTTAATAAAAAAATTTTTTTAAATGTCAAGATATACATAAATAAATACAGTGAGAGAGATGGCGCTTATAACTCAGTCAGCACGGCGCTGGCCACATACACGGAGGGTGGCAGGTTCGAACCCAGCTCCGGCCAGCTAAAAATAGTGCAACTGCAACAACAACAACAAAAAATAGGCATTGTGGTGGGCACCTGTAGTCCCAGATACTTGGGAGGCTGAGGCAAGAAAATTTCTCAAGCCCAAGAGTTTGAGGTTGCTGTGAGCTGTGACACCACGGCACTCTATCCGGGGTGACAGCTTGAGACTCTGTTTCAAAAAGAAAAAAAAAAGAGAGAATACAGTGAGATAATTGCAAATATATATGCCAAAAAAGGTAGCCAAGAGAGCCAGTTTCAGGTGAGAATAGAAGACAGAGATTCTCCAATCCCAGTAGACAAGGCTTTTAGAAAATAAATAGGGCTCAGTGCCTGTGGCTCAAGTGACTAAGGCACCAGCCACATACACCTAAGGTGGCAGGTTCGAATCTAGCCCGGGCCTGCCAAACAACAGTGATGGCCGCAAGCAAAAAATAGCCAGGCATTGTGGCGGGTGCCTGTAATCCCAGCTGCTTGGGAGGTGGAGGCAGGAGACTCTTGAGCCCAGGAATTAGAGGTTGCTGTGAGCTGTGATGCCATGGCACTCTACCCAGGGCAGCAGCTTGAGGCTCTGTCTCAAAAAAAAGAAAAAGAAAATAAATAGGTCAGGTGGCGCCTATGGCTCAGTGAGTAAGGCGCCAGCCCCATATACCAAGGGTGGTGGGTTTGAACCCAGCCCCAGCCAAACTGCAACAAAAAATAGCTGGACATTGTGCGGGTGCATGTAATCCCAGCTACTTGGGAGGCTGAGGCAAGAGGATCGCCTAAGCCCAAGAACTGGAGGTCGCTGTGAGCTGTGACGCCATGGTACTCTACCAAGGGCAACAAAGTGAGACTCTGTCTCAAAAAATAAATAAATAAATAAATAAATAAAATAAAATAAATAGGTCACCAGGCAGGTATTGGGTGGCTGCACATTATTCAACACAGCAGAGAAGTAGAATCACATGACTATATTCAGGGCCCTGGAAGCAGTTCAGTATGATTTCTGAAGGGTAACTCGTACAGTAGAAGAGTAGCAGGAGGTAAGGCTGCACAGAAAGAAAGACACTAGGTAAGGAAGGACTTTTCAGGCTATTCTGCAGAGCTTGAACCCATCTTCTAATGGAAACTGCTGAGTTTTCAGGGGAGAGACATGATCTGTTTTGTGGTTTGGGGGTCACTTTGGCAGAACTATACCAAATGGAATGGAGAGGAAGTCACTAGGAGTAAAGAAGCCTTTTCTAGAAAGCTTTCTCTGATTAACATCTCAACTTTGAACATTAATGTCTCTAAATTGCCTCCAATTTGTCTTCTTCTTTTTTTTTTTTTTTTTTTGAGACAGAGCCTCAAGCTGTCCCCCTGGGTAGAGTACTGTGGCATCACAGCTCATAGCAAACTTTAACTCCTGGGCTCAAGCAAGTCTCCTGCTTCAGCCTACCAAGTAGCTGGGACCACAGGCGCTCGGCTATTTTTTGGTTGCAGCCATCATTGTTGTTTTGACGGGCCCGGGCTGGATTCAAACCCGCCACCTTAGGTGTATGTGGCTTGGCGCCTTAGCCACTTGAGCCACAGGCACCAAGCCTTGTCTTCTTTTATCTTCATTTACTGTTAGCATTTGTAAGCCATTGTATGTGTTGGGTAGGTTATCTCCCCAAATCGATTGCAAGCTCTTTGAAATCCAGGGCTGTGTTACTTGTTTCTTTCATAGTGCCTGGTACAATGCTTTACACATAATAAAACTAATACATATTTCCTATCAGATTAACATTATTTACTTATACTACTACTATACATGGTTTTTCTTCTTGTATGTTATTAGGCTATGTGAGTTCAACTGGCTGTTTAGAATGTTAATATATAAACCTTTTACTATTCAGTTTTAGCTAGGTATATGTAATGTTTACATTAAATGTTTATCTTTTTTTTTTGTTTTGCAGTTTTTGGCCGGGGCTGGTTTGAACCCGCCACCTCTGGCATATGGGGCCGGCGCCTCACTCCTTTGAGCCACAGGCACCGCCCTAAATATTTATCTTTTAAATAATAGAGAAACAAATATTCCTTCAAACTCTCAAGATCTGAAGTTGATAGCATTCTCTTGCCTATTGAAATTGCCTGTTTGGGCTCGGTGCCTGTGGCTCAAGCAGCTAAGGCGCCAGCCACATACACCTAAGGTGGCGGGTTCGAATCCCCAGCCCGGGCCCGCCAAACAACAATGATGGCTGCAACCAAAAAATGGCCAGGCGTTGTGGCGGGCGCCTGTGGTCCCAGCTACTTGGGAGGCTGAGGCAGGAGACTCGCTTGAGCCCAGGAGTTGGAGGTTGCTGTGAGCGTGATGCCATGGCACTCTACCCAGGGGGATAGCTTGAGGCTCCGTCTCAAAAAAAAAAGGAAAAAAAAAAAAGAAATTGCCTGTTTGTCTATCATCCTCATTAGCATCCTGGAAAATAGAACCGTGTCTTTATAGCTTATTATTGTAACTCCAGCTCTTAGCAGGTGCTCAATAAATGTTTCCTGAGTGAGTAAATGAACAGAAGTCTTATTTTTTATATATCTAATAACTTTTTGATATTAGATCTTACACTGATAAATAATATTCTATGATAATCTTGAACCAGACTTTTATATACCTCACACTTTTGTGTGTGTGTGTAAGACAGAGTCTCTCTTTGTTGCCCTCGATAGAGTGCCATGGCGTCACAGCTCACAGCAACCTCAAACTCCTGGGCTCAAGCAATTCTCTTGCCTCAGCCTCCCAAGTCCCTCCTGCAGCTGGGACTGCAGGCATCCACCACAACACTCAGCTATTTTTAGAAATGAGGTCTCACTCTTGCTCAAGCTGGTCTTGAACTCTTGAGCTCAGGTAATCCATCTGCCTCAGCCTCCCTGAGAACTAGGATTACAGGTGTGAGCCACCACACCTGGCCACTTCATACTTTTTTCTACTAAAATTGTACCATTTGAAAGCAAATGTGTATACATATAAGAACATTTCCCATTTTATAGAATTAATATGATGTCAATGTAATAAATTATATAAAATCATAAACCATCATTGTCAATGCCATTTTCAGATTCTATAGCTTTCTTCACATAAGGGTTTACAATAATGCTTTGTATGTCTCAATCAGGTGTGTGAAAAAGAACTGTACTGCATGAATTGGGCAGTTAAAATGATGCAGAAAGTCTGTAATGTTTTTAGCACACCATTGGAAAGAATTAACTTCCTTCAAAATGTGGCAAATGCATTTGCATGTGTTACAATGGAAATGCTGCAATCAATTACATCTGGTAAGTAGGAATATAGACGTGTGTGAGTAAAAATGCATTCTAGTCTCCACTTACGACAAAGCTAGTTCTGTGTAGACTTGTTTCTAAACTAACAATAGAAGGAACAGACATTTTTTGTTTGTTTTTCCTTGAGATATATGTTCCTGGCTTTTGTCACTTTTAAAATCTGGTATTGGTTTTTATTAGAGAAAGTAAAGTTGAAGAGTCTGCTCTGAAAGGAACCAGTTTCAATTTTGCACAGCACCAATCTTAATATGCTCACTTGCCATCTATCATAATCATTATACTTTTGTAAAAAAGGTATATATTGTCTCAATACAGTCAAATCATCTTTTATACTTTCCTGAGGATTAGAGTAAAATGTAGCAAATCAGTATCTTTTATTTGTATAGTTTCAACTAATATCATTTACAGTCTTATTAGGCAATCAACATGATAATTAACTCTATTTTACAGATGAGAAAACTAAGACTTTAAGAAATCACCAGGGCACTAGCCACATACACTGGGGCTGGCAGTTTCGAACCTGGCTTGGCTGGGCCTGTTAAACAACAGTGACAACTACAACAACAACAAAATAGCAGCTCATTGCCTGTGGCTCAAGGGGCTAAGGCACCAGCCACATACACCTTAGCTGGCAGGTTCAAATTCAGCCTGGGCCCGCCAAACACCAATGATGGTTGTAACCAAAAAATAGCCGGGCGTTGTGGCAGGCACCTGTAGTCCCAGCTACTTGGGAGGCAGAGGCAGGAGAATTGCATAAGCCCAGGAGTTGGAGGTTGCTGTGAGCTGCGATGCCACAGCAGTCTACCCAGGGTGACAGCTTGAGGCTCTGTCTCAAAAAAAAGAAAGAAAGAAAGAAAGAAAATAGCTGGGCATTGTGGCAGGTACCTGTAGTCCCACCTACTTGGGAGGCTGAGGCAAGAGAATCGTTTAACCCCAACAGTTGGAGGTTGCTATGACCTGTGATGCCATGGCACTCTACCGAGGGACTCTGTCTCAAAAAAAAAGAAATCACCTGACATACCCAAAGTCATAAAGTTAGAAGCAATTAAATGTGGCCCAGAATCTTTTTCTTCTGACTTTTATTCTAGTGTTCCATGATTTCAGTGGTTAACATCTGACTTAATGTCACTAACAGAAAGTCTTCTGTTTAAATATTATTAGGAACAATTAGAACATATTGTGTTTCAAATATATTTAAAGTTTTAACTATCATTTTCTTTTCCCTACTGTCTATTCCTGTGTTTGGCATATAGGAGACCATGATGAAGATGACAGAAGCTTTTTGAATTTGTTCCATCTTGTACATGCTCAGGCTAACTTCCATAAAGAGGTCCTGTATTTAACCATGAATACTTTCTCTACCTAAGTACTCAGGAAGCCTTACCTTTAGAAAACCTCACTGAATTAACAATGAGAAGAGTGCTACTTTTTCTTTTTCACATTCCAAAAATTAGCATCCATGAGACTTTTCGTCATTTAAGTGACCTAAGAATTCAAAAACTGCATAGAATTTTAGAAGCAACTGTTTACATCATTAATATTAATATAAAAATAATAGGCAAACCCAAGAATGTATTGAGATTTCTCTGAAAAACAAGCCCTGCCTCTCCAGGTTTTGTTCATTCTCACATCAAACTAAAGTAGAATGTTAGCTGTCCAAGAATCTTGGGCTGCCCAACCTGTATCTAGGATCTTTGAAGCAAGAGAAAATTCTGTTTTATAGTTAGAGCAGACCCAAATTCACTAAATAGTTATATCTGTTACTTTACTTAAGTTGTATAGACATAGCCCAGAATGTTTTGTAAAAATTTGCAATATGGTGTTTTGGAATGTGCAGAATATAAATTGCATTTTTTACCACCTTCTTGGCATATGCTTACAAAGAACATTATATTTTGTTCATGTTTTGCATGAACTAACAGATAAAAAAACCAAAGGAAGTTGTGCACGTGTGTATATATATACACACATATATATGTAAATATACATATAGACATGTGCAACAGACTTATATTTCCTTCTTTAAGATGAATCATGTAAAAAGTCTATAAGTAGAAAAAGGCATATATTGTCTCAATACAATCAAATCATCTTTTATACTTTCTTGGGGATTAGAGTAAAACATAGCAAATAGGCTCGGCGCCTGTGGCTCAACTGGCTAAGGCGCCAGCCATGTACACCTAAGGTGGCGGGTTCGAATCCCCAGCCCGGACCCACCAAACAACAATGACAGCTGCAACCAAAAAATAGCCGGGCATTGTGGCGGGCGCCTGTGGTCCCAGCTACTTGGGAGGCGGA
>NW_003852413.1:24993654-25011562 GCF_000181295.1 Otolemur garnettii
AAAAAAAAAAAAAAAAAAACATAGCAAATAATGGGTAAGATAAAATGAAAGGAAGTAGCTACTCAGCTGCCGGAACAATTTTCACAAATAATTTGCACTTATTCCTAAAGCTTTTCTCCTTATCTCAGAAAGTAGGATTTGATGAAGGAAGCTAGAGAGTCATAGGTGGTTAGAGCAGGCCATGAGAGATAAGGGTTCTTTTCATTCTGTTAAATGGATTACAAGAATCTCTAGGACTGTGTTTCAGTCTGACTAGCTTTGGCCACCACCACTACTCAGGGAAATAATTACAGTGCTAAATGGGGCTGAAATAGTATTGGAGTCCTCCTGGATCTCTGCTTTTCTTCTCCTTTGGCTTGATCACTTCACTTCTGAAAACCCCACTCCTTCCCCCCACTTTCTTTTCCCAAGTTCTAGATTTGACTTACCTCTGGAACTGATGGAAGGAAAAATCACTAGAAAATATGGAAATTACCTGCAAAAGTAGGGTGTAAATTGTGAGAAATTCTCAAATATTTAGCAAAAAGGACTCAGTGAGGGAATAACAGGACAGAGGACGAATGAAAATTGTGGAGAAAATATAAATCGTGCTAATAAAGATTTTACTATATTTCAATAGCAAAAGTATTTACCTTCATTTTTGGAGGGTCAGAAATTAACTACCTTTCTTTTTTTTGAAACAGGAGCCTCAAGCTGTCCCCCTGGGTAGAGTGCCGTGGCATCTCAGCTCGCAGCAACCTCCAACTCCTGGGCTCAAGCGAGTCTTCTGCCTCTGCCTCCTAAGTAGCTGGGACCACAGGCGCCCGCCACAACGCCCGGCTATTTTTTGGTTGCAGCCGTCATTGTTGTTTGGCGGGCCCAGGCTGGATTCAAACTCACTACCTTAGGTGTATGTGGCTGGCGCCTTAGCCACTTGAGCCACAGGTGCCAAGCCACTACCTTTCTTACATGGATTTTCCAACTATAATTTCATTGATGGCAGGATTTTTTTTTCTCCAGAGTTGCTAATTTTCATATTAATATAAAAACAAAATTCTTACTTTTAACTTAGTTTCATTTTCTTCTTCTCAATTTCAGAACTCACTCACAATTGGATTATAAAGATTAAAAGTTGGCAGATGGTAGAATGTAAAAATCATAACTTAATTCATTTTTTCTTTTTCTCACATATGCTTACAAAGCATAAATGTATTAAAACTCTGGTGATTCAAGTGACGAATATATCTCATTCAATTATTTGGTGGGAAGTAAGAGAAAAATAAAGAAAAAAGTAAATATTTTAACATAAATAGTGAATATTTTCAATATTTTACAAAATAGATGCTAGATTTCATTCTCTTGAAGAAAGAAATTTGGCATTGTAAAGTTTCCGTGAAGTTCTTGAATTAACCAAGTCTCCACAGCAGTTATTTTCAGCAAGCTTACAAAAGAAGCCTAGTTTAAACCAACTTTGATTTAGATTTTGAGTCTCTTTACATACTTGAACTTATATGACTGCTGCTGTAAGTTCTTTTTAACTCATAATTATTTCATTATTTTCAATAATTGTGAGATTATTATCTTACCCTCCCCAGAAATTTGGAACATTAAAAAAAAAAATTGGCCAGGTGCAGTGGCTCACACCTGTAATCCTACTCTGGAAGGCCAAGGCAGGAGGATCATTTGAGCTGTGGAGTTTGAGACCAGACTGAGCAAAAGTGAGACCCCCATCTCTACTAAAAATAGAAAAAATTAGCTGGGCATTGTGGTGGGCACCTTCTAGCTACTTGGGAGACTGAGACAGGAGGATCACTTGAGCCTAGGACTTGGAGGCTGCTGTGAGTTATGATGATGCCACTTCACTCTACCTGGAGCAACAGAGCAAGACTCTGTCTCAAAACGAATTTTGTGATTTAATTTTTGGAGGCAGTAGATAAATGGTATCATTTTGCCACCAATAAAATGTAAACGGACAAATTATTCATTTAATTGTTAATAGATATAATTAACATTTATGACCAAATTTGCCATTTCTTCAATTCAGTGGTCCATTTTTTTTCTCCTGAGTACATTTGTCATTGGGAATAAAGTAAAATATCAAATTTTAAAAGTGGGAATTTGGCACCAGCCACATACACCTAAGGTGGCAGGTTTGAATCCAGCCCAGGCCTGCCAAATAACAATAATGGCTGCAACCAAAAAAATAGCCAGGCATTGTGGCGGGCACCTGTGGTCCCAGCTACTTGGGAGGCGGAGGCAGGAGACTCTCTTGAGCCCAGGAGTTGGAGGTTGCTGTTTGAGTTGTGATTCCATAGCACTCTACCCAGGGGGACAGCTTGTGGCTCTGTCTCAAAAAAAAAAAAAAAGTGGGAATTTAATTTGCAAAAAACATTTTTTATTATTATTACTATTGATGTTTAAATTGTCACAAAAAAGGAACATTTGCAAAATGAATATTCTAAAAACATTAGAGACTGTCAATTCCTAACTCTAGAACAGTTATAATAACATAACTATATAAACTAGTAACAAGTCAAATAATTTAGTATATACCTTTTTGTAAATTAGAACATTGGCATAAATGAAAAGACCAAGGCTCCCAGCCCTTTTCTTTTCTTTTCATAGTGATATCCTTACCCTTATCTGACTTTGATATGTAGGATGATTTTTACTTCTACTACAAAGCAAACTTAACAACACATTGTTATATTCATCTTTATTATTGTTTCTGTGGGCATACCACACACATTAATAGTACTACTAATGACAAACTTACGATGATACTTTTCTTACAAACCAAAGTTTGTATATTGTGATACAATATCACATCCAAAAGCTAAGATGCGATTACTCTATACCTAATGAAACTGTAGAACCTTAACATTTTTTTGGATGATTCCTTCTCATGCCCTTCTATCCTCTCACCTCTATCATACTCACAATGCAGGTGGTAAATGACACTTGGGAAGCAGTTCAAGTGTTCAAGAAGTTCAAGCATTGTTTATTAGGCAATTCTCCATAGCGTGAACAATAGGCACCTTGTTTCATACTTTTCTCATCATATGATGAATTAGTTCTTGCTTCTAGATATTCAGTTAATGACAAAGATTTTATTACCAGGCTAATTATTCCCCTTTGGAGATTAGGGCTGTTATAAGGTAACAGAAGGTGCAACTGGGAGAACCATCTTATGTCAATAACAAGCACTAGGCTCGGCGCCTGTGGCTCAAGCGGCTGAGATGCCAGCCACATACACCCAAGGTGGTGGATTTGAATCCATCCCGGGCCACCAAACAATAATGACAGCTGCAACCAAAATATAGCTGGGCGTTGTGGCAGGCGCCTGTGGTCCCAGCTACTTGGGAGGCTGAGGCAGGAGACTCACTTGAGCCCAGGAGTTGGAGGTTGCTGTGAGCTGTGATGCCATAGCACTCTACCCAGGGGGGACAGCTTGAGGCTCTGTCTTAAAAAAAAAATAATAATAATAACAAGCACTAACCTCTTTTTGTGTGATTATTACTTGGGAGTTAACCTCTTGTGACTAGTAATCAATTATATGATTATAGATTTTTATATCAACAAATACTGTGAAGGGTAAAACAAAGCTGCTACAAAAAGTCTTTTTGGTTATTGGATACTTTACTAGCAATGTGGCTTCTGTAGCAATTCTGACAGCAGGTAGCTGTGAAACCCTCAAGAAATCAGGATATGGGCATATGATTCTTTGTTTATTGAAAGATTACCAAGATATGAAAGATGACCCATAGGACAGCTGTATTGGACAGTCTACTCCAGGTTAAAAGAAAAAAGTTCCAAAGGACTACAGATACATTTTTTTCTATCAACAAAATAAATACAATTCCAGAAAATTTCTCAAGTAACTAGAGACTTAAAAAAAAAACAAAAAACTTAAGACCCAACTGTTTAACCTTGGAAAGGCTCTTAATTTTTTTAAATTCATGCTTGTAGACTTTTTTTTTTTGGTAGAAACATTGTCTCACTTTATTGCCCTCAATAGAGTGTCATAGCATCACACAGCTCACAACAACCTCCAATTCCTGGGCTTAGGCGATTCTCTTGCCTCAGCCTCCTGAGTAGCTGGGACTACAGGGGCCCGCCACAACTCCCACTATTTTTTGTGGTTGTTGCAGTTTGGCTGGGGCTGGGTTTGAACCGCCACTCTCAGTATATGGGGCCGGCACCCTACCCACTGAGCCACAGGCATCGCCAAATGCTTATAGACATTCTAAGATCATTGCTTTCTTAAAGGTGCACAAAACTGAAAAATATGCACTGTTATTTCAAAAGTATTGTATTTATGGTAAAATGTCTTTGATACTTAAATATTTGATGTTTGCTAAATTTGTTATTTATTTATATTAATAAGATCACATTAAAATCAAACATTTCCAACTCGTTCAGAGTTTGTCATTATGCAAGTCATTGAGTTTCTTGTGGGGAAATTTATCTGCATTTATGCTGTTAATTAAAGCTTAACCATGATCAAAAAATGAAATGTCCTAATATAAAATAATGTTGTAATTACCTATATATGTATGTATAAGTGTACTTATGTTTAATATTATAGCATATATATAAAAAATTAAATAATTTTATTTACTAGCAACAACTCATAAATTGAACCATATTCTATACATAGAACAGTACTGTAGACTATACTGCTGTGTAAACTCAGAGACCAAATCCCCAAACAATTGGTATTTCTTTTTTTTTGAGAGAGAGCCTCAAGCTATCCACCTGGGTAGAGTGCCGTGGCCTCACAGCTCACAGCAACCTCCAACTCCTGGGCTCAAGTGAGTCTCCTGCCTCAGCCTCCCAAGTAGCTGGGACTACAGGCGCCAGCCACAACGCCCGGCCATTTTTTGGTTGCAGCCTTCATTGTTGTTTGGCAGGCCTGGGCTGGATTCGAACCCGCCACCTTAGGTGTATGTGGCTGGCGCTTGAGCCACAGGAGCCGAGCCAACAATTGGTATTTCTTTTCTTTTCTTTTCTTTTTTATTGAGACAGAGTCTCACTTTGTTGCCCCTGGTAGTGTGCCATGGCATCATAGCTCACAGCAACCTCAAACTCTTGGGCTCAAGAGATTCTCTTGCCTCAGCCGTCCAAGTAGCTGGGACTACAGGCACCCACCACAGTGCCTGTGTTAGTTGTGCCTGTTGCTAGTTGTTTACTAGCTATTTACTGGCTATTTTTAGAGACAAGGTCTCGCTCTGGCTCAGGCTGGTCTCAAACCTGTAAACTCAGGCAGTCCACCTGCCTCAGCCTCCCAGAGTGGCAATTGATATTTCAATTGCTGCTAAACTATATGCAATAATTATCATAGTTTAACTTTGGTTTCAAAAGACAAGAAGTATAATAAGTATTGTGATTACCTGCAATTTCCTATGACTGTAAGATCATATACAGTTTTTAAGAACAAAGAAGTTCTTACATATTTTTAAATATATCTGCCTTAGTGTCTTTGATTTTATGATGGAAGTTGTGTCAGTGGCTTTTTCTGTTCCCTCTTTATATATGACTTTGGTTTTATTTTTGTTTTAGACAGTAGCAAAACTAACTTAAACGAAGCCATTCTAGGCCTAGTAAATATTTACAGTTTGAAAAAAACAAAGAATATATTTACATGAGACAATTTTCCACTTCAGCTATGCTTAAATACCTTATTAAGAAAAAAAAAAATCCCATTACTTTGAGTAATTTAAAATTATTATTATTTTATTTTATTTTATTTTTTTTGAGACAGAGCCTCAAGCTGTCCCCCTGGGTAGAGTGCCGTGGCATAGCTCACAGCAACCTCCAACTCCTGGAGCTAGTCTCCTGCCTCCGCCTCCCAAGTTGCTGGGACCACAGGCAGCCGCCACAACACCTGGCTATTTTTTTTTTGGTTGCAGCCATCATTGTTGTTTGGCAGGCCCAGGCTGGATTCGATCCCACCACCTTAGGTGTATGTGGCTGGCGCCTTAGCCACTTTGGCCACAGGTGCCAAGCCAGAGTAATTTAAAATTAAAATGGGCCATGAGCAGTGACTCATGCAATCCTAGCACTCTGGGAGGCTGAGGTGGGAGGATCACTTGAGCTTAGGAGTTTGAGATCAGCCTGAGTAAGAGTAAGACCCATCTCTACTAAAAATTAAAAAAAAATAGCCAGGTATCCTGGTGGGCGCCTGTAGTTCCTGCTACTCAGGAGAATGAACCCTGGGGTTTGAGGTTGCTTTGAATTAGATGGACACCTTAGCACTCTTAACTTAGAGCAACAGGGTGAGACCTGTCTCAAAATTAATTAATTAAGTATTTTAAGGGTTTTTAAAGTCTTAATAATGCTATATTTAAGCCTTTTAAAAGCAAGCAAAGGCCAGGCGCAGTGGTTCACAGCTGTAATCCTAGTACTCTGGGAGGCCAAGACCAATGGATTGCTTAAGTTTTAGACCAGCCTGAGCAAAAGTGAGACCCCATCTCTACTGAGAATAGAAAAACTGAGGCACTGGGCAGCACCTGTGGCTCAGTAAGTAGAGCACGGGCCCCATATACAGAAGGCGGTGGGTTTAAGCCTGGCCCTAGCCAAACTGCAACAAAAAAATAGATGGGCATTGTGGCGGGTGTCTGTAGTCCCAGCTACTCAGGAGGAGATTGCTGTGAGCTGTGACACTATGGCATTCTACCAAGGGTGACAAAGTGAGACTCTGTCTCTAAAAAAAAAAAAAAAGAAAAGAGAAACTGAAGCAAGAGGATTGCTTGAGCCTGAGTTTGAGGTTGCTGTGAGCTACGATGCCATGGCACTCTACCCAGGGCAACAGCTTGAGACTCTGTCTCAAAAAATAAAAATAAAAATAAAAGCAAGCAAAGTTATTAAAATGTAATAAGTCATGTCAAGCCAAGTTTGAGATTCAGGAAGTTTGAATTTGATTCCATACACCCAGAGCAATGAGTAACAGGTGGTTTTAACCCTGTAACATTTACCTTTCCATTATTTAACTTTCTCAATATCTGTCCTTTTAGTAATCCTTTCTCCTACAATATATCACTTTTCTACACAATCAGGTATTAGTGTAATGATTCTTAGCATTATGTCATACTAATTTTTCTAAGTAATTTACAGTTATTCAGAAATAATTTTTTTGTTTTTTGCTACATTGACCTGAGCCAAGTACACTCCTCTTTTATTGGACATGATTACCCTATGACACAAATTTATAAAATTTATACAAAACTTTATATTATACAAGTAACTCTTAAAAATGTTTTATTAAATTTTAGGATGCCAATGTACAAACAGTTTAAATATGAAATTTTAAAATTTATCAAAATAACATAGTAAAAACCTGGTATAAACTGGCAAGTTATAGCACGGATATAGGCACAAAGTCATAAGATTTCTTTCAAAATTTAAGTATTTATTTTTTTAACTATATTTTACAAGTAATTGAAAAGATGGGTAATCTTCTGTCCCTCCATTTTGCCCAGTACCAGTGGTATTTATCACTGAGAGAAATATGTTGAAAGGTTTCTTTTTCCAGAAAAGGAACAGTTGACAATTAAATAAAAAGCCTTTATTTGGAGGTAAGACTTTTTCCTGAGTGAGTATAACCATCTTATTTCAATAATTTGTAATTCAGGCAGGTGCAAAGAAGGAAGACTGTACACATTTTTCCCTTAAGTGACAAGTTGGGGCTCAAGTGGAGAAGAAATGATAAATGTTTAAAGAAAAGACAGGCTTGGCACCCATAGCGCAGGGTGGGAGGCTGACATGGAGGATAGCTTGATGTCAGGCATTTGAGACCAGCCTCAGCAAGAGTGAGATCTTGTCTCTACGAAAAGTAGAAAGGGAAAAAAAAAAAAACCCTAGCAAGGCATGGTGCTGGACACCTGTAGTCCCAGCTACTTGGGAGGCTGAGGCAAGAGGATTCCTTGAATCCAAGAGTTGAGGTTATGACCTCTGATGACACCACAGCACTCTCTATACAGGGCAAAAGAATGAGAGTCTATCTTTACAAAAAAAGAATTTGTTCCAAGCTGGGTACAGTAGCTGTTGGCTATAGTCTCAGGTATGCAAGAGGCTGAGGTGGGAGAATGGCTTGAGGCCAGGACTTCAAGGCCAGCCTGGGCAACATGGTGAGAACTGTGGTAATTCTGCTCTCAATGATATAGTTTCCAAAGATAATACATTCCAGAATTCTAGAATTTTTTTTTTTTTTTTTTTGAGACAGAGTCTCACTCTTCTGCCCTGAGTGCCATGGCCTCATCATAGCTCATAACAACCTCAATCTCTTGAATCCAAGAGATCCTCATTCCTCAGCCTCCCAAGTAGCTAGGACTGTAAGTGCCCGCCCCAGTGCTCAGCTAGTTTTTCTAATTTTAGTAGAGATGTGCCCTGTCTAGAATCCAATAATTTTTAAATGGTTAGGGATATTAGTGATTTTCTAGTCCAATATTTTCTTTTTTGAAACAGAGTCTCAAGCTGTTGCCCTGGGTAGAGTGCTGTGGTGTCACAGTTCACAGCAACCTCAAACTCTTAGGCTTAAGCAATTCTCTTGAGTCAGTCTCCCAAGTAGCTAGGACTACAGGCACCCCCCACAGCACCCAAATATTTTTGTTTGCAGTTGTCATCATTGTTTAGCAGGTCCTAACCAGGTTCGAACTTGCCAACCTCAGTGTATGTGGCCGGAGCCCTACTCACTGAGCTACGGGGGAGCCTTGTCTAACACTTTTATTTGGCAGAATAAACTGAAGCCCTTAAGTTTAAATGATTTATTAATGATCACATAATCTTCTGCGAAGACAAAGCATCCAGAATAGTGTTTTTTCTTGTCCAGAATTTAAAATGCAAGTGTGCCACTTTAATTATCAAATATATTGGCCAGGCACGGTGGCTCATGCCTATAATCCTAGCACTCTGGGAGGCTGAGGTATGGGTGGGGGATTGCTTTAGCTCATGAGTTTGAGACCAGCCTGAGCAAAAGCAAGACCCTGTCTTTACTAAAAACAGACAAGAGGATCACTTGAGCCTGAGTTGAAGTTGAGGCAAGATCACTTGAGCCCGAGTTGAAGGTTGCTGTGAGCTATGATGCCACAGCACTCTACTTACTGCGACAGCTTGAGACTCTGTCCCCCACCCCCCAAAATTATATATATATATGTGTGTGTGTATATATATATATTATAATGCCCCGATTTTATTTCTTTTTAAAACAGAGAAACTGAATACAATGTTATTGCTATATTGTTAATCTTTCTCCCTATTTATTTTTAACCTATAAGGGAAAAACAAATGTAGAACAAATTATGATGGATTTGTCAAAGGAATAAATCCCCTAGATTCGGGCGGTGCCTGTACCTCAGTGGGTAGGACACTGTCCACACACACTGAGGCTGGTGGGTTTGAACCCAGCCTGGGCCTGCTAAACAACAATGACAACTACAACAAAAAACTTGCCGGGCGTTATGGCAGATGCCTGTACTCCCAGCTACTTGAGAGGCTGAGGCAAGAGAATCGTTTAAGCCCAAGAGTTTGAGGTTGTTGTGAGCTGTGATGCCACAGCACTCTACCAAGGGTGACACAGTGAGACACTGTCTCAAAAAAAAAAAAATACCCTTGATTTGGGGGCTGATTTGACTCTGAATCCCAAAATACATAGTTTCTTCTGCCCTAAAGGGTCAGAGAAATATATTGAAAGTTTCCCCCTCCCCCAGGAAAGGAACATTTGACAATTAAATAAAAAACTCTCATTTGGGGATTAGACATTTTTCCTAAGTAAGTATAACCATCTTATTTCAATAATTTATAATTCAGTCAGGTGCAAAGAAGGAAGACTATACACATTTCTCCCTTTAAGTGAGAAGTTGGGGCTCAAGTGGTTTGAGATGGGGAAGAAATGATAAATCTTTTTTTAAAAAAGACAAGTTCCTTCTGGCTGGAGAGTGAGACAAGAGAAACCACACAACCTCAAATTATGCAATCTATAAAGACAGTAATAAAGTGACTACTTCATACATGAAGATAAGACAACTTGAACTTGGTCTTGAACTTAAGGGAATTCTTGCATGTGAGAGGGAAAGGAAAGAACATATTTTAGTGCAATATGCAGTTGCATTTAGACCTAAGGAAAGGCTACCAAAATGAATTTTTGAGCCATTATCCATGGTAACTTTAATGAGTCCACATTTCAACTTTGTGTGTTCTCAACACCCTCTATCTACAGCTCAAAAACATGCAGCATCTGCAATCACGTCCATGAGTTCCTGATGTCCCAGCCAAGTGCCTCTGCCTCTGAGCTCAAAGAGCCCCTTGCTCGCCAGGGGTTAACCATGTCAGGAAGGCTCTGGAAGGGGTCTATTGGGCAGCGAGACTGCTGCTGTTGATAAGAGGTCTTTGTTGGACTGGTGACCAGGAGCTGTGGGAAACCCAGAAACAAAATGTCTCAGATAGGGATAGCAGCAAAGATACATGTATCAGTACGGGTCATGGATTAGGAAAAGAATTAGGAGTTTTTCCCTCCTCTCTGCCAAATCCCAATTGGGAAAAAATGCACATCTTCTCCCAAAACCCCACCCCAAGTAAATTTTGTTATTCCATCCTCAAGAATGAATTAATAATTACTTAATCCAATTAGGCAAGCATATTCATAAACAACTCTGCCGACATACAGAGATATGTTTTACCTTTAATTACTAGGAGAAAACAGACAACTTGGGATTTTCTTAACAAAGAAAAAATTAGGAAATAATAGTCCTTCTCTGCCACACCCATCATTCCCAGCCCATGCTACTTAAAAACCCTTTACACTGTGGGCTTTTATTTTTAATTTGAAAAAAATTTATTTTAAACTAGGTCCCCAAGAAAGAAACTGGCATTTCTTATTCTCTTCAGAGTGGTCTGAGAAATGCTATATCAATGCATCTAAGAAAAAATAGGAAAACAAGCTCTTTTCATTTTGTTTCTGAATCAATACCCGAAATCATGACCAGAAGCAAAAATCCACCGGTGCGTCAGCAAGCAGGATGCTCGGCCTTTCAGCTTCATCCTTTCCCTGTGAGTTGTTCTGTGGGTTCCCCGCTGCAGCTCCAGGCCGCTAGAGCAGATAGATAATGTAGGACAGAATGACCAGGCCTATAATGGCAAAGAACATCAGGATGAAAATATCCAACATTATGGAGTCCTAGGCTGATGAGGCCCCTAGATTCTGGAAAAATGTGAGCTGTGAGCACGGAGGTCACCGCAATCAGTGAAGAGAAATGGCTACTCTTCCCGGCACAGCTCAGCCCTTGTTCTTTCCCCTCCCCCTCCGCCTCCCAGGGGCCTGAGACTAAGAGATGCTGCAGCTCCTTCAGCAGCTCAGAAGCAGTCCGATGCCTGCAACACACTCACCCCAGCCAGCCAATCACAAAACCCGGGGGTGGGTAACCAGGGAACTGCTAGATTTAGACCAGACAGAACTGAAGAGGCTCAATTTCTCAATTTCTCCCCGGGAGCCTAGGCCCACCCCTTCGTGTCTAAGTGGAGTCTGCATGTTATGAATGTAGGAGGAGGTACCTGACTGCTGCTGCCTTCCTTCTTCCTCTCACACATCTCCGGCAAATTATCGCAGACAAATAAGGGCTGGGAACTGCGTGGACCATGGCAAGTTCTAAAGGCCACATTCTAGGGGGGCTTGGACAAAGGTCTCATGTGGTCTAAGCTGGTATATCCCTGGAGGATGGAGTTCACATACCTGCAATTCCTACACTATGCCAGGACCAGGTACTGCACCTGGTGTAATTTCAGCCTCCCTCCAAGTTGTCCATAAGCGGAGCTCAGAGAGGTCAGAAACTTTGCCTAAGGTTTCATAGCTTAGAAATAGTGGAGCCAAGATTCAGAAAAGGACTTGCAGGCTCCAAGGACTTTTTTTTTTTTCCTGAGACAGGGTCTTGCTCTTTTACCTGGCTAGAGTGTAGTGGTGTCATCACTGTAACCAGAAACTCCCGGGCTCAGGAAAGCATCTTGCCTCTGAGCCTCCTGAGTGGCATGTGCCACATGCCTGGCTAATTTTTCTATTTTCAGTAGAGATGGACTCACTCTAGCTCAGTTTGGTCTCAAACTCCTGACCTCAAGTGATCCTCCTGCCTCAGTCTCCCAAAGTGCCAGGATTTCAGGTGTGAGCCACCGTGCCAGGCCTCCAAATTCCATACTCTTTCTCCCACCCCAGACTGGCTCACCTGTGAGTCTACAGGGCCCCTGAGCTGCCCGCACTTGTCAGCGTGAGGTGCATTTTGCTCACGTCACTTCATCTGTGGGATGAGCACCCGGGTTTCTTCTCCATCTTCCCCTTCCCTTCTTTGCAGTCACTACCCGTGGTTTTGTTTTCTTTTGTATCCTCTCTAGAGAGCTCAGCACAGTGCTACACATAGCAAAGACACTGAAGAATTCACAGGCCCATCCTTGTGAGGAACTGTCTACAAATGGGAAGTCAAGTGGTTTCCTCTGAAGAGAAAAGGATTGGTGTTTTATTTAAGAGTTATATCTTGTGTTGGTTTGTGCCTTTTTGTAAGCTTCAATTTACTTCCCATTAAATTAGAAAAATTCTCTGGGACATCTCTGAGGCTTAGTTTCCTTGGCCCCCAACCCAAATAGTTCTTTTGAAGGGCTTGGGGTTAAGATATTAGAAATTCCCCTCATCATGCTAGACCTCAGGAACTTAAGCCATTTCTAGAAAGGTCTAGAAACACTTCCCATTGGCCAGTCCCCACGAGCCAGAGCACAGAGCTTTCTGTGAGCAGGGAACCCGGATTTGGCATGGATGCCCCCCAAAGCAGACTGCACCCTCAGATCGCTGAGCGTGAACGAAGCCTCCTGGGGAGAGGCTGCAGCTCTGCAGCTCCTGCAGCCCAACAGGAGGCAAGATCTGCCAACTCAATCTCTGGCTGTGGGTCTCTGCTGGGCCCAGCTGTTGCTTTAGCGCCAAGGATGTGCTGTAAAACTGACAGAGCTGGAAGATGTAGCCGCACAGAACAGATTCGGGTGAAAGAAATGCTTCAAAGCATTAAAAATTGGTGGGTCCCCATGAAACCTTCCTATACCGAGGTTTACCAAGAGATCTGGATCGGAATGGGGTTGATTGACGAGCTTCATTGCTTATAAAATCAGGAGTGCTAATAAAAGAAGTAAAGCTTTGAAAGCTCCCGCCCCTGCTCATGGTCATCACTAACCAACCTCACTTGGAGCGCATGAGGTGGACCATCAGTCTGCCCGTAGAGCTAAGCAAGCTGTGTCATGTGGGAACCTGGACTGCCCCTGTGTACTTGTATAAGTGCCATATACTTGTGGCATGAATAAATGTGTCTGTGAGATGCCAAAAAAAAAAAGCATCTGCTAACTCATCCCCCTTGGGTGGGAAAACACTGAGCAGCCAGGTCCTTTTGGTGGGGAGTGGGGGTCAGTGTTGCCTCAGCCATTCCCCACAGTGTTCCAGCTCTGCTGACTCAGAGAATATCTTTTTCCAGTTGACAAATGCTCCGTTTGGGGAAAACCCTTTTCCTCTCCACCCTTCTGTAACCCCGAGGCCAGAGAATGCTTTCATTCTGAGCCCCAAGTGGGAAATGCTCTTCTCCACAGGCAGCTGGACGTGAGGCTAACTGGCATCCTCGAGTGGGGGTGGAAGGGACTGGATCCCCTTTTCGGACAACATCCTCTTCCCAATCCACTGTGTGAGAGGGGAGGCAACCTGGCCCTCTGCCCAGAGGTCAGAGACCCTGAGCACCTGAAACAAGGCATAGAGCACAGGAGATACGAATATGAGAGCCATCAGGGCACACAGCCCATCACGGTGAGGTGGCCCCTCGTAGGATTACATGTATCACATCAGGGAGGACTAAGTCCCCAGCTCTGCCACTAGCTGCACAACTTCCACCAAACCTGTTTCCCTTTCTGGGTGTTGGTGAGCCCTATCTGTAAGGACATCAGAGTTACTTCTCTCACATGGCTATTGGAAAGATGGAAGAAAAAAGATGCATTTGGAAGGTATTGGAAATAGTACTTTGGCTTGCCAGGCTGCCTTATCATTGGCTTTATCCAGATCTTGTCCCACTGTGGAATGTCCTGTCATCTTCCAAGCACGTGTTGAGCTCCTGACCTGCCAGGCAGGGCCAGTGCTACAACTGCCCACAGGCTGGCTCATTCATTCACTCAACAAACATTTGAGCAGCAGCTCCCTGCCAGCTTCTGGGAGGGTACTGGGGATTTAAAGATGTACAAGGTAACATAATTATAGCCCAAGAAGAAGGGGAAAGGGAAGAGGGAGGGGAGGAGAGGGGGGAGGATGGATGGAGGGAGAGTAATTGGTGGGACCACACCTACAGTACAGCTTACAAGGGTATATGTGAAATTTACTAGGTATAGAATATTAATGTCTTAACACAATAACTAAGAAAATGCCGTGAAGGCTATGTTGACCAGTTTTGATGAAAGCATTTCAAATTGTATGTAAAACCAGCACGTTGTATCCCTCGACTGCATTAATGTACACAGTTATGATTTAATAAAAAAAAATTAAAAAATAAAGAGTACACGGTGGGGTGGAGGGTTACAGACAGTAACTGGGGAAGGGAAACAGGAAGAGACAGGGAGCTCAGGGAGGCTTCTGGGAGTGTTACCATGTTGGGCAGAGAGGGATGATCAGGTAGAAACTAGAAGCGGGGTGCTGCGGGGTTCTCAGCTAGGAGGAAGTAGATGCCATGGGCAGGGCAGCAGGGCTCTCTGGACCACAATGGGCCAAGGCCCTCAAGCAGACAGGGCATGAAAGCACACACACAGAACACCTCCTCAGAGCCAGAGAGGAAACCACGTCCGCAGGTAAAAATTATACTTTTATTTGAGTCACCAGGAGAAAGATTCACTTGTGGTTCAAGTCAAATGTTCAGAATCATAACAGGCCAGAAAGATTTGATCCCGAGCACAAGCCCACGAGGGAGGAGACCAAACAGACCAAAATAAGACAACACCCTCATATAAAAAGATGAACGGACGGCTGCACACACACACACACACGCACACATACATACACACAGATAACATGTTTGGACAGAGGCAAGTTTCACATGGTCATTTCTTTTTAAATACAGGTTTGTGGGGTGGTATTTTGATTTTTTTTCCAGCTATAAAAAAGGGGCCAAAAGTGCATATGTGAGGGGAGGAAAGGCAGAAATTAAGCAATAAAGGAGTTTTCCCTGGAAGGACATGAGGGGAGAAAACAGGAAGCAGAGTTGGGAGAATTCACTTTTCTCACCATTGGGCTTGCATTTCATTATTGGTCCACAAAAATTATATTCACATTCTAGCTGTGATGCGTCTTTCCTGGGATCAGATTGGCTAAAAGACCTTTGTGAGCTGTAGAAAAGACCAGGGGATCGGCCCAACCCTCGGGGTTCTGTGCTCTTCTAGGGATGGGTGGTTCTGGTAAGGAACAAGGACACCCAGTAGCCTCTGGGTCCCTCAGCACCAGTATGACAGTCCCTCCTCTCTCTGGGGATATATAAGAAAATGGTCCCTATTTGTAGGATGAGAAGAGTTGAGGCAGGGGCTGGTAGCAAGATTCCAGGGGCTGGCCTGTCTCATTTGAGAAGGAAAATTAAGCTGAGTGACAACGGGTTGTTGTTCGCTATAGGAGGTGGGACTTTCACCCACTCACTCGCCACTTCCCCAACTACAGGTCCTTGAACAGGATATGTCCCTGACCATGGGTCCTCAAATCCACATTGTGCTTTGAAAGCAAGAGGAAATGGAATACACTAGCACCTCCCTCAAGGTTCCCAAGAGAGCCTCTGCCTCCCTCATCTTCAAAGGTGCCCAGTGTAAAATGTTCTGCGTGTCCTCCCCTAGGCTGGGGCCGGCAAGAAGAAAAGGGACTGGTCAGGCATGGGCTCCTCACTCACAGTCATTTCCTCAATCTCTGGCTTGTTGCAAATCCTCCCCAATCAGCCAACAAGCAGTGGACAAAAATACCCAGGATGACTCAACTGTTGAATAGGCAGACACCTCTAGGCCTCTTTCCTCACCTGCACGGCACAAATGGACAAAGTGATAAGATGTCAACTATGGGGCCTGGATGGATGCAGGTGAAGATGGGAGGAGGGCCTACAGGGTGACAAGGAGATCCAGAGATGAATAAAGTCCAGCAGGAGTTATCACGACCACCAACAAGTGGAGAGAAGGAACTGGACATAGCACCACATTCCCTTCCCTGCCCTGGAGTCTGTGCTTGCAGGGTGGCAGCCCTGGGACCCCCCACCCTGCTTCAGGAGGGCTTTATGTAAGCCAGCGGGAGTTATAGGGAGAGCCCTCAGAGCTAGGTACCCACAGTGTGGGTGATATAGGGTCCTCCTGGCACCTTGCCCTGTAGCCCCAGACACAGGGACAGGGAGGAGGATGAGCCTAGGGCCATGGAGCCTTCCCCCACCCACACCCAGGAAGCCCCCATCAACTCCACACAAACCCTTCCTGCTGCCCAGCACACTGCACAGGGTGAGGGGTAGGCTTCCTCCATGTGGAGATGGGGAAGCAGAAACTTCTCTCCCTCATGAGCCTCCTCTCCAGCTGTAGGTTTTGCGGACAATTCAGAGCAGGACAGCTGTGTGCCCTCACACCCTCCCTGCACTACCTCTCAACCTCATGCTCACACTCACGTGTGCCTGCCACAAACACTTGCTGACACACGCACTCCTGCCCCTGCCCACCACATCTGAGATACAGAGGCCCCTGCCAGCCTTGCACTGCTCCGAAACCACCTGGCATCAGGCCAGGGAGCAGAGGCCAGGGAAGGCCCTGAGACCTTTTCCCGGGAGGGAGGATTGGCCCATCTAATCCACAGCCTGGGGGCTGGAGGCCACTGCAGACCAAGAGGACGTAAGGCGTCCTTGGCCATCCCTTTAGGACGACTGACAGCTTGCAGCCAAGGAGGCAAGCTAGGGTCCTCAGAGACTGGGGTGGGAGTGGGGGAGAAGGGCTACAGGAGAGAACACCCTGTTCCCCTCCCTCCTGCAGCTGTCCTTAGAACTTGACCCAATGAAAAAGAAAAAAAAGAACTTGACCCAAGCTGTGCTTCCTGGGAGCTCTTAGCTCACCCAAGGTCTACATGGGCAGGAGGGCAAAATCACAGTG
Source organism: Otolemur garnettii (assembly GCF_000181295.1). Taxonomy (NCBI): domain Eukaryota; kingdom Metazoa; phylum Chordata; class Mammalia; order Primates; family Galagidae; genus Otolemur; species Otolemur garnettii. The sequence goes on from NW_003852413.1 coordinate 25,010,779, forward strand.
AGAAGGAACACAGAGGGGGATAGATTCATGCCAGCATAGGACTCCCCTCTCTGGCTATTGCCCTTGAGGAGGGAGAGACTGAGGAGCAAAGCCCCGCCCAGGCCAGCAGCCAGCTCTTAGAAGAGCAGTAAAGCCCATTGTGCTGGACCCTGTATAACAGCAGAGGCCCCCACCCCAAACCTGGGGACAAAGGATACTACTCTAGGGAATGTATGGAGCCCCTGCCCTGGAGGTCCTAGGAGTGTGGGGTTCACCCAGCCCTGGAATGTGAGGGTTTATGAGGGGCTGGGTGGAAGGGTGAGGCAGGGAGAAGAGAGAGGAAGGGGAGGCTGGGAGCCAACACGTCTCCCATCCCAGCCCAGCCTTGCCCTCCTGCAGAGAGGCCCACGCCTGTTCCATCCAGAGAGAAAACCAGGAAGTCGGTCAAGGGGAAAACCTGCAAGATGAAGGAGCCCGCAGAAGTGGCAGAAGAAGGCTTCAGTTGGCAAAAGAAGCTGGAGGAGGGGTGGGAATCACAAGCTGTCGCAGATTTTAAAAAACAGACACTGAAGGGTGGACTGGTCACGCCCAGGAGGAGAGGTGAGGGTGCCCGGGGCTCAGATGGCCTCCACGTAGTTGGCAGGCAGCATCCCTGTGTCGCCCGTGCGTTCCACCGTCCCGTACATCCAGCCGTCATCAATCTGCTGCACGTTGACGATGGTGTCCCCATCCTGGAAGGAGACCTCGTCCTCATCGGCAGCGCTGTAGTCGTACACAGCACGGTACCGCTTCTGTGGGGGAAGCA
>NW_003852413.1:25012097-25023528 GCF_000181295.1 Otolemur garnettii
GCCTATGGTCCCAGCTACTTGGGAGGCGGAGGCAGGAGACTTGCTTGAGCCCAGGAATTGGAGGTTGCTGTGAGCTGTGATGCCACAGCACTCCACCCAGGGGGACAGCTTAAGGCTCTGTCTCAAAAAAAAATTAAATAAATAAAAAAACTATCCAGGCATCATGGCAAGGAACCTGTAGTCCCAGGTAATTGGGAGGCTGAGGCAAAAGGATCTCTTGAGCCCAAGAGTTTGAGGTTTCTGTGAAGTATGATGAGGCCATGGCACTCTACCAGGGCAACAGAGTAGACTCTGTCTCAAAAAAAAAAAAAAGAGAAGACGAAGACAGGCTGTGTCTGAATAGGACATATCCTGTATGCTATTATTTGCATTATTTATAAGCACCAGTATTTTCTTTTTGAAGCCATGATAAATCTGGAATAAGACTCCTAAGTTCAGGACAAAAACCTTGGGAGAAAAATCTTTGGGGAACATAAGAGGTATCTATCAGGTTCCACCTTTCAAATCTCAGCCAGAACCTTCTGCTTAAGCCCAGTTCTAGGTAATATCCAGTAAAGGTAGGTGAAACCACTCATGGTCCCCAAGGTGGGCAACGACATTCTAACTTCATCTGACCTGACCTGCCCTTGACATCAACTTGTCTCTGAGACTCCACAGGACACTGAAACCCACAGCCTTGTGGGATGAGAGGTCACAGTCCTCATGGAGTGAACTTGGCTGATTTCATCTCCAACTCCACCTCTATCTGCACCTGGCCACAGGCTCCCAACACGTCTCCTGCTTCCCCTCAACTTCTGCCTCTTCACAACACAGCTGCCAGAGCCATCTGCTAAAAACCTACGTCAAACTCCGTCACGCTGCACAGATCACCAGTCCCCAAGGCCTTCCTATGACCTATAAGTCCTTGCCCTATCTAACCTCCTACCTGTTTTCCCTCACTAGTCACCCTGGCCTTCCTGCTAGTCCAAGAACTTTTCTAGAATATTCCTGCTGCCTCAGGGCCTTTGTGCTTGCTGTTCTCCTTGCACCACTCACTCCTTCACTTGATTGAGGACTTTGCTCAAATGTCATGTCTTGACCCTGCTGCTCTCTTACATTATGGACTTGTGCTTATTTATTGCATTTTTCTTTGTCTCCCTGACTGGAATGAAAGCTCCCAGAAGGCGGGAAGGTGGAGTAAGGAACATGAGGCCTTAGGGCCATAAGTGGCCTTCTAGATCCTTGAGTATGGACTTTTGACTGAATCCAAATTTTATAAGACAAATCCTTTAACAAAGGGATTTTTTTTTTTTTTAAAGACAGAATCTCACTCTGTCACCATGGGTACAGTGCCATGGCCTCAGCATAGCTCACAGCAACTTCAAACTCTTGGGCTTAAGTGATCCTCTTGCCTCAGCCTCCCAAGCAGCTGGGACTACAAGGGGCTGCCACAATGCCTGGCTATTTTTTTGTTGAAGTTTGGCCGGGGCCAGGTTCGAACCCACCACCCTCGGTATATGGGGCCTGCGCCCTACCTACCGAGCCACAGGCGCCACCCTTTATTTATTTATTTATTTATTTATTTGAGGCAGAGTCTCAAGCGGTAGCCCTGAGTAGAGTATGTGGCATCACAGTTCACAGCAACCTCAAACTCTTGGACTTAAGCAATTCTCTTGCCTCTGCCTCCCAAGTAGCTGGGACTATAGGCACCCGCCACAACACCCAGCTATTTTTTGGTTGTAGTTGTCATGGTTGTTTGGCGGGCCCGGGCTGGATTCGAACCCGCCAGCTCTGGTGTTATGTGGCTGGCACCTTAGCTGCTTGAGCTACAGGCGCTGAGCCTAGTTTTTCTATTTTTAGTGTGGATGGGGTCTCATTCTTGCTCAGGCTGGTCTTGAACTCCTGAACTTAAGCAATCCACACCCCCTTTGCATCCCAGAGTGCCAAGATTACAGGCGTAAGCTGCTGCATCTGGCCTGTTCTGTGAAGTTTGGATTGAGTCAAGGGAGTCCAAACTTGGGAATCTAGAGAACCACATGTGGCCTTAAGGATGCAGGTCCCCACCCCTCCCCAGAACTTTATCCTTAAGATGATCTCTTTTTTTTTTGAGTCAGAGCCTCAAGCTGTCCCCCTGGGTAGAGTGCCGTGGCATTACAGCTCACAGCAACCTCCAACTTCTGGGCTCAAGCGAGTCTCTTGCCTCCGCCTCCCAAGTAGCTGGGACCACAGGCGCCCGCCACAACGCCCGGCTATTTTTTGGTTGCAGCCGTCATTGTTGTTTGGCGGGTCCGGGCTGGGGATTCGAACCCACCACCTTAGGTGTACATGGCTGGCACCTTAGCTGGTTGAGCTATAGGCGCAGAGCCTAAGATGACCTCTTGGGTCTACCTAGCACTGTCACCCCTTATTTACATGCCCAGAGCATGAGGCTACAGCAGGCCACTTATCTCAGGCTATTTTGTTTCTCTAAGTATCTGTCTCTTCTACTTCTACAAAGAACTACTTTGAAGTCCTAGGCACCCAGGATGGAGGAGCTCAGTAAGGGTAGCTCAGCTACACCCCTCAGTGGGGCAAGTAGTAGGACTTCAACTCTAAGGACTCATTAAGCATGATCCCGCCCACTTCCTACCTGTGCTCATTCATTTATTCAGCACAGTTGATGAGTTCTGCTCTGTTGGCTCAGAGTAAATGAACCAAAGCAAGGCTGCCCGGCCCACTCAGAACCCAGTCCAGTGGGGCACACAGAGAGGTTAGCAAACATAGTCTTTTTATCTGGACAAAGTGCCGTGAAGTGACAGAAAGCATCAGGGAGACTCACTTCATATGACATGGTTTGGGACAGGCAGGGGCAAGTGGAGACCTACAACTACCAGGGACATCCTCATGACAAGCAGGGAGCAGGCCGGGGTCAGAAAGGCTCCATGCACTAAGGGGCTTGGTGTGTTCCCAGAGAACTGGAATGACGGAGCCTGGCCTGGGGCAGGGGGTGATGACTTGCCCAGCCAGGCTCTGCCCACTACCCTCCAGTTCCTCTCCATTCAGAGGAGAAGAGATCCCTGGGACTCACACAGACAATAAGGGCCAGGGGCAAAGGTCAGGAGAATCATTCAGGCCTGTGTTCAGGGGGCCTTCCCTGAGGCCCACTCCACTCCAGCCTCCTTAGGCCTCTCCCCTCCAGCCAGGGCTACTCACCCCGCCGCCGCCGGGGGCACTGCGCTGTATGGAGACAGGGGCTGCTGGCTCCTTGTAGCCACCATAGGACTGGGCCACTGGCTGCTGCTGCTGGTAAACTAGAGGAAGGGACACTGGGACTCAGAACCAGTCCTTTACCTCCTGGAGTCCCCCAAAGCCCCTATTATGTATTCCTCCCCACCCCCAACCTGGTTCAAACCCCACTTCTCAAAGGCTTATGTCCACGTGTACCTAGCACAGGCCTGACTCTCATTTTCAGAGCAGTAATCCTCTTCCTGGGGAGAGGAGTGTGTGCATGTGTGCGTGTGCGTGTGTGGACGAGGCTTCTCCCACATCCATCTCACCCCAGTCCTGGCCTGGCCACGTGTCCCCTGGCCCACTCACCTGGGGCACTGGTCGGGATGTGGTGGGGCTGCTGCTGCTCCGGGGGTCGCCGGTAGCTGCTGCTGTCCTGGGAGTCTCGGCGCTCCGGCTCCAAGCCCTCGCCCCCGCTGGGGCCCATGCGGCTCTTCTCAAACTCCTCATGGTATTTTATCTGCAGGGACAGAAGGTGCAGAGTGAAGGACCCAGCAAGCCAACCAGTCCCCTCTTGTTGGTATTCAAGTTCCTGGGAGGGGAGAGACTCCCCAGGGGCTCTAGGCAGAGAGAGCCAAGTCTGTGCCCTTGGATAAACTACCTCACTTTGCCAAGCCTCAGTTTCCACCTCTGCAAAAAGGGAATCTGATGCCTCCCTCTGGTGTTGTCGGAGGATGTAATGACATGAAGGATGTGATAGAGACACAAAAACTGAAGCCTCACATGACTGTGAGCTGTCATTTTTTTTTTTTTTTTTTTTTTTGAGACAGAGCCTCAAGCTGTCCCCCTGGGCAGAGTGCCGTGGCATCACAGCTCACAGCAACCTCCAACTCCTGGGCTCAAGCGAGTCTCCTGCCTCCGCCTCCCAAGTAGCTGGGACCACAGGCGCCCGCCACAACGCCCGGCTATTTTTTGGTTGCAGCCGTCATTGTTGTTTGGCGGGTCCGGGCTGGGGATTCGAACCCGCCACCTTAGGTGTACGTGGCTGGCGCCTTAGCCGGTTGAGTGCTGTCATTTTTATATGCCTGCGGCAGGGGCATCTACCTGGCCAACAGTAAGCACAGCAGCAACTCCTGTTTCTTGAGCCCTTACTACGTGCCAGGAGGCACGGCAGGTGTTACATGTCACAGGCTCATCTGACCTCATCAGCACCTTACAAGGGGGACAGCCCAGTCCTTGTGTGGCAGACAAGAAGGAAAGAAAGGACGGGCAGCGCCTGTGGCTCAGTGAGTAGAGCGCTGGCCCTATATATCGAGTGTGGCAGGTTTCAACCCAGCCCCGGCCAAAGTGCAACAAAAAAATAGCCAGGTGTTGTGGCAGGCGCCTGTACTCCTAGCTACTCAGGAGGCGGAGGCAAGAGAATCACCTAACCCCAAGAGCTGGAGGTTGCTATGTGTTGTGACACCACAGCACTCTACTGAGGGTGACAAAGTGACTCTGTCTCTAAAAAAAAAAACGAAGGAAAGAAAGGGACCAGGCAAAGTGGTTCAGGTCTGTAATCCTTGCACTCTGGAAGGCCGAGCCAGGTGGATCCCTTGAGCTCAGAAGTTCAAGGCCAACCCGAGCAAGAGTGAGACTCTGTCTCTACTAAAAATAGAAAAACTAGCCAGGCATTGTGGTGAGTGCCTGTAGTCCCAGCTACTCGGGAGGCTGATGTAGGAGGATCCCTTGAGCCCATGAGTTTGAGGTTGCTGTGAGCTATGATGACACCATGGCACTCTACCAAGAGTGACACAGTGAGACTGTGTCTCAAAAAAAAAAGGAAACCAGAGGGACACAAGTGAAGTGAGCTGCATGCAGGTCCTAAGGCCTGTGCGTGATGTCACAGAGGCCAGAGTCTAGGAATACTCTGAACTCTGGACAGTGAGGACAAGGAAATGCCAAACCCTCCCTAAGGGTAGCCTGCTGCTATCTTGGAAATGGGATCCTCCTCTTGTTAGGTTCCCAAGTAGGCAAAGAGAGGCCTACTGCTCTAGTGAAGACCACCCCACTGGGCAGGCAGTGCTAGATGAGGCTCCAACACCTTCATCTAGCCCCTTGTCACCACAGGACACTGTTAGCTGTAGGGAACCCCGCCTCTACCACCATCACATAAGAGAACTTTAAATTGGGCCTTGTGTTGTCTGAGGGCTGTTACTTGCTTGGGGCTGGGAGCATGAGCGGCCAAGGTCAGGAGGCAGGGGATGAGGCAACTGCCCAGCCTGTAAAGTCAGGTGGAGAGGGAAGGAGCATTCTCTGCCCAGACGCGTAGATGCTATGATGGGGGGCTTGGCCAATGTGGGGAGTCTGCAGCCCCTGCCAGCTCCATCACAAAGACCTAAGCAGGGTCAGCCAGAAGAAGCACCCACCCCCAACCACCAGAAAGGGACCTCTCTTTGTATCCCAAGCGCCAGCCCCAGCTCAATCCTCCTGGCCAATGGAGTCAGACAGGAACAGACCCTCATCCACCTTCTTCTTAAGTTGAGTCCCAAGGTGGAGCAAGAACACGGGTTTGGGGTTTCCTCAGCTAGATTCAGACCCCAATCAGTTCCAGTCCTCCTCTGTTCTCATCCTCTGTGGCACCTCTTCCAGCCCTTCCTGCCTCACAAGTCTGAGGAACTATCCCGATGGCCTCCTGTGACTGTTGTCAGACTCACCAGCAACTTCCTGCACCTGGTGGCACCCTGGCCCTGCAGCTGGCCGGCCCGCTGCCCTCAGCATCACCTCAGCCTCCTGTCCAGCTACTCTCACCCCACCTGAGCCTCCTCAGGCCCAATGCTCAGCCAATATGGGACAGGGGGAGAGGTAAGATCCATGTTCCCAGGCACCCCCACCCCCGATCTCAGGTAGGTCGTGAGGCGTGTATTAGGTGCACCTGCTTAAGAACACCACAAACCATTCAGACCAGGAGGAGCTAGGTCACTCCACTGAGTGCGGCCAATGCGGCCCCCAGGACAAAGATGTGGGCTGCTGCTCTCTGTGGACACCATGGGCAATCCACTCCTTCCTGAGACAGTCAGGATGACCAGGAACGAAAGAGAGGAATCTGCTTCTGGAAACTCGGCATTTCCCTTGCTCACAGGCAACTGTGCTATGCCTTCCTTCCACATTTAATGGATCTGCTCTGTGCACAGACCTGAGCCATCCACTGGGGCCAAGAGGATGAATAAGGAAGAAAAGTGGGTTCTACCTTCAAGAAGACTGGTTTACTGGGAAGGAGATTCTCCAACAGGTAATTGCCCCACAGAATGGAAAGGTGTGGGCAGTCTTTTTTTTTTTTTTTTTTTGAGTCTCACTTTGTCACCCTCGGTAGAGTGCCATGGCATCATAGCTCACAGCAACCTCAAACTCTTGGGCTCAAGAGATCCTCTTGCCTCAGCCTCCTGAGTAGCTGGGACTACAGGCGCCTGCCACAACACCCAGCTAGTTTTTCTATTTTTAGTAGAGATGGGGTCTTACTGTTTGTTGCTCAGGGTGGTCTAGAACTCTTGAGCTCAAGCAAGCCACCTGCCTCAGCCTCCCAGAGTATAAGGATTACAGATGTGAGCCACTATGCCAGCCACAGAGGCAGTCTTTTTTTTCTTTTGAGACAGTCTCCTCACTCTGTCATCCTTGGTATAGAGTGCTGTGGCATGACAGGTCACAGCAACCTCAAAATCTTGGGCTCACGTGATTCTCTTATCTCAGCCTCCTGAGTAGCTGGTACTATAGGCACCCACCACAACACCCGGTTATTTTTAGAGATGGAGTCTCACTCTTGCTCAGGCTGGTCTTGAACTTAGTGAGCTCAAGCAATCGGTTGGCCTCCCACACTGCTAGAAATACAGATGTGAGCCCCTGAGCACATGGGCAATCTTTTTTTTTTTTTTATAGTGAAAGAGTCTCACCTTATCACCCTTGGTAGAGTGCTGTGGTGTCACAGCTCACAGCAATCTCCAACTCCTGGGCCTAGGCTATTATTCTCTTGCCTCAGCCTTCCCGAGTAGCTGGGACTACAGGTGCCCACTACAACATGCAGCTATTTTTTTGTTGCAGTTTGGGCAGGGCCGGGTTTGAACCTGCCACCCTCAGTATACAGGGCCAGCACCCTGCTCTGTAGGGTGGGTGAGGGGTTCAGGGGCTGAGGTTTCTTTCTCCTGGAGAATCAAGGGAAGGCCTCTTGGAAGAGGTGAACTTGGAGCTAAGCACTGAATGACAAGGAGGACTTAAAAGATATAAAGGGCAGGGCTCGGCGCCTGTGGCTCAAGCGGCTAAGGCGCCAGCCACATACACCTAAGGTGGTGGGTTCGAATCCAGCCCAGGCCTGCCAAATAACAATGATGGCTGCAACCAAAAAATAGCCAGGCGTTGTGGCGGGTGCCTGTGGTCCCAGCTACTTGGGATGCTGAGGCAGGAGACCCGCTTGAGCCCAGGAGTTAGAGGTTGTTGTGAGCTGTGATGCCAGGGCACTCTACCCAGGGGAATAGCTTAAGGCTCTGTCTCAAAAAAAAAGATATAAAGGGCAGGAGAGCATAGGAGTTTGAGTGTGCAGATGTCTGGGATTGAGAGGCAGGGATCTTCAGGGCAGCCAGAGCTTAGGAAGGGGGTGGGGGGAGAGGAAAAGGGAAAGGTTGACTTAGGGTGCTCAGATGCAGACCTGGCCAGAGGGGGCCGTTCTCTGGACAGTCAGAAGCCTGCAGAGGTCTTTCCTGCAGGCGCTGAGAGGGAGCAAGTAGAGAGCACAAGTCTGGGACTACTGCTAGCCATCCTGCCCACTCCATGGAGAGGGCCCATCTCAAGAACAAAGCCTAACAAAGATAGTGAATGGCAGCCTGACTGGTCCAACTATGACAGAAACAAGATCCCCTAGACTCCCCAATCAGATGACTCACGGACTCTTACATACATATATTGCCCCAAATGGGAAATCACCTCCAGCTGAACCTGTTTATGAGGGAGGAAGTCTGGCCAGACTGAGAACCAGCTCCCTCCAGGAAGGGAAGCCAGGCACGCCCAGACATGAGGCAATGCCCTGCCCTCAGGTCCCTAAGACAGGGGCAACAGGTGAATCTCCCACCCACTTGCTAAGTGTGCCCCCATCCAATGGCAGGGGTGGATGTGGGACTAAGGGAAGGAGACACCATGTAGCAGGCCTAGTCCACACACATCATGCATATTAGACCACTCAGTCCTCCCCACCAGCTTCTAAAGCAGCACTCTCACAGCCCTGGTATCCAGAGAGGCCGAGGAACCTGCCAAAGTCATCTAGACAAATGGTGGGGAAGGGCAGGAATCAAGAAGCTGAAGGCAGCCCATCCTCACTACTCAGGGGTGGTCTAGCCTTCTCTCATCCGTCAAGGCCATCTCAGCACCTCATTCTGGGGCCTCTGGCCCTGGTTCCCAGGCTGAATCCATTGGCTCCTACACCAACAATAGGGTGTGCTGTCCGTACCAGTGTCCCCTACTGGATGGAAGCTCCTGGAAGGTGGTGAAGGAGCCGATCATTCTGATCCTGGGGCCTTAGGGCTGATCAAATGAATAGACCAGGACCCTGAAGACCCTCTAGCTATATTTCTTAAGCTCCAGTCTCCAGACTACCTGCTTTTGACTCAACTGGATGGCTTATTAGTAGGCAGGTTCTAGGGCCTTCCAGAGAATCTTCCAAATCAGGGCCGAGGTCCTGGAATATACATCTCTAAAAAGCACCCGAGGTAAGTCTGAAGCAGGCTTAAGCCTGAGAACCAGTGGTCTAGAGCAGAAATTGGCAAACTATGGTCCAGGGACCACATCCAGCCCAAGGCCTATTTGCTTACAGCCCATGAGCTAAGAATGTATTCTATAATGTTTAATGCAGTTGGTGGGGAGGGGAGTAGAGAGATAATGTTGCATTATTTCATGACACATGAAATTTCTCTGAAATTCATATTTCAGTCTCTGGAAATAAAGTTTTATTGGAACACGGTCACACCCACTCATTTACTTCTTACCTATGGCAACTTTCACGCGTAACTACAGAGCCCAGTAGCTGCTGCAGAGACCATACGGCTCGCTAAGCCTGAAATATTTACTGTCCAGCACCTTACAGAAAAAGTTTGCTGACCCCCGCTTGCCAAAATGCTTTGGCTGCATATTCTTGTTGGTTAAATATTTTGAAGAACAATTCTCCTGAATTAGGTATATAAGTTGTACAGAAATATCATTTTACAAATATGGAATGTATATTGTAAAACTTACACAAAAAATATGAATAACAAAAGTATGATATGAAAAATAACCAGGAGTTCTTTGAGACAGAGTCTCTAGCTGTCACCCTTTGTAGAGTGTCGTAACATCACAGCTCACAGCAACCTCTAACTCTTGGGCTTATGTGATTCTCTTGCCACAGCTTCCTAGGTAGCTGGGACTACAGGCGCCCACCACAACACCTGGCTATTTTTTGGTTGCAGTTAACACTGTTGCTTAGCAGGCCTGGGCCAGGTTCAAACCCACCACCCTAGTGTATGTGGTCATTGTCTGCCGACTGAGCTACGTGCTCCAGAACCAGGAGTTCTTTTTTTTTTTTTTTTGAGACAGAGCCTCAAGCTGTCCCCCTAGGTGGAGTGCCGTGATATCACAGCACACAGTAACCTCTAACGCCTGCGCTCAAATGAGTCTCCTGCCTTAGCCTCCCAAGTAGCTGGGACCGCAGGCACCCGCCACAATGCCCGGCTATTTTTTTGGTTGCAGCCATCATTGTTGTTTTGGCAGGCCCGGGCTGGATTCGAACCTGCCACCTTAGGTGTATGTGGCTGGCACCTTAGCCACTTGAGCCACAGGCACCGAGCCCAGAACCAGGAGTTCTAAGGTTTTCTTCCTGTACCCTCACCAAGATGCGTTGCCCATATCCCATCTTGAAGACCCTCACTGGGGTTTATTCCCTTCACTTTTCAGGAAGGAAATGGAGTGGGGTAACAACCAAGGAAAGGTGCTAGGGCTCAGGGTTTGAGTGCCCTGTGAGTACTAGGCTGGCCTGGGGGTGGGGAAGGAAGTGGAACAGAGAGTGACAGCCTTCCACAACCTCCCAAGGGCAACTTGGAAAACAGGACACCAGGACATGAGAGAAACTGGCCCTTTCCAGGCAGGCCCAGGCCTGAATTCTGCCCAAGTCTTGGGCACATGACTGGAAGCTGATTCTCACTTCCTGTCCATCAGGATCCTGCCCTGCCTTTTCCTGATCTGGAAAACGGGGTGAAGGTGGAAGAACAGAGAAAGAGGGACAAAGCCTGCTCTGTTTCCTGGAGATCTCCTGCTGTGGAAGCCCCTGGTCAGGGTCTGATCCATGCTGCCCACCCACAGGGCAGTTAAACGCTTTCTTTCTCTGCTGCCTTCTCTCCTCCTTGGCACTTGCTGTCATGTCAGGAGGGCAAGAGTTAACAATTGGCTGGGTAGAGCTTATGCGTTAATAGCTGGGCTGAAGGAGCCATGGCCAATCGCTTCTGCTGGCTAAACAGCAGTTTGTTCCTGCAGCCTGGGCTGAGGAAATAGGCCAGGCAGCAGCAGCAAAGCCCAGGACAGAGTATGGGAGGGACGCCGCGGAAAGCGGCTCCCTTAGGGGTTTGGGTCAGGACCAGCCTGTCCTTTCCCTGCCTCCTGACTTCTTACTCAAGCAGGGACCCACACCCAACAGTGAAATGGGCTGAGCCAATTCCTGAGGAGGAGGCAGCTAGCCCTGGCTAGACTGAAAAGCCATCGGACCCCCATCTCCCACTTGGAAGGGCACCCAGGGTGAAGCTTTTACACATACAGGGCAAAAGGTGAATCTCCCCAGACTCTTTTCCTTAGTGACCCCTATCCACGAGTGGTAGGGGGAGATGGATAAGGGAACAGGACACCCCCTCCCCCAGACCTCTAGAGTCACAAGGCATCTGCCCTTCTGACTTTTTTTTTCCTTTTTGGGATTTTTCATTTTATTAAATCATAGCTGTGAACATTAATGCAATCATGGGGTACAATGGGATAGTTTTATATACAATTTGAAATATTTTCATCAAACTGGTTAACATAGCCTTCACAGCATTTTCCTAGTTATTGCGTTAAGACATTTATATTCTACACCTAGTAAATTTCACATGTACCCTTGTCACCGTAGGTGTGATCCCACTGATTACCCTCCCTCCACCTATCCTCCCTCCTCCCCTCCCCTCCCTCTCCCCTTTCCTCTTCTTCTTGGGCTATAATTGGGTTATAG
>NW_003852413.1:25023743-25026041 GCF_000181295.1 Otolemur garnettii
CATCCATTCTTGAGATACTTTGCTAAGAAGAATATGTTCCAGCTTGCCCTTCTGACTTTTATCCTGGAGTGTGAAAGGATAGCTTCCCTTGTTTACTTTCTGTTAGTGCAAAGAGGCCTGACACCTAGAATCAGTGACCAGGAAGGGAAGTGCAGATGTGGAGGTGAATGGAGGTCTGCTCTAAGCCCTGAGGGGGCCAGCAGGTGGCCTGGACATATAAGTGTCCCTGATGCTGGGGGTCCAGCTGCCCTGGAGGACGGCCCCTTCCCTGGGAGTGGTTAGTGATGGGTGATAGGGAGCCTTCTCCCCTTGGGGATGAAGGCATAGCTGCATCCCACCTGCTCCTCCTACCAGGGCACTGGGCATCTCAGAAGCCCAGGCCTCTTCTGTCCCCCACTAGTCTCCTATAGATTCAGTCCTTCATCAAGGGCTACACTGCCCCCCACCTCCATGCCTCATCCCTGGGGGAGTGGGAGTCCTACCCTTATCCATATGACCTGGGAGAGTCCCTATCCCTGCTGAGCCTCAATTTCCCCATCCGCTCCCAGGTGGTCCTGAGGACCCTGACCAGCTCTAGAAACCTAAGCAAACTCGAAGCTGAAGGGGACACATTGGTATTTCCACAAGTGGCTGGTGAAACTAAAATCATCTTGCTCCTTAAAAAGTCACCACATGTGGATAGATGTATATAAAATTAAGGCCAAGCCAGGCACAGGGGCTCATGCCTGAAATTTCAGCACTTCAAGAAACTGAGGTGGGAGGATCACTTGAGGCCAGGAGTTTGAGACCAGCCTCACAGCAAGAACTCATCTCTAAAAATAAATAAATAAATAAAAATTAGCTGTGCATGGTGGCACCTGCCTAGAATTTGAGACCAGCCTCACAGCAAGACCTCATCTCTAAATAAATAAATAAAAATAAAAACTAGCTGTGCATGGTGGCACCTGCCTAGAGCCCCCGCTTATACTTGGGAGGCTAAGGCAGGAGGATCACTTGAACCTAGGACTCCAGCCTGGGTGAAGAGCAAGACTCTGTCTCTAAATAAATAAATAGATAAATAAATGAATAAATAAAAGTAAAGTCATTTGATCCAGACAACGGGAGTAGTGGCAGCCTGAACATAAGATACCCTGCCCCCTACCATGGCCATTCCACCTGCTACTATCAGTATCAGTGACCTCACATCCACAGAGCTCTTCACACTGAGTTCACCAAAGCTCTTTGTAGATTACCTCCTTTGACCCTGATAATCGCTCTAAAAATCATGAGGTCAGACAATTGAGTTCCCAAACTCATCCTAGAAAAAGTGCTCACCTACCTCACTTCTGAATATCATTACGGTCACCAGATGGCCAAGGAGAGTACTCGGAAGTGATGCTCAGTGATGAGGGATGTAGCACATTTTCCACAACAAGTTCTCAAACTTAATTGTCAGACCTCCGACAATGACGGCTTTATTTATTTATTTATTTATTTTCTCACTGGACATACCACTGATGAATACAATGACAGCTTTGATGGCCATTCCAGAAAAAGGTTCCAAAATTGCTTGAAAGGGTAGACTAGGTGCTGGTGTCCTTCCTAGCTTCCCAATGGGAGCGCTTCAAAGGTGACCGCAGCGATGTTCAGCCATAAGGTAGGTAGTACTTTTTCTAGGATGAGTTTGTGAACGGAAGTCCAACTAACAAGCTGACATAGACACTTGAATTTCCATTTATAGAAGAGGAAAATGAGGCTCAGAAATGACTTCCTGAAGCAGAGCGTTCATTGCTCAACACCAGCGGAAGATGGTGACACAAGGACGAAGTCACAGCTACCCCGCCAATTTCCTCAGAACAGGCATGAGGCAGGGTGACCACACACCCAAGTCCGCCTCTAGTCCCACTTCTAGTCTGATGCTTACGAATAAATATTAATAGCACCCCCTTTCACACTGAGAAAGCATGATAATCTGATTGTCACCCTAATTTGGAGAGAGGAGGACACCATTCATGCAAACTCAGGAGACACAGCACAGAGGGGAGAGATGGGCTGAGAAGGAGCCAGGCTGGCTCCCTCTTGCCTGGGCCCACCTGGACAAAATTTCCATACCTTCAACTTCCTCTCCTTCCTCTCCCCAGCACAGGAGGAAACTGCTGTTGCTTTGCTGGCCCACCTAGTGGTTTGTTAAGCAAATAGGCACACGAGGGGGTGTTAGCACATCCAAAAGGCAAAGGAACATTTCCCAGACTCCAAGGGCCTGGTTGATCCCTGCTCCAAACTTAGCAAACTTCTGATCTTCTTTTTTTTTTTTTTTTG
>NW_003852413.1:25026266-25027908 GCF_000181295.1 Otolemur garnettii
GGCTGGCGCCTTAGCCGGTTGAGCTATAGGCGCCGAGCCAAACTTCTGATCTTCTAAGAGCCCCAGATGAGGGCTGCCACAAGCCCAGACATCAGCAGAGCCCCAGCTCAAGGACTGTCCTGGACTTAGAGGGAAGAAGGCCACACTCTAACTGTACCTACGAGACCCAAGTACACATGGTTCCAGAGGCCCGGTCCTAAGGACCCTGCCCACACACCAGGCTTTTGCTAACCGGGACATCCAGAGTGTGGATGTGCAAAGCTCTGCCAGCTGATGTTCCGTTTTCTGACCCCCCCTGCTCTCCAGACTGTGGTGGAAAACAAAAGTCGGGCTTTCCACACGTTGCTCCTCACATGATTGCACATCATGGCTAGTGAGGGGATATCAGGCATTGAATGGAATAATCAACTCACTAGCCAGAGTCTCTTTTTTTTTTTTTAGACAAGATCTTGTTTGCTCTGTTACTCAGTCTGGAGTCCAGTGACTAGTCACTTTTTTTTTTTTTTTTTGTCACCTTGGATAGAATGCCATGGCATCTTGGCTCACAGCAACCTCAAACTCTTGGGCTCAAGCGATCCCCTTGCCTCAGCTTTGGGAGCAGCTGGGACTACAGACCCCTGCTGCCACAACATCCAGCTAGTTTTTCTATTTTTAGTAGAGATGGGGTCTTGCTCTTGCTCAGGCTGGCCTCGAACTCCTGAGCTCAGGCAATCCACTTGCTTCGGCCTCCCAGAGTGCCAGGATTACAGGCATGATGCCCAGCAGCACATTCTTTTTTTCAAAAATAACAACAGCTCCCATTTGTTGAAGTATTATTTGGTGTCCTTATATGCATTATTCATTTCCTTTTCTCAGTCAGCCCAGCTTACCATTAGCGTCCATACTTTACAAACCAAAGCTCAAGAGGTAGGCGAGTGGTAGATTAAGTCATAATCCACTTCTAACATCAGAGCTTAGCTCTCAGCTACCAGGCAACAATGCTCCTTCCTATCAGAGACTCACAATGCTTTTTTTTTTTTTGTACAGACAGTCTTACTTTGTCACCCTCAGTAGAGTGCCATGGCATCACAGGTAACAGCAACCTCCAACTCCCGGGCTTAGGGATTCTCTTGCCTCAGCCTCCCGAGTAGCTGGGACTACAGGCACCCAGCACAACACGTGGCTATTTTTTTGTTGCAGTTTGGCCGGGGCTGGGTTTGAACCCGCCACCCTGAGTATATGGGGCCAGGGCCCTACCGACCAAACCAGAGGCACTGCCCTAAACAAATTTTTTTTTTTTTTTGCAGTTTTTGGCCGGAGCCAGGTTCGAATCTGCCACCTCCAGTATATGGGGCTGGCGCCCTACTCCTTTGAGGCACAGGCACCACTCAAGACTCACAATGTTTTTAAAACAAATATAAATTAGTACTCAACTTCATTAGCAACCAGAAAAATCCAAGTTAAAGCCACAATGAGGGCTCAACACCTGTGGCTCAAGCAGGTAAGTCGCCAGCCACATACACCTGAGCTGGTAAGTTCACATCCAGCCCGGACCCGCCAAACAACAATGACTGCTGCAACCAAAAAATAGCCAGGCGTTGTGGCGGGCGCCTGTGGTCCCAGCTACTTGGGAGGCGGAGGCAGGAGACTCGCTTGAGCCCAG
>NW_003852413.1:25027938-25040545 GCF_000181295.1 Otolemur garnettii
ACGGCACTCTGCCCAGGGACAGCTTGAGGCTCTGTCTCAAAAAAAAAAAAAAACACTGATCATATGCCAAGAGCTTGACATATTCCCCACAATCACTTTTTATGTTTTTTGAGACAGAGTCTCACTTTGTCGCCCTCAGTAGAGTGCCATAACGTCATAGCTCACAGCAACCTCAAACTTCTGGGCTCAAGTAATTCTCTTGCCTCAGCCTCCCAACTAGCTGGAACTACAGGCACCCACCACAACACTCAGCTATTTTTAGAGAGGGGGTCTCGGTCTTGCTCAGGTTGGTCTCAAATTCCTGAGCTCAAGCAATCTGTCCACCTCACCACTACACCTGGCCCTCCCCATAATCATTTTTCAAGGTAAACCCTATTGTCCCCATGTTTACAGATGAGGAAACTGAGGCTCAAAGCAGCCCTGGAAAGACAGAACTAGATTTCAGCCCTTGCAGTCTCCTCCCACCTCACCATCTTGCCGCCAGCAGGACTTAGAGAGGATTAAACATCATACTTAGTACAATAGTCACCAATATCATAACTCATAAGGAAAGACTGCATCTACCCAAAGCAGATACCCTTGGAGACCAGACACTAGTTTTTAAAACTGCTCTGCCTGGTTCAGCACTCGTAGCTCAGTGGTTAGGGCACCAGCCACATACATCAGGGCTGGTGGGTTCAAACCCAGCCTGGGCCTGCTAAACAACAACAACTCCAACAACAACAACAACAACAACAACAACAACAGAAATAGCTGGGCATTTTGACAGGCATCTATAGTCCCAGCTACTTGGGAGGCTGAGGCAAAAGAATCACGTAAGCCCAAGAGTTTGAGGTTGCTGTGAGCCGTGATGCCTCAGCTGTGTCTCAAAAATAAATAAATAAGGGCAGCGCCTGTGGATCAGTGGGTAGGGCACCGGCCCCATATACCAAGGGTGGTGGGTTCAAACCTGGCCACGGCCAGCTAAAACAGCAGTGGCAACTGCAACAAAAATAGTCAGGTATTGTGATTGGTGCTACTTGGGAGGCTGAGGCAAGAGAATCACTTAAACCCACGAGTTGGAGATTGCTGTGAGCTGTGACGCCACAGCTCTCTGACAGCTTGAGACTGTCTCAAATAAAAATAAATAAATAAATAAATAAATAAATAAATAGGACGGCACCTGTCGCTCAAAGGAGTAGGGCACCGGCCCCATATGCCAGAAGTGGCGAGTTCAAACTCAGTCCTGGCCAAAAACGGCACAAAAATAAATAAATAAATAAATAAAAATGCTCTGCCTGGTGAAACCTCTGCTGTATATCCAGGGAAGCAAGATGGTCTGACCTTTAGAAAGAGCCAGGAGTCATTTGTGTTAATCTGGGAAGCAAGTGACAAGCTTCATACAGGAACACTATTTTGGGTACAAAACACAAGGTGTGGCTCTAAATACCACCTTTCCCAAAACTCTTGTGGAGGCTGGGACAATTTTGTAATACTTCTAAAGATGGTCCAAAGTTCCCTTGGAGTTCTGGGAAATAGCCAAATATGGCACCCTCTGACCTAGGGGTTGGTGAAACTTTTTCAGACTTTTAGGTAGTGCTTTCAGTTTATTTATTTTTTTTTTTTTTTTGAGACAGAGCCTTAAGCTGTCCCCTGGGTAGACTGCCATGGCATCACATCTCACAGCAACCTCCAACTCCTGGGCTCAAGTGAGTCTCCTGCCTCAGCCTCCGAAGTACCTGGGACCACAGGCGCCTACCACAATAACACCGGGCTATTTTTTGGTTGCAGCCGTCATTGTTGTTTTGGTGGGCCCAGGCTGGACTCAAACCTGCCACCTTAGGTGTATGTGGCTGGCACCTTAGCTATTTAAGCCACAGGCACCGAGCCAGTGCTTTCAAATTTTGGTGACGAAGTTTTAGAAACCCAGAGAATGTGTTTAATATGCTGATTCCAGGGCCCCAGACTTAGAGATGCTGATTCTAGTGGCCAGGGGAGGAGGCCTATGACTCTGCTTTTTCAGCTGACTCTCCAGTGATTATGAGACAATTATTGTTTGGAGGCCCACATCAGCCAGACTTTAACTGAGTTCACTAAAACCAACAGTCTTCCAGCTTTGTGGTCACACCTCACAGGTGCCAGAGAAAGCTGCAGAGGCAGCAACCAGGTCAGGGACCAGTCACCTCCCCTACCTCAGAGCAGACGGCAATCAGCTAATTGCAGTGCTAGCACCAAGCATTGTGGTTCACGATAAGATGGTTATCTCCTGAGGTGTGGATGTCTTGGCCAGTGAGTGTTGTTACTAGGACATTAACACCTCCAATAACTGATAAGGGAAGAAGAGGAGGTAGATGGCCCTGGGTATAGAATATTCTGGAAGCCATCCAGAAAGAGGCAGGGCTGACTGGGTTTGCTTGTCTCTCTTCCTCTAAAGCCCACAGGATGAAGCAATGAGTGAAGGGCCTGGGAGATGGGGTTATAAGTGTCACTGATAAAAGACAAAGGCCTTTCACAGTGAAAAGCCACAGAGGCTAGAAAGCCCAGAGCCTGGCTTTGGGGGAGGCTCCGTATTTCCTCCATTGGCCGCCTTCTTCCTCCCCTACTTTGCAGTTAGAGCCTTCTGGGTGGACGAGAAGCTCTGGGGTTTAAGGCCAGGCCCTGGCATACAAACAGGCTTTTTGGTGGGAAGAGGGATCAGAGCCCTGAGAGGCACGCCCTGTTGGCTATTTCCTCGGGCCACCAACTGCAAACTGGAGGTCAACAACCTAGTTGCAAAACCCATTCAGTAAGTCCCTAGCCAGCATCTTCAGACAATGAAGATCTGAATGTCCTTCTAACAGTAAATACTCAATCATAAAATTTCTGATCCTGTTTTCTCTCTAAATAAGTGCATGTCTGCTTGGTGGGTCACAATGGCAAGTTTGAAAGCCACAGTCCTGGACATAGCTATTTTTTGTTTGTTTGTTTGTTTAGAGACAGAGTCTTGCTTTGTTGCTCTCAGTAGAGTACTGTAGCGTCACAGCTCACAGCAACCTCCAGCTCTTGGGCTTAGGTGATTCTCTTGCCTCAGCCTCCTGAGTAGCCGGGACTACAGACACCCATCACGACGCCTGGCTATTTTTTTGTTGCAGTTTGGGCGGAGCTGGGTTCAAACCCTCCACCCTCATATATGGGGCCGGTGCCCTACTCACAGAGCCACAAGTGCTGCCCAACATGGCTAGTTTTGTAGTCTGTGGGCTGCAGCTGCCCTGTGCTTCTGAAACCCACCTGACCCACCTCTGCAACCCGCTCTAAGCACAGCCCATCCAGCTCTAGAATGAACATCTTGCCAAGGAGGCCAGGAGGAGGGATGAGAAGGGATGTGGGGCAGGGTGCCCCAGCAGATACCCAGCCCTCCCTGAGACTCTGTCACCAATCCCTCATCCCAGAGTGAAACTGGCAACTCATCTATCTTTTCTTGTTACAGATGTGAAGATGACTGCCCAATCCGTCATTTGTAGGACCTCCCAGCCCGGGCCGCTGGGTACATCCTCCAGCTCTGTGCACCCTGGAACACTGTGCATGGGTCGCATGCCCATGTTCCGGGGCTGTGGCTTACAGCAGCACCCTGCTCCCACTTGCACAAAGCCACACAGGCTACTGGTCTGTGGCTCTGCCCAGCAAGAAAACAGCAGCCTATTCTCCAGCCACAGGTGCCAGGGAGTGCACACAAAGCTGGAGGCTTCCGAGCCACCACCCACCCTCCATGCCCACCCAGGTCGCAGCCAGACCCTGCTGGCCATTCCAGGCCCAGGAGGGCCGAGACTAGGAGGTGTCAGGCTGGAGGACGCTGCAGGTGGGGTTTTTACACAGGAAGGAAGAACAAGCCGAGGTGGGGGAGGAAGCCAAGGAAGGGCGGAAATGACTGAGGAAGGGTGGAAATGACTGTAATGTCAGCACCCAGAGGCAGAAGGGGGAGGCCGCCGCGCCCCGCCCCATCCCATCCTCCAGGCTTGACCTTTGTTAGATGACGAAACATCCAGTTTGTACCCTGACAACCACCATACCCAGAAAAAAAAAAGCTTCAGAGAGAAAGGGGGGTGATTTAGCACACAGGCCCCTACACACACCCCCACAAAACTACAGTCCCTTCAAAGAGGAAGTGATACGTGGGCTAAAGTCTGGCAAAGAGAATCTGGGGAGGCACAGAGAAGAAGCATCTGGGAACCCCAAATGCCTCCCTCTCTCAAGCAGCCACCAGCCAGACCCACGAGGGACAGCAGGGACAGTGGAGGGAACTGCCTCATTCATGTCTGCCAGGCAGGCAGGGAGGGGCCCAGAAGGGAGGACAGCAGGGGGACTCCAGGAGGGAGGGTACCCTGGGAAGGGAGTTGTCACAGAATGCGCAGGGGCCACAGGAGGTGGCAGGAGCTTACGTTACTGATCTGGTCCTGGGTCTTCTTGATTCTCTGCAGCTCAGGTGTATCAGCAACCACACTGAAGCCTTTGCCCTTGTTCTTCTCAAACTCCTCCTTGTAGCGTACCTGGAGGGAAGAGGGACTGGAGTCAGGCTGGGAGCACAAAGGGCCTCATCTGAAGCAGCAATCAATCAGGAGAACGAGCCTGACCAGAAACCACCAACTCCAAGCAAAAGCCTTAGTCAAAAAGCGTTAGGCTTGGGGCAGCACCTATGGCTCAAAGGAGTAGGGCGCCAGCCCCATATGCTGGAGGTGGTGGGTTCAAACCCAGCCCCGGCCAAAAAGAAAAAAACTGCAAAAAAAAAAGCGTTAGACTAATAATAATGGCCATCAATACTTCTTCAGTGTTTTCTGAGTGGTGGGCACAATGCAAAAGGCCTTACATAGACACACACATGTATTATTAGCTCCATCTTATAGATAAGGGAACTGAACCACAGAGAAGCAAAGTCCCCCGCTCAAGGTTATAGAGCTTTAGCAGCAAATGTCTACAAACCCTCATACAAACCCTGACTCCTGATATTCCCCTGCCAGCCCATCCTACCTGAAAGCTTATAGGAGAAGGTACTCTCCAGCACTCCTAAGGCCCAGTCCTCACCCTCACCCTAGCCAGAATATGGCCCTATCCACTGAGAGCCAGCTGAGTGAGGGCTGTGCCAAAGGACAAAGTTGGTGCCCAGAAAGGAGGGCGGTGTGACAGACTCAGGGAAGGCTAAATCAATGACTCTTTGACAGGCCCAGTGGCTTCAAAGAGTTTGCAAGGCTGACTTCTGAGGCCATTGCCACAAGAGGGGAGAACACTGGTGGGTGGGTCAGATGGTGCTTCAGAACAGGGTTCCAATATCTGGGAAGAACCCTACCCTCCCACCACAGTACTAGAGGGACTCAAGTCAGATGTCAGAAAGGACTTCCCTGACACTGGCTAAAGGAACTGAAATATGAAGAACAGCTTGTCCTCCCCTGGGGGTTTTAAAGAACAGAATGAGGCTGGGAAGTACTCATGGGACAGGCAACGGTTCCTTGGCTTCCAGAGACCTCTCTGTCCACCTCAGCAGCCATCTGTTCCAGACCCCACCAGCTGCTTGGATTTCCTCCACAGGGGCTGCACTGTCCTGGAAACAGGTCAGCTCAGGACACGGGACCTAAGATCTTGGGAGTTTCCAGGATGACAAACCCACGCAGCTTCCAGGCAGAGTCATCTGGCTGCACCCCTGAGCTGCACCCCACACCAAGTGACAACACACAGAGATGAAGCCACAGCCACACTTGTCAGGTCCTCTGCACATCCTCCAGGGTCCCTGTTTGTTCCCCAAAACCCCAGTCCAGTTCTTTTTTTTTTTTAATTTTTTTATTTTTTTTTGAGACAGAGGCTCAAGCTATCCCCCTGGGTAGAGTGCCGTGGCTTCACAGCACACAGCAACCTCCAACTCCTGGGCTCAAGCGAGTCTCCTGCCTCTGCCTCCCAAGAAGCTGGGACCACAGGCACCGGCCACAATGCCCGGCTATTTTTTGGCTGCAGCTGTCATTGTTGTTTGGCGGGTCCAGGCTGGATTCAAACCCGCCACCTTAGGTGTATGTGGCTGGCGCCTTAGCCACTTGAGCCACAGGCGCCTAGCCCTTTTTTTTTTTATTGAGACAAGAGCCTCAAGCTGTCACCTTGGGTAGAATGCTATGGCATCACAGCTCACAGCAACCTCCATCCAACTCCTGGGCTCAAGTGATTCTCCTGCCTCTGCCTCCCAAGTAGCTGGGCGCCCGCCACAACGCCCAGCTATTTTTTGGTTGCAGCCTTCATTGTTGTCCTGCAGGCCCAGGCTGGATTCGAACTTGCAGTTCAGGTGTATGTGGCTGGTGCCTTAGCCGCTTGAGCCATAGGTGCTGAACCTGTTCTTCTTCCTTCTTGATTATGATCCAGGTTAAAAAGAAAGGCCTGAATGTGTTAGTCCCCATCAAACCAGAAATTAATGCAGTGGATCTGAGCACCAGCCCACCCCTAGGGTCCAGAACCTGTTCCTCTAAGCATCAGCTCTTCCAAGAAGCCCTGGCCCAGCATGGTGCCTGTTATGGGGGAGAGGGGCTCTCTGGGAAGGGGCATCAGTGGAGGTAAGGCACTCAGAAAAATGTGGCTCCATGTCGACGCAGTGGCTCATGCCTATACTCCCAGCACTCTGGAATACTGTGGCGGGCGGATTGCTTGAGCTCAGGAGCACAAGACTCAAGCCTAAGCAAGAGTGAGACCCCATCGCTATTAAAAATAGAAAAAAAACTCCAGAACCACCATTATGTTTCCCCTTGATTGTTAGTGATTCTACTTTTGTGGGACTCATCTAAAACATTATAAAGGAAATCAAATTATGAAAGTAATGTATGATGATTTCTACTATATATCATGACCTTACTTATAATAGCTAACCAAAAAAAAGTCTAAGGTAATTTTAATATAACTCTCCAGAAATATTATGCAGCCATTTTGGATTATATGAATAAAGACCAGTGCGTACCACTGAAAAAACAAAATAGAAAAAAACTAGTTGGGTGTCATGGCAGCCACCTGTAGCCCCAGCTACTCAGGAAGCTTGAAGCAAGAGGATTGCTCAAACCCAAAGAGTTTGAGATTGTTGCAAGCTATGACACCATGGCACTCTACCCAGGGCAACAGAGTAAGACTCTGTCTCAAAAAAAAGAAAAAGAAAAATGTGGCTCTGAACTCAGAAGCCCTGAGTCAAAGGCCCCTGGTCTTAGTTTCCTCATCTGTAAAGTGAGTTGTCATAGACATCAGTTAAAATATAGGGAGAAGATTTCCTATCACACCAGACACAACTGGTGCTAACATATCCTCAGTCTCCCACTTGCTGAGTGATCTCGAGCCAATGACTTAATCTCAAGCCTCAGTTTCCACATCTGTAAACTGGGGATCCTAATACCAGTCATGCCAATAAATGATGCAGTCTGTGCCTCTAAATGGGCAAGTGCATTGTGGAGCACTCAGAAGGGCTCAGTACACATGAATGAAAGTGCTTTGTCTATGTTAAAAGTGCGAACGCCAGGCCTCCACTCCTTCCTCTGCTTCCTGGCTTTGCAAGGGTCAGGCCCTTAATCCGGAGAAATAATCGCCATGGCGACACTACAGGACAACAGCTGGTTCCCAGGCTCAGGAACTGCCTCCCCCTCCCTGTCGGGGCAGGATAATTCATTTCACTCTTAACACAGGAGACCCAGGAGGGTGTGGTTTGGGGTAGGGAGGTGGGGTGTAGGGCTGAGAAAAGAGGGAGCCTGGGCTTGGCACCACTTTGCTGTGTGTCTCTAAGCAAGTCAGTTCCCCTCTCTGGGTCCCCTGACCCAGAGAGTTGTGACCATTTTTATGCATCTCCAGACCCTGAATATGGAGAATCAAAGTGGAGAAGACTTTCTGAGACCTTTGGGCACTGGGAAGGGCAGCAGAGGTGGGGGATGGAGGGTCAAGAGTGTTGGAGGGTCCGGCCTGAAGCCCCTCCCCCACCAAGTGGGAGCACTTGCCCTCATTGTCTGGGATGGCTCACCAGGGTATTCTGGGGGTCCCTGTGGAGGGAAGGACCTGCTATGGTCACTCTACCCAATTGTCCATTGGGTCAGCAACCCAGCACTTTGGCCAGATGACTCCATCCCTGGGAGACGCCTGGAAACTCCTACAACAGGGCCAGGCCTGACGCCAGAGACGCCTGACACCCAAACAACCACCATCTGTGAAATTCTGTTTTTTATGTAGGCTTTTGGTTCTTCTCCCTGGATCTTTCTTGTTCACTGTTTATTCCAGCAAACAGTAGGTACAAATCAATGTTTTGAATGCAGATACATAATCTCCAAACAAACATGGCAGCAGAATTTGGAAAATAACTGCCTGGATGACCCAATGTAAGAAGATCATGACTTAAAAAAAATTTGTTGAGCAAAATATAATACCAACAATTTCCAGATCATATGCCGACTGTGTGCTGGGCCCACATACTATGTAATCCATCCTCTTTTAACAAAAATAAACCAAGTTTTAAATTTGACACAGAGGCTGAGCATGGTGGCTCATGCCTGTAATCCTAGCACTCTGGGAGGCTGAGGCAGGAGGATCATTTCAGCTCAGGGGTTTGAGACCAGCCTCAACAAGAGTGAGACCCTGTCTCTACTAAAAATAGAAAAATTGGGTGGTGCCTGTGGCTCAAGGAGTAGGGCACCGGCCTCATATACCAGAGGTGGCGGGTTCAAACCTGGCCCTAGCCAAAAACTGCAAAAAAAAATAGAAAAATTAGCTGGGCGTGGTGGTGCATGCCTATAGTCCGAGCTACTTGGGAGGCTGTGGAAGGAGGATCTCTTGAGCCTAGGAGTTTGAGGTTGCTGCAAGCTAGGCTGACACCGTGACACTCTAGTCTGGAGCAACAGAATGAGACTCTGTCTCAAAAAAATAAGTAAATAAAAATAAAATAAAAATAAATTGGACATACACAGATGGGAGGAGAACTAATGAAAAAGGCCAGGGCTGGAAGCAATGGCCAAAAGGTGTTTGTGTCCATTCCTTGCTTCACGCCCAAGTTCCATTTCCTCTTTCTGCAGAAGAATAATAAGAGCCAACATTAACTGAACGCTAACTCCATGCCAGAAAACATGAAGTAGCACACACTAACATCCTCACAACAACCTCTGGACTGCAGTAATCCCCATTTTTCAGATGAAGGCACAGTGGCACAGAGTGATTAATAACTTGCCTGAGGTCACACAGCTGGTGGTGGCAGATCTGAGATCTGACCTTAGGCCGGCTAGTTCAGGTGGGAGGGGTTGTTGTTTGCGGTGCTGGTCACAAGATCCAAGAAAAGAACAGAAACCCTGTCCCAGGGCACAGTGTAGGGCTCTCACTGTACTCTCCCTTCCTCTCTGTGGCATTTCCCACAATACCATGAAGGCGAGACAGTAAAGGAAAGAAACAGTCTTCCGGCACTTCTCTGTGGGGTCGGGCCACACAGATATCTCCAGCTCAGTCCTACCCCAAAGCTGCTCCTCTAGGAGCCTAGAGCTCGGGGTGGGGGAGCAGCAAGTACGAGGTGCCAGGGCCCTGCTGCCAACTCCCAGCCTCAGCCAGGCCTGGGCAGGACCACCCAGAGGGTCATAGCTCTGTATTCCCTCCCCCGCAGGGGAGGCTCCAGGTGTCCCAGACACACAAAGTACCACTTTGGGGACTAATATAGAAATGGAAAAACAAAGTTGAAATAGAACGGGCAGCTTCCCAGAAATGGAGAAGGACTGAGATACCCCACAGCAGGCCTAGGGGCACTGGGAAGAGACCAGCTGACACCCTGGTGGGGTGGTGCTAGGTAGGCAGTGGAGGTTCCTTCCCACTTCCCTTCCCGACAGCCTATTAGCCCTGCCCCCACCATGGCCACAGGAACAAGAACCTGTCAGGCCCCAGCCTGGTTAGCTCAGCCCTTCCAAACCTCAGGCCCAGCCCCCAGCCTTGAGGCAACTGGGTTTGCTGTCCCCATTTTGTTGGTGAGGGAAAAAAAACTGAGAGGTAAAAACAGCCATCAGAGGCAGCCTCAGACCACACAGCTGGTGAGTGGTAGACAGGAGATGGAACAAGGCCCAAAGAGGACGGCACCCTTTCCTCATCACTCTCTGCCTCCTCAGCCCTGAGCTCTCACCCCCAAGGACCCCAACCCTAGGGGGACAGAGCTGTGCCCTCACCTCACGTCCCCCATAGCACACACAGAGTAAGCTCCAAACTTTCTGCTCCTGCTCATGGACCCAGCTCCACATCCCTTAGAATGGGGCTGAAAGCTCTTACCAGAATCACCAGGACAGTCAGAATGCAGATTCCTAAGCCTCACACAGAGCTGCCAACCCAAAGGCCCTTGAATGGGGCCTAGGAACCTGCATTCCAACAACCCCCTAATGACTGTTGGGTAGGAACACGTAGCTGGATGCCATGGCAGTTGGCCAGCATGGCAGCATTATCAAGAGCAAAGGGTTCCAGGGACCAGATCCACTGGGCGTGAAATCTGCCTGCCACTGGGCTCTGGGTGAGTAGTGCAGTCTTGCTAAACCTCAGTGTCCCCATCTACACGATGGGGATAAGAGCTCCTCTCCTCCTTCACTATATAAGGTCAGGTAGATGGATGTGCATGTGTAGATACACACACACACCACACACATACACACACACCACACAGAGATACGCAGCCCGGCTCAGTGAGAACCTCATAAAGAGTAACTGCCATTCTCACAACCTCCCAGAGACCTGTAGAAGAGCAGCAGGCTGGGCCCCTGGGGAGCAGAGGCATCTCTAAATCCTGCCTGTACAGCCAGCTCCCCCTGTGAGGAGCAGAGGGGGCCCTGCTGGGGGGGGGGGCCAAAGGCAGGATGGGGTGCTTCCTCTTACAGACCCCACCCTTCAGAGATCAGGTTTCAAGGGCAAAAAGAGCTGCAGTCATGCTTTTGCAGGACTGAGAAAGACTGGGGTTTGAATTTCTCCTCCTGAGAGCAGGTGTGTGTGTGTGTGTGTGTGTGTGTGTCTGCAAAGATCTGCCGTCTGCTCCCGGCACCTGCTCCCCCAGGTCCCTCTCACCCCCTCCACCTCTGCTCCCCAGGTGCCTTCCACAGGCTCAAGAGTCATCTCTGAGCCCTCTCCCTACCTGCTAGACCACCTGGCCCCCTCAGCTGGCTGAGGGCTACTGTGCACGTGGGCCCCCCAGGAACTGTACCTTTGTGCTACAGAAAAAAGAGTGGCAGGGATAAGCTGTTGCTCCCCTGCTCTGTGGAACACTCAGGAGGCCCCAGCCTGAGCCATACCAGGGCCACATGTGGTCAAGGGCACCGCATGTGGGAATGGAAGGACCAGAGCCCAAATCCTGGAACCTCACTCACTCACCAGGTGTCAACAGGCAAAGCCCTGGGCCTCTCTCAGCCCCAGCCCCTCATCTGGGACACAGGGGTAGCACATCTTCTCCCCATCCCCTAGAGTCAAGTCAAGGATAAACGAGGCCAAGGAACTAAAAGCATTTGCTTAGCTACAAAAGGTCTCAGCAGCATAAGGGATTATCGTGTTCATTATTATTTTTTTTTTTTTGAGACGGAGCCTCAAGCTATCCCCTGGGTAGAGTGCTATGGCATCACGCTCACAGCCACCTCCAACTCCTGGGCTCAAGCGAGTCTCCTGCCTCAGCCTCCCAAGTAGCTGGGACTACAGGCGCCCACCACAACATCTGGCCATTTTTTTGGTTGCAGCCATCATTGTTTTTTGGCAGGCCCGGGCTGGGGATTCGAACCTGCCACCTTAGGTGTATGTGACTGGCGCCTTAGCCGCTTGAGCCACAGGCGCCGAGCCTTATCATGTTCATTATTAAGGTAGAGACTGGTTTTCATGGGAATCAGAGAAAAACTGGAAAGAACTTAAGTCTCTGGGTTAGACCAACCTGCACGCACAGCAGTCTGTGTCTGCTTTCTCTGAGAATGAAAGGAGCACTCAATAGAATTAGCTGTTAACACTGTTACCACCTCTCCTGCTACCTGCACAATCTTAGCAAGTCCCTTGATGTTATCTTATCTGAGCGATGCAAGAAACTCTAGGGTTGCTGGGAGGACTACAGGAGAGAAAGCTTGGGAAGCCAACACAGGGCGAAGCTGGTTCTCCCAGATGGGACACGGAGGGTCCTGTTAAGAATGAGCAACAAGCCCCCTTCAGAGGTATCAGCAAAGATCCCACTGTGTTCCAGGTGGAGCCTCGGCAGCACCTTCCTCGCCCTAGGCCCCTGCCCACTTGGTAAATTCCCCTCCTTGCGTTCTCAGTTAATCTTTTAATCCTTGCTGATTTTAATCCACCCACCCAAGAAGAAGTTTGGCCCAGAAGCCCTCCCAACCCCCAGGCAGGGTTATTGTTCTGGTCTCAGGGATCCAGACTCTTTGTTTACTCCTCAGATCCGCTAAACACTTAATTCTTGGCTGGGTGTGTTAGCCTCTTGGGAGGCCAAGGTGGGAGGATTGGTTGAGGACAGGAGGAGTTTAAGACTAGCCTGAAGGCTCATGCCTGTAATTCTAGGACTCTGGGAGGCCGAGGAGGGTGAATAGCTTGAGCTCAGGAGTTCCAGACAAGCCTGAGCAAAAGCTCGCTAAAGGTGGCGCCCCAAACAGGGACCAGAGTACAGGGCAGTAGT
>NW_003852413.1:25040915-25041870 GCF_000181295.1 Otolemur garnettii
CATCCTGGGGAGTAATAAATTATGGGACAGTCGGGCTCAAAGGAGCGAGAACTCTTTACTCAAATGCTTAAATTTATGTTAAAAACTCGGGGCTGTAGGGCAGCACCTGTGGCTCAGTGAGTAGGGCACCAGCCCCATATACCCAGGGTGGCAAATTCGAACTGCCCCGGCCAAAATGCAACAAAAAATAGCCAGGGGTTGTGATAGGTACCTATAGTCCCAGCTACATGGGAGGCTGAGGCAAGAGTATCACCTAAGCCCAAGAGCTACAGGTTGCTGTGAGCTGTGACGCTTAGGCACCTATGGATGGCAATAAAGTGAGACTGTCTCAAAAAAAAAAAAAAAAAAAAGACCAGCCTGGGTGATATACGGTGAACCCAACTATACAAAAAATTTAAAAATTGGAGGGCGGTGCCTGTGGCTCAAGTAGGGCGCCGGGCCCATATGCCAGAGGTGGAGGGTTCAAACCTGACCCTGGCCAAAAGAAAAAAAAAAAAAAATTGTGCCAGGCGCAGTGGCTCACACCCATAATCCTAGCACCCTAAGAGGCCAAGGTAGGTGGATTGCCAGAGCTCAGGAATTTGATACCAGCCTGAGCAAAAGCCAAACTCTGTCTCTAGGCTTGGCACCCACCCATAGCACAGTGGTTATGCCAGTCACATACACCGAGGCTGGAGGTTCAAACCCGACCTGGGCCAGCTAAACAATAATAACAACTGCAACAAAAAATAGCCGGGCATTGTGGGGAGCGCCTGTAGTCCCAGCTACTTGGGAGGCTGAGGCACTCTACTGAGGGCAGTGAGATTCCATCTCAAAAAAAGAAAAAGACTGCCTCTATTAAAAATACAAAAACTAGGGCGGCGCCTATGGTTCAAAGGAGTAGGGTGCCGGCCCCATATGCCAGAGGTAGCAGGTTCAAACCCAGCCCCAGCCAAAAACTGCAAAAAAAAAAAAA
>NW_003852413.1:25042853-25057025 GCF_000181295.1 Otolemur garnettii
TTGTTTGGCGGGCCCAGGCTGGGGATTCGAACCCGCCACCTTAGGTATATGTGGCTGGCGCCTTAGCCGCTTGAGCCACAGGCGCCAAGCCTAGACCCTGTCTTTAAAAGAAAAAAAAAAATGATCTAGTTCTCCCTGGGCCAAGAACCTGTCTGTCTCCTTACCCTCTAACAGGCATAAAAGGTTTGGGGCAAGGCTGCTGAAGGTGAGCACTATAACCTCAGATAGGCATAAGCCTGAGCCTGAGCCTGAGAGGCAAGCTCCCAGGTCTGCCCCGAACCCCTCCTTTGTGGGAAGGTATGAATGCAGAAGAAGGAGGGGAGAACAGCTTTGGGGAGGAGGCAGGCCTGGAGGGCCCCCAGAGCAGACAGAATGGGGCAGGCACTCACACCTCTCCAACCTACTTTATGTAGGAAGCGGGGCATGCTTTCCCCTACTCCTTTGATAAAGTAGAGACATATGAAGTAACTGGGGTTGGGGGCAGAGAGCCAAAGCTAGCGCTAGAATTTCTGCACCTTGGCCTTGCAGAGTAACCACAGGAGGAAGGAGCCCTTGCCAAATTGGGGTGTTACAACAGCCTCCCCTCCCCATCGGGCCACAGCACCAGCTGTCCACCTCACCTGACTCTGGAGCTCACTCTGTTGCTTGAGACGAAGGTTTTCCGGGGTGTCAGCCACCATAGTGAAGGACTGTTTAGGGTAGTGTCTGTGGGACAGAAAAAAGAGTGGGGTCACTCTAGGGAGAGGGCTTCCTGCCAAGCTCTGGCTTTCTCCTAGGAACTTACTCTCATATCTGGGCAGCCCTGCCCCAGCATTGGCAACAGGACCACGGTGCCCACTGCCATGGCTGAGTGGAGGCAAGCGTTTCTCAGACTTTGCCTGGGCTGGCTGACCTGGGAAGACACAGCAGGCCCGAGCAGCCAGCCGGCCATGTAGAACTGCCCTGAGCCAAAGGAAGGCTACTGGGACGCTCTCTGAGGATTTCAAATCACCCTTGTTTGAGGATACTACAAGCCTTAAAATCTACCACAAAGGGAGGTTGAAGGCACTGGGCCAGACGGGAGAAGACAGGCATGGGATTAGGACTATGCTTGCAGCCAATAACAGAAATGGAGACCAGCCGAGGACAGAAAGGACAAGAGGGAAGCAGGAGGGGATGCCTATCCAAGAGGGCTTCCTGGAGGAAGTGGTGAGAGATACCCACGGCCATTATAAGTGGTATTTCAAAGAGCTAATAAGATCACAACGTAATGGGTAAGCAGGAAGACCAGCCTTGAGGCCAGAAAGGAGGTCACATGTGGTAACAGGTAAGAATATAGGTTAAGTAGCCCTTATCCAAAATTTTTAGGACTAGAAGTGTTTGGGATTTTGGATTTGGTTCAGATTTTAGAAGACATATGTAACGAGACATTTTTGGGGAATGAACTCAAATCTAAACACGAAATTCAAGGGCAGCACGTCTGTAATCCTAGCACTTTAGGAAGCCAAGGCAGGTGGATTGACTGAGCTCACAGGTTTGAGACCAGCCTGAGCAAGTGGGACATCCTCGTCTCTAAAAAATAGCCAAACATTGGGCAGCACATGTGGCTCAAAGGAGTAGGGCACCGGCCCCACATGCCGGAGGTGGTGGGTTCAAACTCAACCCCGGCCAAAAACTGCAAAAAAAAAAAAAGCCAGACATTGTGGTGAATACCTGTAGTCCCAGCTACTCGGGAGGCTGAGACAAGAGAATAGCTTGAACCCAAGAGTTTGAGGTTGCTGTAAGCTACGATGCCACAGCACTCTACTGAAGGCAACATAGTGAAACTCTGCTTCCAAAGAAAAAAATTCGTACATGAAACGAAGTTTTGGCTGTTCTTTACAACCTGTCACATGAGGTCAGATGTGGAATTTTCCACTTGTGGTATCAGATCAGCACTCAAAAACTTTTGGATCTTGGAGCACTTCAATTTCAGATTTTCAGAATAGGGATGCTCAACCCACAAATAACAGTGACTGTTTGCCCTGTGCTAAGGGCTTACGGGCCTTAGTTCATCAAGCTCTCATAGCCCCCATGTGACTAGAATCATCAGGGTCTCCCTTTGACAGATGAGAGAATGGAGGCCTGACAGATTGAACAATGTGGCCAATGCACACAGCCAGATTTGTACTCAATATCTTTCAAGCCCAGCACATGAAACTAAACTGATCTCCAGGTATGGGATAGACCAGTGTGTCCTGACTCCCAGCAAGAGAGCTATCTCGGAGGCAGCAGAAGTCTGGCCAGCCCACAAAGCCAATCCTGCACCCACCTCTAGGATAGTCCAGTGCACCCCCACTTACAGAAGAGAAGTGCCCAGCACTTCTCACTTGGCAGTCTTCATGATTAACTTGTTTATCACACTGGTATATTATCATCTCTCCCCACTACTTCCCCATGAGAGGAGGGATTTTTTTTTTTTTTTTTTTGGTTTCCTGCTCATTCATTTCTCTCAAGTTCCTAGAATAGTAGCTGGTGCTGAATAAATATCTGCTGAATAAAGAAATGTCACACCAGGCATTAAAGCTGTGTGGGGACTAGAATTCGGGCCTCTTCTATCCCCCAGGTCATCACAATCCCCCACCAAACCAGCTGCAAGGGAGACAGCCCTGGGTCCTAGCAGTCAGTGTCCATGTACTAGCATGAGAAATAGCTGGGGGTTTGCATGGGCCCCAATTATTTTGGGGACTGGAATGGGTTTTTTTTCAAGCAGGAGCCTGAAGTCAAGCCATTGTTAGCTCTGGGTGACCAACCACATCCTACCACATCCGTGACCATGGCAGATCCCTGACTCACACGCTGCCCCGGGGTAAGAGGGGGACCACCACCTGGGACCTCTTTCCAGGCATGTCCTTATCTGCTTCTCTCCCCCTACTAGGGAGCTGTGAGCCTGGGCTGCCCTGGTTGGCAGATAAGCCCAAGAGCTAGATAGGAGCTGCCCATCTACCTGGCATGTTCTCCAGCTACCCATGCCACCCTGAGCCCTATAAACACGCTTTCCCTCAGGGCTACCTTGTGAAGGGCAGGATACAGGTTTAGAGAACTCAACTAAGTGGGAGGTATGCCTAGAAAGGACATATTACTGGGCCTTGATCCTGCCACTGCCTTGCAAGGATTTGACCTTGGCAAATCCTTTTCCCTTTTGTCTACATTACTGTCCCAGCCCCCGTGATTCCGGCAGTGCCCTGTCCCTAGCCCCCATAGGATGCCAGGGTACTAGGTCCCGGCCACCCAGGTCAGCCCAGGCTCACAGCTCCCTAGTGGGGGGAGGGAAGCAGATGAGGAAAAGCAAACATAGATGCCGACAGCTGGCAACAGACATGGCCCACGATGAACACAGGGCTAAGGCTGGGGTCTGGTCCCCCCTCAGCCAGGGCCACCCACAGCCAAGGAGCTCCCTTCAGAATTCCTGGGCAAACAAGGATCAACTGGGAGTCTGTTCCTGGAGACCAGAAAGAACAGAGGGACTGAAAGATCTCTAGCAGAACTGTTGGCTCTGAGGCCTATGAGGGAAGGCTTCAGAGATGATCTTCCCCCAAAATAAAAGCCATGCTGAAGGTGTCAGGGGGTGAGGGCTACAGCTAAGAGAGCATCTGTAAGTACAGACAGGAGCAGGTAGCTCTGGCCCAGAACATGATCAATTCTGAGGAGATGGTGCCAGTTGGCATTTAGTGGGGAAGTGGAGGCACTGGGGGACCGGGGCCAGAGTGGCTGACAGGCTCTGCAAACACTAGGGTTTCCTATTTGCTGGAATGTACAGAGATAGATGGAGAGGCAGCTCCTGTGGTCCAAGGATGGTCAGACAGGTACCCCCTGGCCACTCCACAGTCCTGAAGCCCCTACATACACGGGGCCGTGCTTCCCACTCAGTGAATACATAGGTGTGCCCTCCTTGGTGACAGGCATCTCCTAGACCCCAAGGCCAGCAGGTCCACATGTGGCAGCTGCATTCATGCTATGTTCATGCACCTCCTACTGTGTCCCTCTGCTCCATCACCCCATACCCACCGGAATGTCTGAGAACCCCTCTAAGATGCGGTATAAGTGCCTCAGTTGGCACTGGCCGGTACTTCATCCTCTCTTTGGAAGTATCCCCGGATCTCAGGCTCCCACAGTCAGACCACTAATCCCATCAGAAGGGAAGAAGGGATGAACCAGCCTAGACGTTGACTCAGCTTAACTTGGCAAGGGTAGGGGGAGGATTTTTAATCCTGCATCAGATTAACTAGATTAAAGAGGGCTCCAGAACCTTCAATTTCCTACCCCAGCCCTCTGAGCCCAACCCCAGCAGAGGAAGGCAGGCAGACACGCAGCATGGGCTATATATTCCTCCTGCTGG
The DNA here is from genome assembly GCF_000181295.1 of Otolemur garnettii. NCBI lineage: Eukaryota > Metazoa > Chordata > Mammalia > Primates > Galagidae > Otolemur > Otolemur garnettii. The sequence continues at coordinate 25,047,211 of NW_003852413.1, forward strand.
GTCAACCCTGTCCCCTCCCCACAGCCCCCAGCCCCGGGTGAGAGACAACCCTGCCTATCCCTCCCCTGCTCAGTGAGCTTCAGGTTCCCATGGCAACCTCATCTTCAGCTGCAGGCAGGAGAGCAGTGAGAGGAGAGAGCAGCAAGAGCAGAGAGAGAGAGAGAGGGAGAGGGAGAGGGAGAGAGGGAGGGAGGGAGGGAGAGAGAGGGGAAGAGAAAGAGAGAGGGAAGGAGAGAAAGGGAGGGAGAGAGGTCTATGGGGATGGGGGAAGAGACACAGTCAGCAGTGAGGTTCTCAGCTAAGGAAGAGCTCAGGAGGGCAAAGCCAGGAGATTGTGTCTGCAGGATCCTCGCAGACAATTTAGGTGAGAAGACAGGTGCCATGGGTTTGTTTCTAGAAGGGAGGACATAAGAATGGCAGTACTGTGCCCCTCCCCCCACCATGACTGGCTATGAAGAGGGCTCCAACTGGTTTGACCTCCTTCCAGGAGCAATTTTTTGGAATTCCAGCTTTTCCCTTCCACTCTGTCCTCAAGCTGAAGCTCCCTGATCCACTACACTCAGATCCCAGTAGGAACAAATAGATATGTATATGCCAATGTGAGGGCTAAGTCAAACAAGGGGCCACCCATCCCAGCCAGTGGCACTTCTGAAACCCAGGGCCCACCACAAACTGGGGGCACAGTGAGGAAACAAGGGGCAGGGTGAAGTATGGAACAGAGTCCAGAGTACAGCTGCTCTTTGTCCCTCCGTGGGCTGGTCTGGGCCTGGCCCCTGGTTAATCATTCCAAATCATGAGACTCAGCAAATGTCCCTCCACACCCTTTCTCCCTGCTATCAGCCTCTGGGGTGGGGGGAATGGAGCCAGTCCACTAGGATAGGATGCAGGAGAGAGGGGCAGGGGAAGGGACCCAGCATCCATGAGACAAGAACCAGGAAAATGCCTCTCTTGGTCAAAAAGAAGTGGGGTGAGAACAGTGACCATGCAATGCAATCAGTCTGCTATTGGGGCAGCCTAGACCTTCAGGAGAATTTGTAGGCACACAAAGCCACATCCTTTGTGTTTCTAGAATGGAGGGCCCTATGTGCCATGCACATTCCCTCTTGAAACCTGTTACAAGGCTTTGGGATGGAAAAGGCAGGCATTATCACTGTGTCTCTTTTATGGATGAAGAAACTGAGGCTGAGTGTCAAGGGCAAAGACCTTGTCCTACACACTTTCTCCTATCCCACAGCTGCCCAGCCAGCTCAGGGCAGGCTGACACCTCTCTGCCAAGTGGACCCCAGTCCACTCAGATCACTGGGGGAAGATGTGCTTAACAGGGTGGGAGCTATACAAACCCAACCTGTTTCCAAGATGGGCCATGATCACAGACTCTGCAGTTTCTCAGCCATTCCCATCAGGACGTGTTTATTCCTCTGCACTTTTCAAGAGGCCAGATAAGGACTTGTGGGGATCCAGGGGAGGGGGCCTCTGTCCCAGAAGAGGGGTTATCTCTTAGGACCTCTGAGTCACCTTCCTGCTTGGAGGGACTACAAGGCAAGGAGGGTGCTGAGAAGCTACAAAGTTTACAGGTTCACGGGTGACAAGGACAGCTTGTAGGACACAAGCCTCACTCCCCTGTCCTGCCATTAGCTACATTCCAGAAGCAGAATAAGAAGAGACCAGAGATCCCAAAAGCCCAGCTTCCCCTTTCTACATGTAACCTCACCTCTTCCAGGCTTGGACCCCTTCAAAAACCACAGCTTTGTGTTCAAGGAGGAGCAAAAATACATCAACTAAAGCAACAAGGCGCTTTTGGTTTTACCAAAAGGGAAAGAAAAAGAGAAAAAAAAAAAAAAAACACCAGCCCCCACATCCTGCCTCTGGAAAGAGCTGCCCCTGCTGGGAACACTGCCCATGCAGGGAGGGGCCCTCCCAACTAACCCAGTTTCTCACCCATCCTGAGGCCTAAGGGGCTGCTGAAGTGGTGGGGATAAGAAGCAACAAGGAGGCATTGTTTGACCAAAGGGGGGAAAAAGAACAGTCAAAAAGATCAAGGCTAGACTTGAGGAAGAACTTATTAGTCCTTAGGCCTGCCCCTGCCCCCGCCCCTGCTGGCAATACATAAAGAGAAATGATTCTGCCAAGTTGAGTAAGACACGAACATGCTAGGCCTCAGTTTCCTCATCTGTAAAGTAGGGGTGTTAAGAAGCACCAGCATCCCTGAGGTTCCTTAAGGCCCTGACATCTGTAAGCATAGGGATTTGGGGATGACAGGGGTGAAGAGGCTGCATTTGGTCACTTTGGCTACCCGTGTGCACTTGCCCTCCCCATCCCAGACATATATACACACTCCTCCCCCCACCACCCCTGGTACTATCCTCAGCTCCCTCAGAGATCTGATCCTACTTCTCCCAGTCAAAGGCAGAGAATGCTGGGATTCTCAGTCCTGGATTTGCCAGCTACTGTCCCACCTCTGAAAAGCAGCTGGGATTAGAGGCTCTTAAGTACCCACCCCATCTAGCACAGATGCCGCCCACCCCCATCTGAGGTCTGAGGGGAGGGGGAGCAACTGAGTCCCTGGTTCTCTAGAATCAGGGACCATTCCATTCTCCTCTGCCCTTTACCCCACAGTTCAAGGAAACTGGAGAATGGCTCCCACAAAGCTGCAGTCAATGAAGAGAGAAAAGGTGCCACTGCACCCCCTTTCCCTTCCCCAACCTCTACCCATCCCCACTTGACCCCACCTCCTGTCCTCCAGACCTGTCCACAGCTCCCCAAGAGGAAGCCCCCAAGGAAGGAGGAACAGCCTGGTTTCTCCCCATCCCCACCCTCAGTCCTGACCTTCAGGCTCCCAGGCTATTTATTTGCATGGAGACAAAGAAACAGGTTTCTATTAAGCCAGGGCATAGCCATATCTGCCCCACTTTTGGAAAATTCAGTTTACAAAATAAATAACTTAGGGCATAAATATTTCTCTAACCAACACCGCAGGCTCAGCCGCCCACCTAGAAGCTTCGAGAGTGAATTTGATTAGGTGGCGATTAGCAGTTCTTCCTCCACTGCCGGCTATTGTGCAAAAGCAGGCAAAGCAGGCGTGTGGGCTCTACCTTGCCCAGCAAGGTCCGCATGGCTGCAGCCCCGAATATGAGAACACTGCACAGCTCATTCAGCTGGCTCCCCGGCCCCCTTCCCCAGCCCCAGCCCCAGAATATCTGCATATACACTGGGCATGTGTATAACTGCACGGACATGGATGTCCACCACACCAGGAAGGCTGGCTGTGACCTCTGGCCTGTGTTCTCTCCCTTACCTCACCCTGAAATAAGCCTAATGGAAGGAAAGAAACAGGATGAAGCCAGTGACGCTACAGAGAAGGAAGCCAGGCCTATGAGCCACAAAGCCAGGCCCTAACAGAGATGGAGGAAAGCTATTCCCTGGAAGCTTTTGGGAACCTGAGTGTCACTTAAGGATGAGGCCAGAGGCAGGAAGAAAATAAGAGAATGACAGTGAACATCCAGCACAGAGCCTGACACATAGCAGGTGCCCAGGAAATACTCTTGGGTCTAGAATCCAGCATCCTTACATAGGAATTTTTAAACATAGGGTAATCCAAGGCTTAGACAGGTCCAGAGAGCACTCTCTATAGGCAAGACCCACATCTGGTTCATCCCAAAATCCCCATCTGGCTTACTGGCCTGACTATCAACCCTTATCCTGGGCAAGGTGCTACGACAGCTAGAGGGAAAGACGGCTTGGTCACAAAGCCCCCGATCTTCTCCCTCACAGGCTCTACCGCAGGAAACACCCCAGCGGGGACCAAAGGTCAACTAGGTATGGCAGAGGCCATGGCTGTAAAGGCAGAAGAGGAAACAGACAGAGGCTAACCTGGTTCCTTTCCCTGGAGGCCAGGAGAGATAGGGGAACCTCTGCTTCTGCAGGATGGAAGCGCCATCAGCATCCAGAAGAGGGAGGCTGCTGCTTCTGCCCCTCCTGGACAGCCCCAGCCCCTCTAGGCACCCTATGACCCCACTTGCTACAGTTTCTCCAGAAAAGAGTGAGAAAAATAGGCTCAAACTTTAGTCCTTGGCTGAGAAAATGCAGAGAAAACAAGGACGAGCCTCTGATTTTTCTCTAACTCCCAATGCTCGCTGAATTCTAGGCTACCAGAGTCTTCAGGAAGAGACTTAAAAGGCATAGAGCCCTTGCTACCCACTGGGATCTGGGCTCAGCCAGACTTCTGTCTAGTGGGAAGGTGGCTTAGAATCTAGCCTGGAATGGTCTAGCAATCAAGGGGTTAAAGGCCCTGGCTTCTCTGAACCCCACCCCACTCCCCAAAGGAGGGAGGAAGTGGCAGAGAACCAGGGCTTGTGTGAGCCCTTAAGAATTTGAAGAATGTCCCATTTCCCTTGGGTGGGTGGGAGGGGTTGGTGAGGGGGGTGGGAGAGGAACAGTGGAAATTAATGGGAGAGAAGCAGCAGCTGAAGCAGGCAAAAGGCCAGGGGCCAGGGGCCAGGACAGAACCGTGACCCTTCCTCTGTCACCCCCAGAAACCTGCCCAGTGCCCAATCCTTACAGAAAGGACAACCTTCAAGTTGCTTCCTGGGTTTGAGACTGTATCAGGAACCTGTTTTCCCTGCACCTGGCACAGGTTAGCATCTAACCTGCTGCAGGGTGGGCAGTAAGTGTCTGCTGAATGATCAAACCCCCAAAGAGACAGGGCTGTGGAACTAGCAGGCCAAGTGAAAGAGGGGAAAGGAAAGACAGTCCTTCAAAGAGTATAACCCTAACTTTTTTAATACCTTAACTTTTTAAAAACAAGTTCCAAAAGTCCCTTCCTGGATGAACTTTGGCTGCAAAGACCCTCCTGAATGAGAATTAAAACACAGAAATTGGACAAGTCAGATCCTAAATTTATCTGAATGCCAATGTTGCTACTTACAAGTGACTTGACCTTCTGAAGCCCCCAACTCACAGCAGCTGTGAGGTCCCTAATCGAGTTCTAAGTTTCCACTTGCTACAAGGTCAACTTCAAGAGGTCAATGCCCCCCTCTGGAACTGCATGGAATGGGATGGGGTACCCCACTGATACTGGAATTTCACTGTTCAGTAGGTCCTTGGTCCTGGGGATTTGAGGAATGAACCCACAGACCACAGATCGGTGGCAAGACAGGATTTTTATTAGACAGAAAGGAATACAGAAGAAAAGGCACCAGATCGTCTGGAAGGGGGAAAGAATTAACTGGGGAGTCTCTACATGGGGTCTTTTCTTTATCTAGGGGTATCAGGTCTTGAGAATCACCCTTGGCCAGGACTTGGTAGGTGGAAAATCATCTTTTCAAAGTTAATGAGTACATTAACAAATGAATGAATGTAGTTCTTCCTGCTAGGGCAAAGTTATCAGGTCCTTTACAGTTTTTGTCTCTGAGAAGTTAGGGTGTGTGCTCCCTACTCAAGGTGGAACCACCCAAAAAACCATCTCAGGCTGCTTTGTTCATGAACTTATTAGAGCCTGAAGAAAGCAGTCTATTCATAGCCGGGTGTTGTGGCGGGCGCCTGTAGTCTCAGTTACTCCAGAGGCTGAGGCAAGAGAATCGCCTAAGCCCAGGAGTTGGAGGTTGCTGTGAGCTGTGACGCCACATCACTCTACCGAGGGCGACAAAGTGAGACACTGTCTCTAAAAAAAAAAGACAAGTCTGTTTGTGCCTGGAAATGGGGGTCTGATTTCTGAGCTCACCTGGGCCTAGAGAATGGGGGGCTCTCTGTCCAGCCCTGAGTGGTGGAATCCTGTATCACCATCTCTATACCACCTCCCCACTCCCCTCTCCACTTCCAGGGAGCCAGGCTGCAGGTCCCAGAGCAAAAGGAACAGAGTCCAACCTACTATACCCACAAACAACATCTCTGCAGCACCTCTCACCAGGCAGGGAAGTCTGCTTGGGGCAGACTATGCCCTCCATGCTGGAGCCAGAGTTCCAGAAAGTTTTCTTGAAAGGACAACTGGAGGAAGGGGCCCCCCCACAACCCAGGAAGCCCAAGTGAACAAAGGAAACTGTCAACTGCTGTTTCAAGGAGAGGAAAGAGTGAAAGTAAAGGGAAGGGAAGTAAAGGGAAGAACAAAGCCGCCAACCCCAAACACCACTGGGCACAAACAAGCAGGTCTCATACTCTCCAGGGACCACGCTGGATCCCTCTCTTGCAACAGGGTATGGTGGAAAGAACGAGCTCACTGCCACCCAGAGACTGGGTGAGAGTTAGCCTCTCAATAACCATGTGATCTTGAGACAGTCCCTTCCCTTCCTCATGCCTCAATTTCCTCATCTGTCAAATGGGCATAATAATGGCCCTTGCTTTGTCCAGCAGGTGTAAGAGAACTGTGATTATCAAGCAGAGCGTGGAAGTGCTTGGCAATGTCACCTTGGGCAGTGTCACCATGGAATTAGCAGAAAGGAAAGAAGAACTCGGTCAGGTGGGAACCCAGGTGCCCACAAAGCCCCTGCCCAGAGCAGGACTCACGCATTGCAGTAGGGCTTCTTCTCATAACCCTTGTAGTTCTTCATGTTCAGTGTCATCTTGCAGGTCTCGCAATGGAAGCATGCTTTATGCCAAAACTGGGGGTAGAGACAGAAAGAGAACATCCATCAGACACCAGGACTTCAGGAAGGGGACTCAGGCTCTAGGAAGGGGCGCTCAGAAGGGTTCCCTTCTAGGGACTATGCTAGGCCCACAACTGTGGGGAGAACACAGAATCACCCCAGGAGAGCAGGTGGTATCTCAGGTCATGGGGGCATTTCAGGTCACAGGCTCTGGCAGCAGATGAAACGTTTGAACTGATTGAGGAGGAGAAGGGCAGGCATGAAGGATGGGTGAGGAAGAGCCCAGTTATAGCAGCAGGGCAGCAGCCCCCATGTCAGCTCCACCTCCCACGGATGACTCCTCTGGCCCAGAGCTAGAAAGGCCTCATTGCTCATGCAAAGCTGCGCACTGGGTTGCCAAGAAGCTGCTGAACATGAAGGGGCAGCTCCTCTACCCTCCAAGATCACAGAAGGCGAAGGCCTAGTCCCCTTTCACATAGCCCCAGAACCCACGTATTCCTAACACATAACAGCTTCACATGAGCCTTGGGTGATGATGCTTCAGCTCTGATATCTCCCACTTCCTGTGGGATCCCTGGCTAGAGAAGTGGAGAGGGTGCCCCAGGCTCTGCCACCACCACCCCCCTTTTTGCTCTTCCCTCATCCTTCTACCCCAGCCAGAGGGTAGACAGTGCTTGGCAGCTGGTCTCCCCCCAGGTACTAAGAAGCTCTGCTTCAAAGCCTTAGAGGGGGACCTCCCACAGTAGACATCAAAGTTCCACCCACTCACTGTATGACCTTGGGCAGGGCCCTGCACTTGGGCAGAGCCCACTTCCTAGTCTGAAGAATGGATGTAATAACACCTACCCTTCTAGGACTGTTGAGGATTCATGAGAAATCACCTACAAAGCCCGTGGCCCACTCAGCACCGCTGAGGAGTACTCAGGCACTAGGGTCTCAGCACCTCTGAGTACTACTCAGAGGCTTGGTGCAGGCCCAGTAGGCATGAACCTCCCCCAAGGGGCTCAACAGCTGACAATGAAGGTTGTTGAGTACTGGAGACCAGGTAGGGCCTCACCTGTGCCCAACCACAGCTCCAATTCATTGAGACATGTGAGAATGAGGGACAGGCACAACTCTAGCAAAGCCCAGGGACCTGGAACTGAGCCACCAGGACCGATCCAGGGTAGCAAGGTGGTCAACAGAGGGGGGCACAAAAGAAAGTGACAAGGGAAGAAAAAACGATACAACAGAGGTGACTCCCTCTCTGAGAAGTGTGGATGCTCAAACTCATGCAGAGGTGACATCAATTACCCCCTGGCAGCCCAGGATGTGCCCCCCACACACCACCACTCTGCAATTACCACCAACCAGGGGTGTGCTGCCAAGACTCCAGAATCCAAGCTGCCTGAGTGACCAACTACTCTGTCCCTGCCCCATTTCCTAGCAGTCAAGAGAGATACTCTTGAGCCCCAAAGAAGTCCAGAGAAGGGCTGGGAAGACATTCCCAAGAGCCTAGCTACAGGGCTGGCTCTTAGCCATCTGTCAAGGAATTCCCCCAAGGCAAAATGTGATTCCCAAACCAAAAGGTGCTTCTGAGACACTAGAGGGAAGGGACAGTAGAAAGAAAGCTGACAATCTGGGATTCTACCTCTGGGATTCTACCTCTCCCACCATGGCCTACTTCAACTAGAAACCCCCAAGCTACTTTCAGGAGGAAATCACATTCTAATAGGGTATTTTCCCAATCAAGGAGACCCAAAGGAAAAATCTAACAGTGGAATATTAATCAACATGATATGGGAACCACTGTTGGGAAGAAAGCCAGCTGGAGGTCTAGAAGCAAAGGAGTGGCTGGTCTAAGCTTAGCCCCCTCCCCACCTGGGCCTATCCCAGTGCTGTCACCCCCCACCATGCAGCAACTTCCAGACTCCTCCAGTGTATAACCCCAACACATATAACCCACAGGAAAGCTAAAATGGGGTGGTCCCTGCCCCCACAGGCTCCCAAAGTGACAGTCCTACTCCCTCCTCCGGTGGCTGGGAGCTGTTGGCAGAAAGCCCCAGCCTTGTCACCACCCAGTCTGCTGGCCTCTGCCTGCTCAGCTGCACATGCCCCTGCCTGGGCCTCCGCCTCCCCCCACCCCCGCGGGGGCCTGCCAGGAAAAACATTCTCTGGAATCCAGACCATGACCCACTTTCACACACACATTCACAGGAATACACACTGTCCTGGGACCCGGGACCTCCAAGGCTGCCTCCTGCTTGACGTGGGGGTGACAAAGCGTGGAGATAATACATCCCTATTCTAGCAGATGGCCAGGCACCCACCAAGGGGTCAGGCCCACTAGAGGAGGCGGACAGAGTGTACTGACCAGGTTGGGGGTATAAGGCCAATACCTGATCCAGGATTCTACAAGGCCCCTCCTGGCTGCCACTTAGATGGGATGGTGCCCATCTCCATCAGTAGCTCTTTCTCCCCTCACCTCAGAGACCCCTTGCTCACAGCTAAACATGTTAAACTCTAACAGACAGAAGCTGGGGTAGGTACAGTGGTCACCTGTTCCCCTACAGGGGGCTCCAAAGCAGAATGAAAACAGGAGTGAACTGAGTGCCCTCAGGATAACTATTTATAAAGTGGAGATGCTGGGAGGGGTCAGAGGACAGGCTCCTGCCTAATGCCTGGCACCTCCAGCTGCTTCATGCCACCCTCCCCTCTCAGGAAGAGATTCAAGATTCAAGATTCAAGATTCAAGAAAATTCAATAGCTCCTGCCATTGTGTCCTTTTGGGGGTAGGAAAGTTGCAGGGTGAAAGGGACAGAAATGGCCAGTCCCTCCACCACCTCTGTGAACCAAGCCTGGGCTGGGCACCAAGTCCCCAGGATGAACAAATCCCTGTCCTTCAGCAGTGAGGTCTGCTGAAGGATACTGTCAGGGAAATAAGTCGATATAATCCCACCATGACCCTCTACCTTTATGCCCTGACCTATGAACCCTGTCCCTGAGCAAGAGTTCCCCCTCTTTGAGAGGTCCCAGGTAAGAATTCAGAGCTTCCTGGGACTCAGGATTCAGGGGAACAAAATGCACCTGGAAACATACACAGCCTTAATCTTCCCACTGCCCATAAAGTCCATGGTTTCCCTATTCACAGAAGCCAGAAATCCCCCAGACCAAACCCCCAATGTCCATGGGAAGCCTCTCAGCCCAGACCTAAGGCTCCAGGGAAGGGTCGCCCCTGACTCTCCCCTGCCTGCCTGC
>NW_003852413.1:25057474-25060709 GCF_000181295.1 Otolemur garnettii
CACTTTTGGCACTAATGAGAAAGTATAAATATCAAAGCAGTTTTTGCAAACACACTGGCAGAAAAGCTGAGCAGAAAGAACTGTAGATGTGAATTCCAGCTCTGGTTAAGAGAGGGAGACGAGCCTCTTCATCTATTCGAGACTCTGTTTGTGGGGTTCCTAATTCACAGGTGCAATCACACCCACTTTGTGAAGCAGCTGTGAAGACTGAGCCTGGCACACTGCAATAAGTAGTAGCAATTATGAATGGATGGTCACGAGAGGATTGTGGGGTAGTCTAAGCTTTACCTAGGAAAACTGGGCACAGCTGCAAGGACGTTGCCTCCTTTGAGTGAGGAGGGAACACTCAGATAACAGAGGCAAAGCCTGCCCTAGTGAGGGATTCCAGGACAGTGGGCAGCAGACCAATCCACTACCCTCCCACCTGCTTTCAGAAGCCCAGGGAAGCAAGCCAGGGGAGAGGGAGGCAGTGAGATTCTTAATGATACAGGTTCCCAGATACAAAGTACATGCACAAAGTAGGTGCTCAATAAATATTTGTTGAATGAGTGAGTGAATGAGGTCACCCTGTTTCTCCCCCAGCTCTAATCCCAGAAGTCCTCTGGGGAAGAAAATCTCGACCTCCTTCCTCAAACACTGTCATCAGCAATACATATTTATCCAGCATGCAGAGCACACTGGGTACTGCAGGTTGGGGGCAGGGTGGCCTTCAGAGGTGACAAGGCCTTTACCCACCTATGCCTTTGGGAGATAAGGCTTAGGGGAGGAGAAAAGGCTAACACCAAGGACACACAGCTTGTGCTTTTGGGCAACATTGTGGGCCAAGGGGATTGCAGTGAAAGGGATGAGCCTAATTTGACTCTCTCCTCCTGCAAATGGGAAGGCTTGGGGAGTTGGTTAGCAACCGCACTTATGGAACTGAATGTTCTGGGTCTTAGCCCAGCACCCTCCAGGCCCCCCGGCTACCCCTCCACAGCACTCAAGGTCTTTACAAAGGGAATGGATGTGGAGTGGACAGAGGTTCCCAGAAAGGCAAGAGAGCACAGCCTATACCACGCCCCCCTTGGCACTTTGGCAGGCACTTTAGTGCCCAGCCTCGCCTCCAAGGAAATGAAATCATCATACCCAACTGACCGGATGGGGAATACTGAGGCACAGAGCTGGTGACAATAGACCCAGAACTAGGACCAAGTCTCCCAACTCCCGGGCTAGCAATCCTTTCATCATATATTGCTACAGGTGAAGTGTCCACTGTCTCTTTCTAATTCATGACTGTGGAGAAGAGAGACACAGGAACTCATGATGCTGAGGCCAAAATCCCTGCTACCAGGGAAGGTCAAAAACCCCAGTGTGCAAGGACAGTTTAGTTCTCAGGGGGGATTTCTTCATCTCTGGTGGCTCCAACTTCAACTCCCACCCTCAGAGGCAGGCATGGTCCCCTGGAAGATCAGCACTTTCCCTTGTGTCTACAATATGTCCCCTCCTCTCCTTTGCTGTCAAGCCTGGGAACGACAGTGAAACAGCAGCAGCCCTTTATACCCCCTCCCCACAAGAGCAAGTTCAAATATGTTTCAGAACCTCAAACCCCACTTCCTCACCCTGACTCAGAGGCCAAAGGTCACTGAGGAAGCTCCAATCCCAAGGACGTGGGGAGATACAAAGTATCCAATAAACTATCTTTTCCCCCAACAAAACCTGTCTCCAGAGGCCTGTGGCTCAAAAGGGTAGGGCATTGGCCCCACAGGCTGGAGGTGGTGGGTTCAAACCCAGCCCCGGCCAAAAAAAAGAAAAACCTGTCTCCAGGTGAGCAATGAACTTGGCCCCCTTCTTCCATCCCATGCCCCCTGCCTTGCACCACTCTGTCATTCAGTCCCCCCTACCCCTGCCAGCTCAGACAGAAAGGAGAGAATATCTGGAGATGGAGCCAGCTGTGGGCGGTGAGTGAAAGGCACAATGAGGAAGGGGGCAAAATCACAAAGGCCTCCCCTCCAGATGGGGAGAGGTTGCAGATGGGCAAGGTTTTGCCTTAGGATCTTAGGGCACTTACAAGAGCGCAGGATCCTGCCCAAACTGTGCGGGGGAAACATCCAGTCCTACTCTTCACCACCACCTCCCAAACATATAATGGCAACCAGATGAACGGGTCCAGCCTGGGCTGGGGGAGCACAAGGGCCCCCGGGGATCAGTGAATTTCCATAAGGCCACCCTGTTTCCACAACCTCTCCTTTTCCTCGGCTTCCCCAGAACTAAGTCAACCCACCCTCCATTGGACAAACCTGCTTTGAAAAGTTAGGTCTTTGTTCTAAAGCCCGTCTCCTGGCTCTGAGCACAATTTCAGGAGATTTCTACGAAGCACCCCCCACCCACCCCGCTCCAGCACCCGACCCCGCCCGGTTCAGGCTCAGCCGCCCAGCACCGGGAGTTGGCTTTTAATTTGAGGTGGGGGTTGGGACACTACAGAAGAGATCTGCTGGTCCTTTAACCACCGAACCACCAAGGGGGCTGCAGGGCTTTCAAAAGAGGGGGCCTTAAGGTGGAGCTCGGTCCTTACAAGAAGCCCCCTTCACCAAATGCACATTCGGCGGCAGACAGCCTCCGCCCCCCAGCCTCCAGGCCAGGAAGCCAGGCCAGCGGCAGCCAGAGAGGACGGTTTCCCGGGCCCCCCCCCAGCCTCTGCCCCGCCCCCCCACCGCCCCCTCCCCCAGCGCCCCGCGCTTCCGCCTACTTGGCGCTCGGCGAAGAGGGGAGAGGGAGCGGCCGTCTCCTCTAGCTCTCCTGGCCGTAGGGGGCGGGACTGCACCCCTAACCTTCCCCACTCACACACCCCAAACCCTGGCTTCCCCGCTCCTCTCCCGGACTCCTGAACCCTGGACACAGAGCCCATCCTTCTCAAACAGTGGCTGCCCGCCACGCGTGGAGTCCACTCTTCATTCGAGATCTCCTGGTTTCCAGATGATCTGTCCCCATACCTCATGACACCGCCCGTCCTCCCTCCCTCCATTCTCCTGGGATCGCTGTGATAAGGCGGCAAACACCTGACCCTTCTCTCCCCATCAATTAGGAACACTGATCAGGGATTGCAAATTACACGTTTCCTGGTCCCGCGCTCACCTTATCCAGACAGTTCACCTTCTCCGTGGGGTACACAATCTTGCCGCACCGGGCGCAGTTGGGGTTCATGGCTCCGGGAAAGGCTGGGGCGTGGACGCCCGAGCTCGCGCGCGTTCTCTTTCCC
>NW_003852413.1:25061401-25062077 GCF_000181295.1 Otolemur garnettii
GCCACCCCCAAGCGCAGCAGCGGCGCGGGGGTATAGCTCAGTGGCAGAGCATTTGACTGCAGATCAAGAGGTCCCTGGTTCAAATCCGGGTGCCCCCTTGGAAGTTTTTCTTCTCTATTAAAAATAGTACAAACCGAAAAAAAAAAAAGTACAATCTGTTTTTCATTCTTGACTCATTTTTTTTTATTGTTGGGTATTAATTGAGGGTACTCTTGACTCATTTTTTTTTAATTTCTTTTCTTTCTTTTTTGTAGTTTTTGACCGGGGCTGGGTTTAAACCCGCCGCTTCCGGCATATGGAGCTGGCGCCCTACTCCTTTCAGGCACAGCGCTGCCCCCTTTTGACTCATTTTTAAACACTGGTTTATAGGCTGAAAGACAATGAAAATGAAAAAAGTCCTTTTGTCATTTTTCTTTACTTTTTTTTTTTTTTTACTGTTTTTCTATGCATTTTATGTTACATCTATTCCCCAATGCCGTAAGTTTTTGTTTCTTCGGTTTCTTCTGGGATATCTTTTTCTTATGTGCAACCTCCTCTTCTGATTTGGGAACCTCTTCTAATTTGATCCTTTTCAGTAAGGATCATCTCCATGTGGCAGGGAGAGCTTATGGATCAGACAAGTTTGGTGAGTCATCTTGACTGCTTTGTTCACCTGAATATGCTCAGTGACCAGAGA
>NW_003852413.1:25062848-25069546 GCF_000181295.1 Otolemur garnettii
AGCCCAGGAGTTGGAGGTTGCTGTGAGCTGAGATGCCACGGCACTCTACCCAGGGGGACAGCTTGAGGCTCCTGTCTCAAAAAAAGAAAAAAAAAGATACTTGGTGGCTTTTCCTATATGCATACCTTTGATGACCAGTACAGTTTCACATGTGCTTTTAAAGTGAATACAGAAGATTTGGATCTCTTGACTTACCTGACTTTGTGGGGTTTTCTGGATCAAATGAATAGTGAACGCTTTTCAGAGATCATCTCAGGCAGCTTAGGGGAAGAGCCTTTCCTCATTTTTCAACCTCAGTATAAAGTTTTCGGTTTTACTTTATGCCCAGTGGGAGGAGGAGGGGGTGGATATTAGCACAATCTGGTGCAAAATCTGTGATTTTGTCCCCATCACGAGCTCCAGAGATGTCAGGATTTCTGTGGCCACAGCCACTAACCTCAGATATGTCAGATAGTTGAAAGCACCAGGGTTCAGAGGGACAGGGTGACTCCCCCAAGTTGCCACTCTGTTTCCAGTTAAGGTAGGGGAAGTTGGTGTTCCAGTTCCATTTCCTCTAGAAGTAAGGAGTGGGTCAAAAGAAACAAACCCACACACAGAGTCCTTCTTCAACCTCAACTTTCTCTATTACGTGTGACAAGGACATAGTGTGTTCACCCTTGACCGTTGAACACACTTTAAAAACGTGAAAATGGCAGAAGCGCACCCGTCATTTCATTTTAATGTGCAAAAATAAAATTACAACCCCATACTAACTGTTATAAACAAACGAAGTGGTTCTCAAACTTGAACATGTATTAGAATCACCCTGAGGGTTTGTTAAAACATCCCCAGTTCTGTGTGCCTGGAGTGGGACACTGAGAATTTGCGTCTCTAACAAATTCCAAGGTGCTGCTGGTGCTGCTGGTCTGAGGACCACTTGTTGAGAATCACTAAACTAGTAACAGCGAATTTCATAGTGTAAAGATGAAGACAGATATTGGCTGGTTGAGGGACTGACGGTTCCACTGTTGGGCCGAAGGAAAACATTAAGTATGAAAGAGAAGCAACGGCGTCTTCCCCTTTGACTAGATTTTGCCCAAAAAAAGGAAAAATAAAGGAGAAAGGAAGAGCCATGCTGCCTGGGTCAAGGGGCAGTTGCGATATTTTAAACCCGGAATCTGGTTGTGTCATCCCTCCGGCCCTAGGGGAATATTCAAGAGCATTCTTTCTCCCAGTGCCCATTACCGCAGGCTGGACAGGGGAGGGAGAAATAACCAGTTTTTCTCTCCTTTCCTGGATACCAGGCCTCGCACTCGCTATCTGCAACTTATCAGAACAAAGCCCTGCCTTTGAGCCAATGTAAAGAAAGTTTCTATCTTACGTCTATGCCAGGTCTTGTTAAACTTCGAATGTAAACCTTTTGAATTTGATTTTGTTCTCCTAGACTTCCCAGGCTGGGTACTGAACTACAGCCCCCACCCTTGTCAGGCCATTTTTACCCCCAAGGAAATTATAATTTACTTTACACGATTGAGTGGGGAGCACTCTGGGAGCCTCCACCTCACCAACTGAAAGTACAGCCGAGCTTTTCAGCACTTGAGGTTTGCGGCTCAGACCCATTTTATAGCAAGCTGGCTGCTGCGCTCTACCTCTCGAGTAGGTAAGGACACGTAAGGACACGTAACAGTGAGTTTTGGATTCAGAACTCGGGTTTTCTTGGGTTGCTGTGAAAAACTAAAGAACACCAAGGGGGCACCCGGATTTGAACCGGGGACCTCTTGATCTGCAGTCAAATGCTCTACCACTGAGCTATACCCCCTCTACTGGTCATAGCTTGGTAAATGTCTTTGACATTGATTCCAAAATATTTATGTTCACTATCATTTGTTCAAAATTAGTGTCTTTTTGTTAGATAACACTGTGAGGAGGGACAAATTAAAACAGCGATCTGAGACCAACACCCGCTGGCAGTTTGAAAGCATGTTAACTTATGTACTAATCTGCCCTTTCTAAGATCCAATTCTTTATCCACAATCCCCTCATCTTTCTTCCCTAAGGAATCAGAAAATAAAATTCTTATAAAACTAGATAGGGAAAAGTATTTCCCTAGTTGCTCAAAAAGGGGAAAAAATTGCAACAATGTATCACTTCTGTATTATGTAATTATATATTGTTATTTCTGTATTATGTAATTATGCATCTTGAATAAGTATCCAAGTTTTAAGTTGCTACGTCCAAACAACATTTAAGGGGCCGTTTTTTGGTCTGTGGCCAGTGTAGCTTGTTCTGTAAACCTGGATCTTGCTCTTGCTCTGTAAACCTATCTTCCTAAATAAACTGCATTTCACAACTTGCAAAAATATATATATTACATACATTTGTGCTTTGATAGATACTGTTGAGTTACCAAGAAAACATAGACATGTGCTTGGGATTAAAGTTTCATTAAAAAAACAAAAAACACACAGCTAAAAACGCACCTCCACTGAAAGACCTTCCTGGCTATAACTCAAGTGGTCAACCTCTGTATGTAGCAGGTACTGTGTGTCCCTCTCTAGGTGCAGGACATACAGTGAACAACAGAAAGACACAGAGGTTCTCATTTTTACTGAGTTTACCACCTACTGAGAACAGACTAGAAACAAATGCACAAATAAATAAATAAGGAAATGCCCAGCAGTGATAAGGGAAATCATAAAACCAAGAAAATGATGTGTTAAGGAGGTATTACAGGTTTATTTCAAGTCAGATGAACATGGAAGGCCTTTTTGGGTAGGTGATTTTACAATTACAAGACATTCCAAATAAAGGAAATGGCTACTACACAGACCGTAAGGTCACAGTAGCTGGAGGAAGGTGGGCCAAAGGGAGAGTAATTCAAGAGACCGAGAGAAATAGCCAGGGCTATGGAGGGCCATGCAGGCTGAGGTAAGGAGTTGGAATTTTCTACCAAGTAGATGAAAAGTTAATGGACAGTTTTGAGCAGGAGAATTTGAAATCACCACCCAGACTCTTTTGAAGGAAGTTAATAAGAAGTCAGGAGTCAGAGTAGTGCTTGTGGGTCAAAGGAGTAAGGCACTGGCTCCATATGCCAAAGGTGGTGGGTTCAAACCCAACCCCAGCCAAAAACTGCAAAAAAAAGAAGTCAGGAGTCAGGCTCAAGCGGCTAAGGCACCAGTCACATACACCTAGTGATGGGTTCGAAACCAGCCCAGCTGGTTCAACAGTCGAACACTGTTCGACAAACAACAGTGAAGGCTGCAACCAAAAAATAGCCAGGCACTGCGGCAGGTGTCTCTAGTCCCAGCTACTTGGGAGGCTGAGGCAAGAGAATTGCTTGAGCCCAAAAGCTGGAGGTTGCTGTGAGCTGTGTGATGCCACAGCACTCTATGGAGGATGCCCCAGTGAGACTTTGTCTCTAAAAGAAAAAAAAAAGGAGTCAGGAGTCAACCCAGAGAATACACACAACGGAATATTATTCAGCCTTAAGAAAGAAAAAAAATCTTCCAATATGTAACATCATGGATGAAACTTGAAGATATAAGGGCTAAGGAGTCCTCTTGTCCCCTCTGAAGTTTTTTTTTTTTTTTTGAGACAGCGTCACTATGTTGCCCTAAGTTGAGTGTAGCATCACAGCTCACAGCAACCTCAAATTCTTGGGCTTAAGCGATTCTCTTGCCTCAGCCTCCCAAGTAGCTGAGACTACAGGCGCCTGCCACAACACCTGGCTATTTTTTTGGTTGCAGTTGTCATTGTCGTTTAGCTGGCCCTGGACTGGATTCCAACCTGCCAGCCTTAGTGTATGTGGCCAGCACCGTAACCACTGTACTACAGGCACGAAGCCCCCTCTGAAATTTTGTTGAAACTTGCAAAAGGTAAATTAATTGGAGAAAAAGCATACACGTTTATTTAACATGTAGATACAGAGCCTTCAAAATATTCAGTCCCCCAGGGGATGCAGAAGCTTGTATGCTGTCTTAAAATTACAGAAAGAATAGGGACTTGGATCTTGACAAAATAGGTTATGGTAAAGGAAAAGGAGAGAACTCTGTTGAGAGGCAATAAATAATTAATAGGGAGAACTGAATGGGCTTGAAGAACATACAATGTTCTGGGGCAATGTCTGTTGGGTGCACAGAGTAGACAATGGCTTGTGACAGAAGTCTGTCCAGGTTTGATAATAGACTATAGTTTTCCTGCAAAATGGATTCGGTTAGTAAAAACTCAGGGAAGGGGTGGGAGGAGGTAACTGTTTTCTTCTTTGGTAGATCTGGACTTTAGGCAATAAGGGAATTTCAGAGAATCCTGTTTGGAAGAGAAGTGGGGGAGGAGGTCAGAGGACTTAGAGACTTCTTTAGTTCAGCATTTCAAAATGTCATATTTGGGCTCGGCACCTATGGCTCAAGTGGCTAAGGCACCAGCCATGTACACCCAAAGTGGTGGGTTCGAATCCAGCCTGGGCCTGCCAAACAACAATGATGGCTGCAACCAAAAAATAGCCAGGCGTTGTGGTGGGCGCCTGTGGTCCCAGCTACTTGGGAGGTGGAGGCATGAGACTTACTTGAGCCCAGGAGTTGGAGGTTGCTGTGAGCTGTGATGCCATAGCACTCTACCCAGGGGGATAGCTTGAGGCTCTGTCTCAAAAAAAAAAAAAAAAAAGTCATATTTGGGGCAGCGCCTGTGGCTCAGTGGGTAGGGCGCAGGCCCCACATATCAAGGGTGGCAGGTTCAAACCTCGCCCCAGCCAAACTGCAACAAAAATATAGCCGGCGTTGTGGTGGGCGCCTGTGCTCCCAGGTACTTGGGAGGCTGAGGCAAGAGATTCGCCTAAGCCCAGGAATTGGAGGTTGCTGTGAGCTGTATGACGCCACGGCACTCTACTGAGGGAGATAAAGTGAGACTCTGTCTCTACCAAAAAAAAGTCATATTTGGGGACTATCAGTTTCTGAGCCACAACAAGGACATTATGATAAGGGAAATAAGCTAGTCACATGAGCCAAATACTTCATGATTCCATTGATATGAGATAGCTAACACAGTCAAACTCACAGAAGCAAACAGTAGAATGGTGGTGCCAGGGACTAGGGGGAATTGCCGGTCAATGGGTCCAAAATTTCAGTTATGCAAGATGGATAAATTCTAGAGATCTGCCATGCAACATTGTGCCTCTAATTCACAATAGTGTAGGATACACTTGCAAACCCGTTAATAGGGTAGATCTCATGTTAAGTGCTTCTATCACTTTTGAAAAAAAAAAAAAAGAAAGGAAAAATCCCACATACTCAGTTCTAATATGAAGCCAGTAGATAGTCTAATACACGCCCACAAAAAAGGAAAAGTCAAATCAATTCAAGGAGATGGGTGGGGGATGGGTGTGCTCCACCTTAATGGGCACAAAGTTAGGGTATATGGCACACATCTTGGGGACAGGACAAAATTATAAGAGGGGCTTTACTTAACAAATGCAAACAATGTAACCTAACTCATTGTACCTTCAGTTAACCTGAAACAATAAAAAATACAATGAAATAAAAATATTAAAAAAATAAAAATTTAAAAATTTAAAAAAAAAGAAAGAAAGGAAAGACAAAGACATCGATTAAGAGTCAGTTACAATAATACAGGTCAGGAATGATGGCAATGACTTAGACTACAGTGTTATACTAATGTTTCCTCTTGCCGATGTAATAAATTACCACAATTTATTTGTTTAAAACAGCACAAATTTATTATCTTTTAGTTCTAGAAGTCAAAATTCCAATAATTGCTTTCACTGAGCTCAAAGCATAACTATGCTTGCATTCCTTCTAAAGGCTTTAGGGATGAATCAGTTTCCTTGACTTTTCCAGCTTCTAGAGGTTGCTGCATTCCTTGGCTCATAGCCCCTTCCCCAATCTTCAAAGCCAGCACCACGTCACCCTTCTCCCTCTAACTCCAGCTTCCATCCTTGCATATTCGCTCTCTCTGACTCTGATCACTGTGCCTAAGGTAACACCTGTAGGATTACACTGAGTTCACCTGGATAATCTAAAATAATCTCCCCATCTCAAGATCTTTAACTTAATCACATCTGCAAAGTCCCTTTTACTATATAAGGTAACATGTTTACAAGTGGATTCATGAGGGGATTGGGATGTGGGCTTATTTGGAGGGGCCATCATTTAGTCTACCACAAGTAGGCAGAGTGGAGCCAGCATCCAGATTGACCATGGCAGGGGAGTCACAGCACTTGCTGTAGGTTGATGGCTTGGGGAAGATGAGAGAAATAGAAGAATCAAGAAAGATATGGGGCTTGGTGCCTGTGGCTCAAGGGGCTAAGGCACCAGCCACGTACACCTAAGGTGGCGGGTTCGAATCCAGCCCGGGCCTGCCAAAGAACAATGATGGCTGCAACCAAGAAATAGCCAGGCATTGTGGCGAGCACCTGTGGTCCCAGCTGCTTGGGAGGTAGAGGCATGAGATTTGCTTGAGCCCAGGAGTTGGAGGTTGCTGTGAGCTGGGATGCCACAGCACTCTGCCTAGGGGGACAGTTTGAGGCTCTGTCTCAAAAAAATAAATAAATAAATAATAATAATAATAATAAAAAGAATATGGGAGTTTTGTTTGTTTGTTTATTTGTTCAACCATCTGGTTGGATGGTAGTGTAATTTCCTGGGATTAAAAAAGTTTTTCAAGGGGCAGTGCCTGTGGCTCAGTGAATAGGGCGCTGGCCCCATATA
>NW_003852413.1:25069837-25071134 GCF_000181295.1 Otolemur garnettii
GACTTGAGTATGTGGATTTTAGTATATGCTGGAGGCTCCGTCAAAAAAAAAAAAAAAAACAAAGAGAATCACCTAAGCCCAACAGCTGGAGGTTGCTGTGAGCTGTGACACCATGGCATCCTACCAAGGCCGATAAAGTGAGACTGTCTCTTAAAAAAAAAAGTTTTCAGGATGGTGCCTGTAGCTCAAAGGAGTAGGGCACTGGCCTCATATACCAGATTTAGGGGGTTCAAACCCAGCCCTGATCAAAAAAAAAGTTTTTCAGAGGCTGGGCACCCATTGCTCAGTGGTTAGGGCACCAGCCACATGCTCCAGGGCTGGTGGTTTTGAACCCAGCCTGGGCCTGCTAAATAAAAAAAAAAAAGTTTTTCAGGAAGGACTAAATTTAGGGGGAAAAAATCAAAAGCTTCTCTTATACAAAAAAAATAAAGTCTAGTCCTCTATCCTCATAGACTTTACATATTCATATTGGGGTCAATATTTTAAATTTGAAGTGCCTAATTGACGTTTAAGAGATGTTGAGTATGTGATTGTATTCAGCAAATTCTAGAGTTCAGTTGGCACTGGAGGTCTGGGAGTTGTCAGAGTATAGATGATATTTGATGAAAAGTAGCGTGCCAGATTCAGCTCCAACTAGCTTGAAAGAACTGATGGTTAAATTTCAGGAACTTAGCTTGGCACCTGTGGCTCAGGCAGCTAAGGCACCAGCCACATACACCTGAGCTGGCAGGTTCGAATCCAACCCCAGCCCACCAAACAACAATGACAGCTGCAACCAAAAAATAGCCAGGCATTGTGGCGGGCGCCTGTAGTCCCAGCTACATGGTAGGCAGAGGCGAAGGCAGGAGACTCGCTTTGAGCTCAGGAGTTGGAGGTTGCTGTGAGCTGTGATGCCATAGCACTCCACCCAGGGTGACAGCTTGAGGCTCTGTCTCAAAATAAATAAATAAATAAAAATAAAAAATTTTCAGGAGCTTTTTGAGTTAATTGCTTTCACTTTGGTAACCTAAAACCAGCACTGCCCACCTTGAGAAATGCTACAGGAAGGTTTGAGTCAGGAGAAAATGTGTGAGATAGTCATTTTAGAGAGTGAGAGAGTGAACATACTCGGGCAGTAGTACAGGAATGGCAGGCAGAGACCTGTTTTACATTGGTGGAATGACAATTTTGTGAGCTTTCCTTCAACAATACTCTGCTGCTTGGGTGCAAGCTTTTCGCAATCCCATAGTGGAGTTTAATTAGGTTTAGTGGCAAATACAACCTAGGGGCTCCGCGCCTGTGGCTCAAGTGGCTAAGG
>NW_003852413.1:25071343-25074303 GCF_000181295.1 Otolemur garnettii
AAAAAAAAAAAAAACACAACCTAGGCTTTGCAGTGAACCAAGCACTGTGCCAAGTACTTTAAGGAATACAAAAAAAGGCATCATGACTCCTGCCTTTAAGGAACTTAACAGTGTTTTGGGTTGTGTTTTTAGACAAAGTCTTGCTCTGTCACCCTGAGCAGAATGCAATGGCAGTGTCATCATAGCTCACTGAAACCTTAAACTCCTGGGTTCAAGTGACCTTCCTGCTACAGCTTTCCAAACTGCTAGGATTACAGGTGTGAGCCACTTCGCCCAAAATTTAGTTTTATTGGAGAAACAAGATATATTATGCATACTCCAAGGAGAAAAAATAACCAACAGTCCACAGCAGAGAAAGCAAATGAGAAGAAGCAGGACTTCAGAGACAGGTAATTGAAAATGAGAAAAATGAAGTCACAGACTTTATAAAAAATTGGTAGTGAGGGCTTGGCGCTTGTGGCTCAAGTGGCCAAGGCGCCAGCCACATACACCTTAAGGTGGCAGGTTCGAATCCAGCCCAGGCCCGCCAAACAACAGTGATGACTGCAACCAAAAAATATCCAGGCATTGTAGCGGGTGCCTGTGGTCCCAGCTAATTGGGAGGCAGAGGCAGGAGACTCACTTGAGCCCAGGAGTTGGAGATTGCTGTGAGCTGTCTAGCCAGGGGAATAGCTTGAGGCTCTGTCTCAAAAAAAAAAAAAAAAAATTGGTAGTGAGAAAGAAGAAATGGGCAGGTGATTGTAGTTAAAAGAAGGATTTTACCCCGAAGGGAAACCTGTTGAGGTTTGAAGGAGCCAGGGGAGAGGAAGATGACTGGAGAAAATGGAGACAACCAGGGATCCATCTGGTCCAGAAACCTACGATCTTGGGAACGACAAGGGAAACACTTGCTCTCATGTGCTAAGTACTGGGTTGAGGATTCGATGCAGCTCAGATTGAAGGCAGGGAGGACAGAAATTAGAACTGAAGAATTCTCAGACGCCATAGGTAGAAAGGCTGTAATGAAGCAAGAGAAGGCTCCCATTGCACACCCCACATAGGAACTTCAAGTCTGGATCAAAGAGGACTTAGACTTCTCCCTTCTCTTCCACCATTTGGGTCCAGATGGCCTTTGTATTACTCTCTCGGTTTTTCCGTGTCACCTCAGGAAACCCAGAACAGTTTATCAGATAGCACTATTGTCAATCGCTGCGGTGTCTTGTCAGTAGATTGTACATTTAAGCTGCAATCTCCTCCTTTCCACTAGAGGGGGTATAGCTCGGGGTAGAGCATTTGACTGCAGATCAAGTGGTCCCCAGGCTCAAATCTGGTGTGCCCCCTGAGAGGTTTGCTTTTAAGATGACTGGCAAGGAAGATAAAAATAACCGAGCATTTTATGTGGTGTGTGTTGTAGTCATACAAAACAAAATTTAGGATCGGCCCCTATGTGGTGGGTGCCTGTACTCCCAGCTACTCTGGAGGCTGAGGCAAGAGAATCCCCAGGATCGGCCCCTATAGCTCAACTGGCTAAGGCGCCAGCCACATACACTGAGGCAGGAGACTCGCTTAAGCCCAGGATTTGGAAGTTGCTGTGAGCTGTGATGCCACGGCACTCTGCCCAGGGGGACAGCTTGAGGCTCTGTCTCAAAAAAAAAAAACCAAAAAAACAAAATTTAATGAAATGGGGGTGTGTGTGGTTGCTCTCTTCTGCAGTTCTAGCACTCTGGGAGGCCCAGGAAGGAGGGTGGTTTGAGTTTGGGAGTTCCAGACCAGACTGAGCAAGAGGGAGACCACGCCCCCTAAAAAATAAAAAAAGAATTGAGGGTGGCCCTGTGGCTCAGTGAGTAGGGCGCCAGCCCCATATACTGAGGGTGGTAGGTTCAAACCCTGCCCCGGCTAAACTGCAACAAAAAAATAGCCGGGCCTTGTGGCAGGCACCTGTAGTCCCAGCTATTTGGGACGCTGAAGCAAGAGAATCGCCTAAGCTCAAGAGGTTGCTGTGAGCTGTGGTGCAATGGCACTCTCCTGAGGGTGACAAAGTGAGACTCTATCTCTAAATAAATAAATAAATAATATCAAATTTTAAAAAAAGAATTGAAATGTATATTCCCCCCTTATCTTCATGTACATCATTATTTCAGGGAAGAGATGACATCTGAGCAAAAAAATGTATCCAATGTAACATGCAAACACAGAAGTTACTGTACAATGTGATATCTCCATTGTTTGGGACAACCTCTGAAGCCTGCGTTGTCCACGAGTATATGGGGAAATATATCCCTGAGATCCTTTTCTGTGCAGAGGAAAGTATTACTGTATTTTCATAATAGTACTAAGACTCTATTTTCCTCTCTTACTCTTTTTTTTTTTTTTTTTTTGAGAGGGAGCCTCAAGCTATCCCCCTGGGTAGAGTGCCATGGCATCACGCTCACAGCAATCTCCAACTCGTGGGCTCAAGCAAGTCTCCTGCCTCTGCCTCCCAAGTAGCTGGGACCACAGGCGTCCGCCACAATGCCTGGCCATTTTTTTTGTTGCAGCCATCATTGTTGTTTGGCGGGCCCGGGCTGGGGATTCGAACCCGCCACCCTAGATGTATGTGGCTGGCGTCTTAGCCGCTTGAGCCACAGGTGTCGAGCCACCTCTCTTACTCTTTCATGAGTATACAGGGGAGCTTACCAAACATTACATGATTTTGTGATATCCCAACAGATTAGATACAGAAATATATGAAAAACCAATTGTTTTTCATTAAGCCAGATACACATATTGATGGAATTTTTTTTTTAAGGGTAAAGTGTAGGCACTCTTCTTATTAAATATTTGTGTTTGAAAAAATTGTACTTTTCATTTAAAAATGTTATTTATATTAGCAGATAAAGGTTTTATTATCTTAATAATATATATTTCAACATTTCTCAATTTTTGAATCTGGTAAATTTATTAGATATTACCTATATAAACAAAAACTCTTTTAAAAAATC
>NW_003852413.1:25074838-25076049 GCF_000181295.1 Otolemur garnettii
GTGGCATCACAGCTCACAGCAACCTCCAACTCTTGAGCTCAAGGGATTCTCTTGCCTCAACCTCCCAAGTAACTGGGACTACAGGCGCATGCCCCAATACCTGGCTATTTTTTGGTTGTAGTTATCATTGTTGTTTGGCAGGCCTGGGCTGGATTCTAAGCTACCAGCTCCGGTGTATGTGGCTGGTGCCTTAGCCACTTGAGCTACAGGTGCTGAGCCTGGCTAGCTATTTTTAGAGATGGGGGGGTCTCACCCTAGTTCAGGTAGGTCTCAAACTTGTGAATGTAGCCAATCTGCCTGCCTTGGCCTCCTAGAGTGCTAGGATTACAGGCTTGAGCCACCATGCCTGGGTTTGTTTGTTTGTTTGTTTGTTTGTTTTGAGACAGAGTCTCACTCTGTTGCCCTGGGTAGAGTGCCGGGAAATCATAGCTTACAGCAACCTCAAACTCTTGGCCTCAAGTGATCCTCTTGTCTCAGCCTCCCAAGTAGCTGGGACTCCAGGTGCCTGCAACTCCACTCAACTAGTTACTTTTAGTAGAGGTGGGTCTGGTTCTTTCTCAGGCTGGTCTCAGACTCCTGATGAAAATATTTGAGAACAACTGCTTCGTGTAACGAGGTAGATTTGGGAGAGAATGCTGAGGTTGTATGATGGCTCCAGGAAGAGATGACATCTGAGCAGATTTTTTTTTTTATCTGAACTGATTTTAAAGAACACGTAGTACCTAAAGCAAGAGAGAGTGCACAAATATCACAAGGTATATGTAAAACTGAAGGATACAGTTTACATATACCTTTTACATATTGCCTCTTATGCTTCATGCTCCAGCAACCATTAGATTTTTGGACCCAAAAAAAAAAAAAAAATCTAGTGGTGTTGCTGGAACATGAAGCATAAGAGGCAAGGTGGCAGGAGATGATACCAGAGAGGATGCAGGCCATTTCAGGAAATGACTTCAACATTACAGCCGGATCACTTACAGGCTGTTGCAGTAGATTTGAACTAAGGGCAGAGCTTACCAAGGCATGAACAGAAAAGTTTAGGACATAGAGTCAATTCTTTTTTTTTTTAAGACAGAGCCTCAAGCTGTCCACCTGGGTAGAGTGCTGTGGCATCCCAGCTCACAGCAACCTCCAACTCCTGGGCTCAAGCGAGTCTCCTGCCTCCGCCTCCCAAGTAGCTGGGACTACAGGCGCCCTCCACAACACCCCGG
>NW_003852413.1:25077862-25079585 GCF_000181295.1 Otolemur garnettii
AAAAAAAAAAAAAAAAAAGAATTGATTTGTGCTCTAAAGTAATGAAATATAAACATGCATCTTTCCATTTTATAGATTGTAACCAACACAGAATTTGGGTAGGGGCCAGGTGTGGTGGCTTGTACCTGTAATCCTAGTACTCTGGGAGGCTGAGGCAGGAGGATTGCTTGAGCTCAGGAGTTGGAGACCAGTCTGAGCAAGAGTGAGACCCCGTTTCTACTAGAAAAAAATAAAAAAGAAAGAAAGAAAAGAAAAGAAAAATAGCCAGGCATGGTGGCACTTGAGGATTGCTTGAGCCTAAGAATTTGAGGTTGCTGTGAGCTATGATGATGCCATGACAATCTAGCCTGGGTAATATGAGACTCTTTCTCAAAAAAAAAAAAAAAAAAGTCAACAACGAAAAAGAACTTGTGCAGGAAATCCTTTGAACCTTGTGCCTCTGTTTCATGGAAGAATCACATAAGATGTGACTGCTGCTTCAATACTTTGTTTCAGTTCCATTCCATCTTTCCCTTCTGAACTAAAGTAAAATCTTAAGGCTGCCCCTCAGGGTGGTGCTTGTGGCTCAAAGGAGTAAGGTGCCGGTCCCATATGCTGGAGATGGCGGGTTCAAACCCAGCCCCAGCCAAAAAAAGGCTGCTCCTCAGTTGTTGACTGACTGGACCCATTTCGGCCAAGCGGGTCCCCCTAAAACTGAGCTGCTAGTCATGAGAAAGGAGATCAGAAACACCTCATCATATCCCCTGCTTTCTTAGAGATGTCCTTTGTGACTCATTAAGAGGCTTAAGGCTATGTAAAACTTGTCTGCAGGTCCTCGGTATACACAACAAACCACTTGAGACCTTCATCTGTCCTGTAGTTTGTCTCGGATTAACAGACCCTTATCTTAACTCAGCATTCCTTTTCACTGACTCCTGGTCTATTAGACAAAGTCTCACTCTTTCAGCTAGAGAGTCTTTAATCCCACCTATAACCACTTTGAGATGGCTCACCTTCTGGAGCCACACCAAGGAATGCCTTTTATGTATTAATTTATAACTTTACCTGTAATTCTTGTCACTCTGAAATGTATAAAACCAAACTGTAACCCCTTGGAGTCCACTTGCTTGAGGGGTCTTGGCTGTGGCTTTGGGCCATGGTCCTCAAATGTGGCTCAGAATAAACCTCTTTAAATTATTTTACAGATAATATGGCTTCTTTTCCTGTGACACCCTTAATGGCCAGATCAACTCCCTGGTGTCTATGATATGGGTATTGTTCATAAATATTCTTTGGACTTTATCTTATCCCTGTTTCACAATGATATCTAACTCCACAGTGTTTGGCACCTCCCCACACCAGACTCAGTAGAGCTTCTGCACCCTCTGCTTGGCCTTGTTCATGTACCTACTGAAAATGGGCTTCACTGAGGTGCAGGCCACAGCAGCAGCCCTGTGGAGGCCACCTGACATTATCCTGGTAGAGAAACCACCTTTTTATCAATTTTTTTTTTTAAATTTCAGATTAGGCAGTGCCTGTAGCTCAGTGGGTAGGGCCCTGGCCACATACACCAAAGCTGGTGGTTTCGAAACCAGCCTGGGCCAGCTAAAACAACAATGACAATTGCAACAACAACAACAACAAAAATAGCCAGGTGTTGTGGTGGGTGCCCTGTAGTCCCAGCTACTTGGGAGGCTGAGGCAAGAGAATCACTTAAGCCCAAGAATTTGAGGTTACTGTGAGC
>NW_003852413.1:25080221-25081791 GCF_000181295.1 Otolemur garnettii
TTTTTTTTGAGACAGAGTCTCACTTTGTCACCCTGGGTAGAGTGCCATGGCATCACAGCTCACAGCAACCTCCAATTTGGGCTTAAGCAATCCTCTTGCCTCAACTTTTCTATTTTTTAGTAGAGACGGGGTCTTGCTTTTGCTCAGGCTGGTCTCAAACTCGTGAGCTCAAGCAGTCCACACTCATCAGCCTCCCAGAGTGCTAGGATTATCTGGCTATTTTTCAGAGACAGGGTCTCGCACTTGCTCTGGCTGGTCTTGAACCTGTGAGCTCAGGTAATCCACCCACCTGGGCTGCTATTCTATTTTTCTAATTTTTTGTTGTTGTCGTTGCAGGGTTTTTTTGGCCATGGCCAGGTTTGAACCCGTCCCCTCCAGCATACGGGGCCGGCTCCCTACTCCTTGAGCCACAGGTGCCACCTATTTTTTTTTTTTTTTGAGACAGAGTCTCACTCTATCACCCTGAGTACAGTGTGATGGCATCATAGCTCACAGCAACCTCAAGCTCTGTGTTCAGCCTCCCAGGTACTCACAACACCTGGCTAGCTTTTCTATTTTTAGCAGACACAGAATCTCAAACTCTCCTGAGCTCAGGAGATCCATCCTCCTCCTCCTAAGAGTGCTAAGATTACAATAAATATATAAAATATTATGCGCTATGGCACTCTACCCATTCTTACCCTGGGTAGAGTGCCATGGAGTCACAGCTCATAGCAACCTCAAATTATTGGGCTTTAAGCGAGTCTCTTGCCTCAGCCTCCCAAGTAGCTGGGACTACAGGCGCCCACCATAATATCTGGCTATTATTTAGAGACAGGGGTCTCACTTTTGCTCATGCTGGTCTTGACCTCGTGAACCCAAGCAATCCACCCACCTCCACCTCCCAGAGTGCTAGGATTACAGGTGTGAGTCACCGAGCCCAGCCTATTTTTCTAATTTTTAAAAAATTTCTTGGCTGGGGGAGGACGGCTGCAACCAAAAAATAGCCGGGCGTTGTGGCGGGTGCCTGTGGTCCCAGCTACTTGGGAGGCGAAGGCAGGAGACTCGCTTGAGCCCAGGAGTTGGAGGTTACTGTAAGCTGTAATGCCACGGCACTCTACCCAGGGGGACAGCTTGAGGCTCCTGTCTCAAAAAAAAAAACAAATAGAAAAACTAGCCAGGGTTGTGGTGGGTGCCTGTAGTCCCAGGACCTGGGAAGCTGAGGCCAAAGGATCGCTTGAGCCCAAGAGGGATTATCCCAAGATAATCTGCATAGCCACACCCTGCACTAGGTCTTATTATGGGGTAGGGCTTATATTTAACAAATGCATAGAAATCCAGCTAGGACTTATTTTTTGGGTAGGTCTTATTTTCGGGGAAACACAGTAGGTATAATAAATAATTGCAGTACACTGTATGTTAGATGGGAATAGATAAGAAATAAAAGTAAGGCTCAGCGCCTGTTGCTCAAGCAGTTAAGGCCTAGCCACATACACCTAAAGTGGCGGGTTCAAATCCAGCCCAGGCCCACCAAACAACAATGATGGCTGCAACTAAAAAATAGCTGGGCGTTGTGGCGGGTGCCTGTGGT
>NW_003852413.1:25083473-25086056 GCF_000181295.1 Otolemur garnettii
GTTGGAGGTTGCTGTGAGCGTGATGCCATGGCACTCTACCCAGGGGGATAGCTTGAGGCTCCGTCTCAAAAAAAAAAAAAAAGCTTTCTTGCTTATGGAAGCTGGCACATATCTGGCATAAAATAGGCATTCAAATAAGTATTTGAATAAATTTATGGAAGGAAAGCCAGGAGAATGAATGGCGGTTGTAACTGAAAAGGGCAATCAATAAAGCAATACCGTATATGTAAAATAAAGAATTGCCTGATGCTACCACGCATACATAGACAGATTGATTTGTAGCGCTACAATAGTACTTCTCCATTGTTATCACTCACATACTAATGAATGAATGGAAGTGAGGTTAGAGCTCGCTCTCCTCCCACTTCTCCCTTTGTTCTTCGGGACTCCTACACAAAGCGTCTTTTATTATTCTATTCTGTTATAAGAAGTACCTAACACGTACTAAGTGTTCAAAAGAGGTAAGTAATCGGGTAAATCAATGTTTCCACGTCTCCAACTACTTTCCAGCCCGTAGACAAGAGACTCTCGAATTCACTCGCCTCTCCCTTTCTATGGACCACCCATCAAGAGGGGGCACGGCAAACGTCTCAGCTTTGCCACGTCATAAAACAGCGCTCTAGGGAGGTGGGTTTAACGAGCTCCCGATCACGTGAGAAGATGTGGGCGGGGCGACAAAGTTCTATATCCCAGCGTCCTTTGTGCTTACTTCCTTTCTGTCTTTTTCCGGTCGTCCAAGATGTCGAAGCGAGGTGAGATTTTTGGCCCTGGAGAATCCTACCCCATCTGCCGCGCGGTTGTTGCCGGCTTCCCCAGGATGGGCAGCCCTGGGCAGCTGGGGTGCTTTGCTCTATTCTGGGCCGGAAAGAGAATGGGCACTGGAAAGGCCCCCCGAATAAGGCGGGGTGGGGGGTAGAGTGGAGCTGGCAGGATGCTGACATGATTCTGGAGAATTTCGGCGAGATCAATCCGCAAATAGCGCTGCGGTAATGGGTTGAAGTTAAACTTTCTCAGATCCTAGTTTTGGCGACCCGTACGGCCTTCTACTTTGCAGGAGGAACTGTGTTGCAAAAGTTGTGATGAAGGTTAAGGTCTCTGGTCCTTTTAATCTCCACGTAAGGGCGGTAATAGTGAGAAATTGTCTGTTTTCCGTTGAAACTGAGAGTATAGGAGGAGTTCTAGGAAGATCTAATGGTAATGGAACCTTCCAAAGCATATGCAGTGTATTTATATAAGGCTTGATCGTGAGAGGAACTCCTAACCTGACCTAGATAGTGATCTCTTTATCCTCTTTCTTTTCCCTGTCTACCCCAAGGACGTGGTGGGTCCTCTGGTGCGAAATTCCGGATTTCCCTGGGTCTTCCGGTAGGAGCCGTGATCAACTGTGCTGACAACACAGGTAAGTCCTTTGACTGCACCCAGCTATGCTTCCCCCTTTTAAAAGCACTCAGTGGGCCTTTTGCTAATGACCCATTGAGCCGTCAAGAAAGGGCAGATTAAAAGCACCGCTTTTGGGTGAAGTGGCAGCATTTTGTGTTGTTTTACTTCAATTGGTGGTGCAACAAGATGTTCTTGGGAACTAAGGGCGTAGGCATTGACTGAGGGAGAGGCTCTGAAAGTATTCCTAAAATAGTATATTGTGAAACTGCCCAGTAAACTCTAAAAAAGAAAATTAATTATTGTTTACATCTCTGTAAAGGAGCCAAAAATCTGTATATCATCTCTGTGAAGGGGATCAAGGGAAGACTCAACAGACTTCCAGCTGCTGGTGTAGGTGACATGGTGATGGCCACAGTTAAGAAAGGCAAACCAGAGCTCAGAAAGAAGGGTGAGTATGCACTGGATCCTCTTTATCTGGTGGCTGTTTCAGGGACTTCTCTCACTGTTGGAAAATGAACATTGATGTATAGTTCTCCAGGCATCTTAATGGTTTGATTTCCTATGAGACAGTGTGAAATAAAAAAGTGGTGTATATATATATTTTTGGAGGTAGTTTCACTGTGATGCCCTCAGTAGAGTGCTATGGCATCGTAGCTCACAGCAACCTTAAACTCTTGGGCTTAAGCCATTCTCTTGCCTCAGCCTCTTGAGTAGCTGGGAGTACACACGCCTGTCACAATGCCCAGCTGTTTTTGTTGTTGTTGTTGTTCTTGTTGTTTAGCAGGCCTGGGCCAGGTTCGAACCCACCAGCCACAGTGTGGTTGGTGCCCTAACCACTGAAGTACAGGTGCCAAGCCACAGCAGTATGTTCTTGATAGGCAGCTTACTGCTAGACCATGAGAGGCCATGGTCCAGCTAGACCATAAGCTTTAAGGCTTATGGTGACTACAGGCAAATTTCCTTTTCTGGAGTTAACTGATTTTAAAGGGAATAATGTTGGTTACTTTCTCAAGCAGTTGTGGCACCCAGGTGAAGAACTGAACCAGATAGAGCATCTGGGCTGTTGTTGCTAAGCACAAAACAGCAGTGGGCCTTCTTCCTACAGTAAGGCAGGTTCTTTTTTTTTTTTTTTTTCATAAGATTCAGAGTCTCACTTTATTGCCCTTGGTAGATTGCTCTAGGGTCGCAGCTCACAGCAACCTC
>NW_003852413.1:25087286-25090595 GCF_000181295.1 Otolemur garnettii
ATTGATGTCTTTTTGGTTCTTGTTTCTGCTAAGTAAATATATCCCCTCATCTTGGACTTAAATCTGTAAATAACAGGCCCCTGTAAACTCCTGCGTTCGTGGCTTTATTTATTTATATGATATAATTGTAGGAATTAAATGGTTTAGAAGTATGAGGGTCCAACAGAAGATGCTTGCACTTACCTAGATTATTTTTTTGGCTGGGGTCGGGTTTGAACGCACCACCTCTGGTATATGGGGCTGGCACTTACTTACTCCTTTGAGCCACAGGCACCACCCCCTAGGTTGTTTTTTTATCTGATACCTGCCTCAAGGAAAGTTATTATGCTTGTCTTTATAAAAATCTTGTATTTCTAGCCACATACACTACAGCTGGCGGGTTCAAATCCAGCACGGGTTTGCCAAATGACAATGACAACTACAACCAAAAAAAGAAAATAGCTGGGCGTTGTGTGGAGTGCCTGTGGTCCCAGCTACTTGGGAGGCTGAGCCAAGAGAATCACTTAAACGCAGGAGTTTGAGGTTGCTGTGACCCTGTGATGCCACAGCACTGTACCCAGGGGGACAGCTTGAGGCTTTGCCCGCCCCATCCCCCAAAAAAGAAATTTTGTATTTCTAGTGTTTGATGTTAAATGTGGAAATGTAATTTTTTTTTTTGTAGACAGAGTCTCACTATGTTGCCCTCACAGTGCTGTGGCATCACAGCTCACAGCATTCTTAAACTCTTGTGCTTAAGCAATTCTCTCTTTTTTTTGAGGCAGAGCTTGACTCCTGGGCTCAAGCCAGTCTCCTGCCTCCACCTCCCAAGTTGCTGGGACCACAGGCACCCTCCACAATGCCTGGCTATTTTTTTTTCGGTTGCAGCCATCGTCGTTTGGCGGGCCCGGGCTTAGCCACTTGAGCCACAGGCACCAAGCCTTAAGCAATTCTCTTGCTCCCAAGTAGCTTGGACTACAGGCGCCCGCCACAATGCCCGGCTATTTTTTGGTTGCAGCCATCATTGTTGTTTGGTGGGCCTGGGCTGGATTCGAACCCACCAGCTCAGGTGTACATGGCTGGCGCCTTAGCCGCTTGAGCCACAGGCGCCGAGCCTATTTTTTTTGATATTGTTGTCATTGTTTAGTAGGCCCTGGCCTCCTTGAACCTACCAGCCGTGGACCATGTAGCTGATACCTTAACCACTGAGCTACAGGCGCTGAGCTGTGAGAATGTAATTATTGCCCCCATTTTACCAGAGAAAAATTTGAGCTCCCAAAGATAAATTAACTTGGTGAAGGTCTTCAAGTTGGTATCCATCAAGATTTGAACCCAGGTACATCTGACTCTAAAGTAGCTCTTCAGGCTCAGCACATGTAGGGCAGTGGTTAGGGTAACGGCCACACACACATAGGCTGGTTGGTTCAAATTGGGCCAGGGCCTGCGAAACAATGACAACTACGATAAAAAAAAAAAATAGCTGGGTGATGTGGCAGGTGCCTATAGTCCCAGCTACTTAGGAGGCTGAGGCAAGAGATTTGCTTAAGTCCAACAGTTTGAGGTTGCCGTGAGCTGTGATGCCATGGCACTCTACCTAGGGTGACATGGTGATACTCTCTCTCTCTCAAAAAAAAATAAATAAATAAATAAACATAGAATTAATTACACAAGAAGTACAAGTTGAAATTCAGTTACCCCACTCTTAAACCTTCAAGAGATGATCATTGTGGGCCGGGTGCGATGGCTAACACCTGTAATCCCAGCATTCTGGTAGGCTAAGGTAGGTGGATTGCCTGCACTCAAGGGTTCGAGACCAGCCTGAGCCAGAGTGAGACCCCTGTCTCTAAAAAAAAAAATAGCCAGGCACTGGTGGTGCCTGTAGCTCAAAGGAATAGGGCGCCAGTCCCATATGCCGGAGGTGGTGGGTTCAAACTCAGCCCCGGCCAAAAAAAAAAAAAAGCCAGGCATAGCCAGGTGTTATGGGCCTGTAGTTCCAGCTACTCGGGAGGCTGAGGCAAGAGAATCGCCTAAGCCCAGGAGTTGGAGGTTGTTGTGAGCTGTGTGATGCCAGGGCACTCTACCCAGGGCTATAAAGTAAGACTCTTGTCTCTACAAAAAAAAAAAAAAAAAGCTAGGCATTGTGGAGCTCTACTGAGGATGACAAAGTAAGAATCTGTCTCAAAAAAAAGAGATGATCATTGGTAATATTTTATTGTATGTCCTTTCCCGAATTCTATGCAAAAATTGAACTTGTCTGCTTTTTTTTTTTTTTTTTTTTTTTAAGACAGCCTCAAGCTGTCACCTGGGCTCAAGCAATTCTCCTGCCTCCACCTCCCAAGTAGCTGGGACTACAGGCACCTGCCACAACACCCAGCTATTTTTTGGTTGCAGCCATCATTGTTGTTTGGCGGGCCAGGCTGTATTCGAACCTGCCAGCTCAGGTGTATGTGGCTGGCCCCCTTAGCTGCTTGAGCCACAGGCACTAAGCCTTGTCAGCTTTTTCCTATGGAAATGGACCATTACCATCCCATATTTGTTCTTTCATCATAAATGACTTACAGATTTTTTAAAAATTGCATTTTAAGCACTGTGGGAGGCCTGGGTTTGAACCTGAGGCCCTGGGCAGGGGTTTGAATCCGCCAGCTCCAGTATACATGGTCGGCATCCTATTTCTCTATTAAAATAGCATATGCTGGGCGGTGCCTATGCCTCAATGGGTAGGGTGCTGGCCCCATATACTGAGAGGCAGATTTAAACCCAGCCCCAGCCAAACTGCAACAAAAAAATAGCCAAGCGTTGTGGTTGCCTGTAGTTCCAACTACTTGGGAGGCTGAGGCAAGAGAATCCCCTAAGCCCAGGGATTGGAGGTTGCTGTGAGTTGTAACACCACAGCACTGTAATGAGGGCGGTAGAGACCCTGTCTCTTAAGAAAAACAAAAACGACATGTTTCACAGTTAGGTGTAATATAATGTTAAGATATATATTTTTTAAAAGTGTAGTCAATTGTTTTGCACCCATAGCTCAGTGGGTAGGGCACCAGCAACATACACTGAGGCTGTTGGGTCGGAGCCTGGCCCGGGCCTGCTAAACAACAATGACAACTACAACCCAAAAAAAAAAAAAGTATGGTCAAGATCCTAGGCATATTCACTGGAGTTCAAGGCCTGTACATATATGTACACTAGCAGTTACAGATTTTCTTTGGCTAAATTGGCAGGCGAGTTAATGTTGTAAAACCTAAGATAGTTAATTCCAAGAAATTCCAGCAATTTTTGTAATTTTTAGGTCAAGAAATGTACTTTGCTAGGGACTTTTTTTTTTTTTTTTTTTTT
>NW_003852413.1:25090806-25092469 GCF_000181295.1 Otolemur garnettii
GGCGCCCTACTCACTGAGCCACAGGCACCTCCCTTGCTAGGGATTTTTTTGGAGACAGTCTTATCTATTACCTCATACTTCTGGGCTCAAGTCATCATTTTGCCTTAGCCTCCCAAGTAGGTGGGACTATAGAAGCCTGCCACAACACCTGGCTATTTTTAGTAGAGATGAGAACCTACTCTGTTTAGGCTGGTCTGTCTTCTAAAGTCAACAGGTCCACCTGCCTGAGCCTCCCAGAATGCTAGGATTATAGGAATGAGCCACCGTGTCTGGCCCACTCTCAGATTTTGATACATACTCGGTGGAATATTGCCTAATGAGGGGTTAATAGCTTGGCTTCTCCACTTATTGGGGGTGGGGGCAGTGTGTCTCCTTCCCAATTTTATGATACTGGAATCTTACTGTTACCCACCTGTTACGTGAAGTGGGAAAAGGTATAGAGAGTGCTTAGCAAATTTCAAAAGAGTACAAATTTACACTTATACACTTGTTAGAAAATACTGTTAATTTTGACTTAGAAGTGAATATAGCCTTTCTTTAAAGGGTGACTGGTGTTTGCACTCTCTCACACTTGCTTTTGGGATGAAATGCTAATGATGATTATACATTTCTCTCCAGGTGTAAAACTTTTTTTGTGGTGGTGCTAGGACTTGACAGGTTAACGTCTGCTGTCCTTTTGTCCCCTCTTAGTTCATCCGGCAGTGGTAATACGGCAGCGGAAGTCATACCGGAGAAAAGATGGTGTGTTTCTTTATTTTGAAGATAATGCAGGGGTCATAGTAAACAATAAAGGCGAAATGAAAGGTAAGAAAGCAGTCCAGGTTGTTGCTTAGATCTCTGAGTTTGGATGGTTTAACTCTGGAACTATAGGCAAAGGACCTCTGATGTCTTAACCTGTTTCCTTACGTTTTTTTTTTTTTTTTTTAATGCAGGTTCTGCCATTACAGGACCAGTTGCAAAGGAGTGTGCAGACTTGTGGCCAAGGATTGCCTCCAATGCTGGCAGCATTGCATGATTCTCCAGTATATTTCTAGAAAATATTAAAACATGCGTGATCCCAGTGTTTGCCTCCCTGTTCATTTCTAGACTTTTGACATCCCCTGAACAGGCTGTAGTCCCAGCTGCTCAGGTGGGAGAATTACTTGACCTATCTCTTTGAGGGGGTGGGGAAAAGAAACATGAAATAGGGCAGCACCTGTGGCTCAGTGAGTAGGGTGCCAGCCCCATATACCGAGGGTGGTGGGTTTGAACCCGGCCCTGGCCAAACTGCTATAAAAAAATAGCTGGGCATTGTGGCAGGTGTCTGTTGTCCCAGCTACTCAGCAGGCTGAGGCAGGAGAATTGCCTAAGCCCAGGAGTTGGAGGTTGCTGTGATGCCCCAGCATTCTACGAAGGGTGATAAAGTGAGATTCTGTCTCTAAAAAAAAAAGAAACAAAATCTTTATCCAGGTGTATATAAAACAAGATGACGGTCCTTGCCCTTTTGTTAAGCTTAGAGATTTTTGGTACTTTACGATGTCTGTATTTCCCATTTTCCTGTTAAAAGTTACTTGAGTTTCAAGATCCCTAAAATAAATTGCAGATAGTAGGTACTGCTTGATGACAGGTTACTCTGTGTAATTTGAGTGGTGTGAATGGGAGCCTGGTCTGTGTGTGTGTGTGT
>NW_003852413.1:25094650-25096610 GCF_000181295.1 Otolemur garnettii
AAATAAATAAAACTAGATATGGAAGGTGGGGCATGGTGATTCCTGCCTGTAATCCTACCCATCTAGGAAGCTGAGGTGAAAAAAAAATTTTTTTGAGACATAGTCTTACTGTATTGCCCTTGGTAGAGTACCATGGCCTCATAGTTCACAACAACCTCAAACTCTTGGGCTTAAGTGATTCTCTTGCCTCAGCCTCCCAAGTAGTTGGGCTACAGGCGCCCACCACAATGCCTGACTATTTTCTTGTTGCAGTTGAGCCCAAGCTGGGCTCAAACCCACCAGCCTCGATACATGTGAATGGCGCCATAACCACTGTGCTATGGGCGCTGAGCCAGAGGTGAAAATCTCCTCAGCTCAGTGCTTTGGCAGCACATATACTAAAACTGTAATGATACAGAGAAGATTAGCTTGGCCCCTGTGCAAGGATGACATGAAAATCTCTTGAGCTCAGAAGTTCCAGACTATTCTGAGCCAGAGCCAAGATCCCATCTATACTAAAAATAGAAAAATTAGCTGAGCTTTGTGGAAGGTGTCTATTGTCCCAACTACAGGGGAGGCTGAGGTAAGAGAATCACAGCAACCTCAGACTCTTGGGCTCAAGTGATTCTCTTGGCTCAGCCTCTCAAGTAGTTGGGACTATAGGTGCCAGTCCGAACGCCCAGCTATATTTAGAGGCAGGGTCTCTCCGGGACTTAGGTTGGTTTCAAACCAGTGAGCTCAAGCAATCCACCCACCTCCGCCTCCCAGAGTACAAAGATTATAGGTATGAGCCACCGCGTCTGGCCAGTATCAGTATTTTTTAAAGCTCCCAGGAGATTTCATGGTACAACCAAGACTGAGAACCAGTGCTCTATCTAGGCTGTTAAGAGTGCTATGATGCCATAGCTCACAGCAACCTCAAACTCGGGCTAGAGCAATTCTCTTGCCTCAGCCTCCCAAGTAGCTGGGACTATAGGCGCCCACTACAACGCCCAGCTGATTTTTGGTTGTAGTTATTGTTTGGCAGGCCTGGATTTGATTTGAACCCTCCAGCCCTGATGTATATGGCGAGTTTTTTTTTTTTTTTTTTTGAGGTAGTCTCATTCTTCGCCCTGGGTAGACTGTCACAGTGTCCATAGTTCACAGCAACATCAAACTCCTGGGCTCAAGTGATCCTCTTGTCTAAGCCTCCTGAGTAGCTGGAAACTACAGGCACCCACCACAATGCCTTGCTAATTTTTCTATTTTTAGTAGAGAAAAAGTCTTGCTCAGGCTGGTCTAGAACTCAGTTCAAGCAATCCACTTGCCTTACTCTCTGAGTGCACAGATGTGAGATGCTGTGCCTAGCTTGGGTGAGCCAGTCTTGGTTTTAGGTGTGTTAAATCTAAGAATCTGTAGTTTTAGAGATTTGGACCTTCCCTAGTCTGAGTCTGATGCATTTCAAATCTGCTTTAATGTGCTCTGAACCCTCCAGGCCAACCACTTAAAATGAACCCTTATATTTTATGCCTGTTTTTATTTGTATAATGATAATGTATAATCCTTATGTAGTAGCATGTAGCTTAGTGGGTAGGGCTCTGACCACATACACTGAGGCTGGTGGGTTCAAACCTGGACCGGGACAGCTAAAACAACAATGACAACTGCAACAACAGCAACAAATAGCTGGGCGTTTTGCCAAGCACCTGCAGTCCCAGCTACTTGGGATGCTGAGGCAAGGAGAATTGCCTGGGCCCAAGAGTTGGAGGTTGCTGTGAGCTGTGATGCCATAGCTCTCTACCCAGGGCAACAGCTTGAGATGCCTGTCTCCAAAAAAAAATAGACTATAGACTTATTTCAGATTTGATTTATAATAGCTTGCTTGTCAGCAGAGATAATTCTTTTTTTTTTTTTTGAGACAGTCTCACTACGTGGCCCTCTGTAGAGTGCGGTAGTGTCACAGCTCACAGCAACCTCAAACTTTTGGGCGTAAGCGATTCTC
>NW_003852413.1:25097204-25100020 GCF_000181295.1 Otolemur garnettii
CCAGCTACTTGGGAGGCTGAGGCAGGAGACTCGCTTGAGCCCAGGAGTTGGAGGTTGCTGTGAGCTGTGATGCCATAGCACTCTACCCAGGGGGATAGCTTGAGGCTCCGTCTAAAAATATATATATATATATTCATGGAGAGAAAAAATTGGGAAAAAAGAATAAAGAAGGAAATAATCATCTGTAGTCATAATAACTAAGATAGTTGTTCACTAGTCTACTACTAAGGATTAGGTCAGGCACTGTGGCAGGTGCCTGAAGTCCCAGCTATGGGGCGGCTGAGGCCAGAGGATCCCTTGAACCCAGGAGTTGTAAAATGTAAGACTGCCCTCCTCCTACCCACCCCCTAAAAAATAGCCAGACAAAAGGTATGGTAAAGTGTATAGACCAAGTGTACTTTTTGTTTTATTATGAAAGGAGGATGAATACTAGCTACTGAAAAGAATTGGGGTGGGCAGTGAAGGGCTCTCTAAGTGGAACAAGTGAGGGCATGAGTCCC
Organism: Otolemur garnettii; assembly: GCF_000181295.1. NCBI lineage: Eukaryota > Metazoa > Chordata > Mammalia > Primates > Galagidae > Otolemur > Otolemur garnettii. Next base: position 25,097,705 of record NW_003852413.1, read on the forward strand.
AAGTTCTGGTTCTGGCTCTGCAGCTAACTGGATTTGGGGAACCTTTGGGGGGAACTTTAGCTCTACAAAATAAGAGTGGGAAGTAGATGCTACCTGACCTCGTTCTAATTAATTCTGGGTGCAAACTTTTCAATGCAACTGAGCTTAGGAAATAAAATGAACTGCATGGGAAAGAGAGCACCTATCTTGTTCTTTTTTGGTGGGGGGATTATAAAACTTTTGATTGACCACCATTCACCATCATTTACAATAAAGTCAATGTGCAGGTCAATAGTTTAGATTACAAAGTGTTCATACATTTATGTCTGCAGGTCTGAAACTGCCAATATTACTTAACCATCTGATTAGGTTTCTTTGAGCAAAGCCTGAGGAATGGTTTACTGGAGGAATCTTTATTTTTACTTATTTATTTATTTATTTTGAGACAGACCCTCAAGCTGTCACCCTGGGTAGAGGACCTTGGCATCACAGCTCACAGCAACCTCCAACTCCTGGGCTTAAGTGATTCTCCTGCCTCCGCCTCCCAAGTAGCTGGGATTACAGGCGCCTGCCACAACGCCCGGCTATTTTTTGGTTGCAGCCTTCATTCTTTGGCGGGCCTGGGGTGGATTCGAACCAGCCAGCTCAGGTGTTATGTGGCTGGCGCCTTAGCTGCTTAAGCCACAGGCGGCGAGCCTAGAGGAATCTTTAAGGTCCATTTAAGTACATTTTATTTGTTTACCTCATTCTAACACTCCTGGTATGGTGCTGTAGCGTCTTAGCACACAGCAACCTCAAACTCGGGTTCAAGTGATCCTCCTGCCTCAGCCTCCCAAGTGCTGGGACTATAGGCTCCCGCCACAACGCCTGCCAATTTTTTTGTTGCAGTTGTCATTGTTGTTTAGCAGGCCCCGGCCGGGTTTGAACCCACCATTCCCTGCCCAGCGCCCTACCCACTGAGCTATGGGAGCAGAGCCTCCTATCTTGTTCGTAAAGAAAAACTGGGAAGCTGGGCCTGACTGCATTCAAACTGCTCACGTTCAGTAATCCTCTCCTCCCCTTCAATCTTCATATCCTCTTTCCAGGTCACCCTCACCTCGGGGCCATGCAAGGTACTTCCTCTGCCGTCATAAGGACCCATCCTGACAACCCTAGTTGAGTGAGGAGTCGGGGTTGTGTCGCAGGGGTCCTTGACGTAACAATGCGCGGGGGAGCCCCCAGTTAGGACACTCGTCTCCCACCAGAAAGGGCCTCCGGCTGCGGCTCAGGTGGTTGGGCTGCAGTGGTTGAGATGGCGTTCGTGTGCGAGTGTCCTCTGAGACTGGAGAAGGGCTTTATCTTGGACGGGGTGGCGGTGAGCACAGTGGCCCGCGCCCATGCGCGCACCAGGCCTAAGGTGTGGTCCGCGATCCCGCCCTACAACGCGCAGCAGGACTACCACGCCCACCGCTATTTCCGGAGCCGCGTGGTTCCTCCAGTTTTGCGGAGAACTGAACAGGTATAGGAGCTTCAAGCCAGGAGGCCCCTTGCACCTCCCCAAATCCCTGCATCTCACTCCAGCGCCCTCGCCACCAAGGAGACTCCACTCTTTCCATCCCCTCCTTTTTTTTTTTTTTTGAGTTTCACTTTGTCGCCCTGGGTAGAGCACTGTGGTGTCAGAGCTCACAGCAACCTCAAACTCTTGGACTCCAGCCATCCTCTTGCCTCAGCCTACAACGTCCAGCTAGTTTTAGAGACAAGGTCTTGTTCTTGTTCAAGTTGGTCTCAAACTCTTGAGCTCAGAGGATCCGCCTCTGGACCTCCCAAGGGCTAAGATTACAGGCCTAATTACACCGCACCCGGCTGGTTTTCTTAATGGGACCCAACAATTCGAAAAGCGATGTGACAGGTGTTAAACACAAGCTGAGCTCACCGAATGACCAAATGACCTTCCAGCCCTCAACTTGGGGAATAGATTTATTTTTTGGGCATCTGCAAGACTTGGGACTAGGACTCAAAACCTGCCTCTCCCAAAGTATTTGGTTTCATTGAACATTATCCTTCGTGACTTTCCCAGGCCCCCCCTTTAGAGTGACCTCACGCCTCAAATTCTCTAAATAGGCCAGAATCTGAGAATCCCTGTGACCTCACTGAGCAAGACAAAGGGAACTGATTCGACCTGACTGGCTAGGGACCCTCTGCCCTGTGACGCAATAGTTACCGGGTGCGGGGCTCCCCCTCCTGGACCTAAGGACAGAAAGGGAAGGAAGCCCCCCGGACCTCTGCAGACCTCTTTTTCTATCCCTGCCTTTTCCCGCCTGGGTGCTGCCCAACCCCAGCTGAGTACCTCCACTGGAT
>NW_003852413.1:25101671-25103583 GCF_000181295.1 Otolemur garnettii
AGCCACCTGTGGTCCCAGCTACTTGGGAGGCAGAGGCAGGAGACTCACTTGAGCCCAGGAGTTGGAGGTTGCTGTGAGCTGTGATGCCAAAGCACTCTACCCAGGGGGACAGCTTGAGGCTCTGTCTCAAAAAAAAAACAAAAAACTTGAAATAGTGTGTGCACATATTTTAACTTAGTTTAATTTTTAAGTATTCTTTAATCATTAAAACCACCTTTTGTGGTAGGTGTTTTCACTTAGATAAAGATGTTTATTAAACCTTTACTCTGCCAGGCCCTTTACTATGTCACTTAAATCTCACAGTACTGCTCCTTTCATTGATGAAGAAATTGAGGCCCAGAAAATCTGTGTAATTGGCTCAAGGGCACAGAGTTTATTGAGGGCTGAGCTAGAATTAGAACCTAGTCTGTCTGGCATCAGTCTGAGCCCTTACCCACCAAGCTACTAGGCATATTTAGTGTATCTGCCTAGTAATATCGAGCTGTTAGGCTCTGACTCTTCTCCCTCTCCCCAAACAGCTGAGGGGAGTTTGCGCTGTGCTCCCCTCAGCATGGTGGCTAAGAGTCTTCTGTGTTTTCTTCCTCACTTGCAGGATCACTGTGGCACAGGAAGAGATGGCTGGATAGTAGATTATTTCCATATCTTCGGACAAGGACAAAGATACCTCAACAGGAGAAATTGGGCAGGGGCAGGCAAGTGCCACCTCCCTTTCCAGCCTCACCATGGTCTCAGTGAGGGAGAGTAGTGTGCGTTCCACAATCCAGAGAAAGAAACTGCGCCCTGGAGAGGTTGAGGGTGAAGAGGTCAAGAGACTGCATCCTTCCAGCTTTTCTTCTCCACATGAACATATGGGCATCATACAGCTCCTTAATACCAGGGGGTGGGCGGCGCCTGTGGTTCAGTGGGTAGGGTGCCTGCCCCATATACCGAGAGTGGCAGGTTTGAACCCAGCCCTGGCCAAACTGCAACAAAAAACTAGCCAAGCATCAGGCGGCACCTGTGGCTCAAAGGAGTAGGGCTCCAGCCCCATATACCAGAGGTTCAAACCCAGCTCCAGCCAAAAAAAAAAAAAGAAAAAAAAAAAAAGGGCCAGGTGTGGGCAGCGCCTGTGGCTCAAGAGTAGGGCTCCAGCCCCATGTACTGAGGGTGGTGGGTTCAAATTTCTTGTTCCCAAACTGCAACAAGAAAATAGCTGGGCCTTGTGGGAGGTGCCTATAATCCTAGCTACTTGGGAGGCTGAGGTAAGAGAATCTACTAAGCCCAAGAGCTGGAGGTTGCTGTGAGCTATGATGCCATAGCACTCCACCAAGAGAGACAAAGTGAGAATCTGTCTCTAAACAACAACAACAAAAATAGCCGGGCGTTGTGGCAGGTGCCTGTAGTCCCAGGTACTCGGGAGACTGAGGCAAGAGAATTGCCTAAGCCCAGGAGTTGGAGGTTGGAGGTTGCTGTGAGCTGTGACACAACGGCACTCTACCGAGGGCGATAAAGTGAGAGATTCTGTCAAACAAACAAACAAACAAAAAACAGGTGTCCATAAAGTTCACGTGCAATTTACAATTACATGTACAATTTACATTTTTGAGACAGAGTCTCAAGCTGTCCCCCTGGGTAGAATGCCATGATGTCAGAGGGCCTCCAAGTGATCCTCCAAGCAACCTCCAACTGGGGCTCAAGTGATCCTCTTGCCTCAGTTTTTCTATTTTTTTAGTAGAGATGGAGTCTTGCTGTTGCTCAGGCTGGTCTCAAACTCGGAGCTCAAGCAATCCACCTGCCTCAGCTTCCCAGGGTGTTAGGATTACAGGCGTGAGCCACCACACCCAGCCACAATGAAAAACTTTTTAAAATTACAAACTTTATGGACACCCTGTATTTAGTTATTGAGCATTTACTGTGTGCAAGGCCCTTTTTG
>NW_003852413.1:25104295-25105551 GCF_000181295.1 Otolemur garnettii
TCTTGCCTCAGCCTCCCAAGTAGCTGGGATTACAGGTGCCCACCACAACACCCAGCTATTTTTTGGTTGTTGTTCTCATTGCTGTTTGGCAGGCCCGGGCTGGATTTGAACCTGCTAGTTCTGGTGCATGTGGCTGGCGCCTTAGCTGCTTAAACTACAGGTGCCGAGCCAAGGAGATTTTCTTACTTCTCTTGGGAGCAAGGCTAACTCAGCCACACCAGGAAGTTTCTTCTGGCCCCATTCACAGTCCTCCTGCAATAATTCCTAGTATGGGGTTTGATTTCCAGGAAGACTTTTGTCTCTTCGTCCTCACCAGTCATTGGCTTTTCAGTCCAGAGGCTCAAGACGTCTGCAGCTTGTGTGCAGCTGCAAACTGCACACTCAAGCTGTGGCTCCGGGGATCATAGTGACTATAGCTGGCTGGGATCAGTCATATGGAGCAGGTAAGGTAAAAGGGAGCTGAATGCAGGCCCTCTATCTTTGCCCCCAAGGGCATTCCCTCCAGCAGGTTATCGGGCATGACCACTACAATGCTGATCTGAGACCAATCAACGGGTTCAATGGTCGGTTTGGCTACCGCAGGAACACCCCAGCCCTTCGCCAGCACTCATCTGTCTTTGGAGAAGTCACACAATTTCCTCTCTTCTAACAGAATATCTTCATTTCATATCTTCATTCTTGACCTGCATTCCTGAGACAGATGTTTAAATGAACTCTCAATGTTATTTTATATATAAAAAACTTGGTATTTCCCAGTGTGCCATTTATTTCCTGAGGCTGGAGGAGAGAGCAAGCTAGTTTCTCCACCCTCAGCTTCTCTACCTGGTAGAGAGGAGGTAAGAGGAGAATGGATTTCTCAGGCATGTGCCCTTGTGCTCCATGCCAATGAGTGCCAAGCTTGAAAGGAGAGGGCTCCGAATTCCCCTGCCAGTGTGGTGAGAAGGAACCACGCATGCTACTTACCCCTCCACAGAGCACTTCCCAAGGTACCAACAGGGCCTTAGGTCAGAAGCTCTCTACTGTTTCCATGATCATTACACATCCTATGCGTGGAACACACACGTTGTACCCGTACATATATAATTATTACATATCAATAAAAGAGAAAAATATAGGGTGGCGGTTCTGGCTCAGTGAGTAGGGCACCGGCCCCATATACTGAAGGTGGCAGGTTCAAACCCGGCCCCCAGCCAAACTGCAAAAAAAAAAATAGCCGGGCATTGTGGTGGGCACCTGTAGTCCCAGCTACTCAGGAG
>NW_003852413.1:25109220-25110600 GCF_000181295.1 Otolemur garnettii
CGTCTCAAAAAAAAAAAAAATACACACTCTTGGGTGGTGCCTGTGGCTCAGGGGGTAGAGTACCAGCCCCACATACTGAGGGTGGTGGGTTTGAACTTGGCCCCAGCCAAACTGCGACAAAAAATAGCCAGGCATTGTGGTGGTCACCTGTAGTCCCAGCTACTCGGGAGGCTGAGGCAAGAGAATCACCTAAGTCGGCTTGGCGCTAGCCACATACACCTGCGCTGGCGGATTCGAATCCAGCCCTGGCCCGCCAAACAACAATGATGACTGCAACCAAAAAATAGCCGGGCATTGTGGTGGGTGTCTGTAATCCCAGCTACTTGGGAGGCAGAGGCAAGAGAATAGCTTGAGCCCAGGAGTTGAGGTTGCTGTGAGCTGTGATGCCATGGGACTCTACCAAGGGCAATAGAGCAAGACTCTGTCTCTAAAACATAATAATAATAATAAATAAACACACACTTTTTTTTTTGAGACGGAGTCTCACTATGTCACCCTTGGTAGAATGCCGTGATGTCACAGTTCACAGCAACTTCACACTCTTGGGCTTAAGTGATTCTATTGCTTCGAGTAGCTGGGACTACCAGTACCCCTCCACAACTCCCAGCTATTTTTTTGACTGCAGTTTTCATTGTTATTTAGCAGGCCTGGGCTGGGCTTGAACCCACTAGGGTTCAAGGGTATATGGCTGGTGCCCTACTCACTGAGCAACAGGTACCAAGCTCACACTTTTTTTTGAGACAGAGTCTCACGTTGTCACCCTCAGTAGTGTGCTATGGTGTCATAGCTTACAGCAACCTCCAACTCTCTTGGGCCCAAGTGATTCTCTTGCCTCAGTCTCCCAAGTACCTGGAGCCACAGGCACCACCACAATGCCCAGCTATAAAAAAATGCACATATTTTTTAGGTACAATTTCTAAATAAAGCCTTCCCAAAACTTGAAGGAATATTTCTGCCTGAAGAACATTGTTAATTTGTTACCTGAGTAAATATGTAATCTCTCTCAGCTGGGCACAGTGGCTAATGCCTATAATCCTAGCACTCTGGAGGGCAAGGCAGGAAGTCTGCTTGGGGTTAGGAGTTCAAGACCAGCCTAGGCAAGAAAAAGACCCCCATCTTTGTAAAAAATAACCAGGCTGATTTTCCTGAGCTTCCAAAAGCTATAGTATTAGTTACTATGTAGGAGGCAACTAAATACCTATGATGAGTAAAAAGTTGACCTCTCTTCTGGTGACCCAGGGAATTCTTTTGTTCAAGACACCTTTGTACAGTGCAAACTATTAGGGGGGTTTACTATTCTAAGATCAATATTGGTTTAATTGTTTAAAAGCAAAATCAAGTTTCTTGTTGGGGGGAGGGAAAACATTAATTTTTTTTTTT
>NW_003852413.1:25115111-25118085 GCF_000181295.1 Otolemur garnettii
GGCTGGCGCCTCAGCCACTTGAGCCACAGGCACAGAGCCTGTCAATTTGATTTTAAAGACAGGGGATTACCAAAGAACGGCAGAAACATAGTTGAATGATGAGGCTAAGCGCAAGTTGAAGTACAAGCCGACCTTGGGTGGAGACAACTCATTTCCAGTTTGGTTAAGATGAAAGGATCGCAGCACTGAAGCGTAAAACTTTTTTTTATTTTCCTTTTTAAGGATCAGGTGAGCATGTCTAAACTGCTGCCCGGTGACAGAGTATTGAGGGAGATACAGAACAGAGGAAGAAAGACTCAAGTAGTAAGAGATGTGAGGGATGAGACCCGGAGAACCGCGCCGCCATACACAGGAGGGACGGCTCTCCCATAGTAACCAGAAGGAAAGGAATCTGCCCGCTTCCCTAATGGGAAGCTAGTAGATTTTAACAGTTTGACGCAGGGAAGTTGATGGATTTTGGTTTGATGGTTTCTCTTTATCACCGTAAAATAGGCCTGGAATAAGGAGGATGGCTGTGAATTAAAGTTTGAGGAGAGAGCTGGTTTGAAAAGCTATTTTGAAAAACTAGGGTGTGAGGTTATGTGCTGAGAGGGGGGCGGCGTTGCGGGGGCGGCCTAGGCCGTCCGCTCCTGGGTCTCCTCGGGACAGGCGAGTTGAGCTTCCCTGGGCGCTGACACCGCAGCAGACGGCGGGGGGGAGGCCTTTGGCTACAGGTGACTGAACGGAGCTGTGGCGTTTCAACCGACAGTTCAAGCCCTCAGGCAAGGTGGCAACGCAGAGTAGCCAAAATGAGATCTCAGAGTCCCCGACAGCTGGGCCCGAAGCTTTGCGGAAATCGCACGTGACGCTACGGTCGCATAGTGCGACAGAGTAAACGTCATCTTTCTGCGACGCCAAGGGGCTGCGATCTAAGCCCCTCCCGGAAGTGGCCTACAGAGCGGGTGGTGAAAGTGGCAGCCGGTGGCTCCTGGGAGCGGATCCTGCGAGGTCGCCCCTGAACCTTTTCTCCCATTTCCTTTCGTTCCTCCGAGTCTTCTAGATCCACGTAGTGAGGAAACGTTCCCGCCATCATGGGGGGCGGAGATCTGGTAAGTGGACAGAGGCCTGGGCGGGGAAGGGCTGAGGCCGGTGACTGGGGGTCGGGAGGGAAATTAGGAAAAGGTGTGGGGAGGGGGCGGTAACCCTGGCGAGGGGAATGGATCGTTAGAGCCACGGAGAGTCGGGGCTGAGACTTGGAAAGTGCGAGTTGTGTCGGGAATGGCGGCAGATGGTGTTTGTGTGTTTGTTGATGAGGGCTCCTCCGGCCGGAAATTCTAGGGAGATCGGGGAGGGAGCAGATAGAGCCTTGGCTGGGAAAGGAGGCAGATAACAAGGAGGTGTCACTAAGGCTTTGTGTATCTTGTCTTGGGACACATCTCTCTTTCTTAAGTAGGAGTTCAGAGTCCTGTCCTGGGCTGTAGTAGAGGAGGTTTCTGCCCCATTCTCCTTACCCTCGAGCCATGTCATGGAATCCATTTTAAGCCAGAAGGGATCTTCACGTCCTTTCATCTGACTTTTACTCCTCCTTCAATGCTGCATTCTTCTTAATTCTTAGCACTTAGTATAAATTATGTGTCAGTTTTTCTTACACTTTGTAGTTCATTTGTAGGGACAAAAGCCCCAAATAGGATAAATTTACTTGCAAGACCGTGGTGCAAGATCAGGAAAATGCTAAATTGCTGAAAGTGTAGCTGACAGAAAATAGATGAGCTTAACCATTGGTCCAGTAGCATTATTAGAGTGTGTCAGATAGTCTCAATTAGAGTGAGTTCCAGGACTCCTTCAACATCATCTGATTTAGTATTTTCTTCAGGTAACTGTATTTAAAGACAGGAAATCTCAAATCCATTGTTTCTCAGCTTCAGCACTCAGTTTGGGCTAGATATTTGTGTGTGTGTGGTGGTGGTGGCGGTGATTGGTGGTGATTAGGCATCATCAAATTTAGTATTTTCTTCAGGTAACTGTATTTAAGGACCTGAAATCTCTAATCCAGTGTTTTTCAACCTCAGCATTTTTGAGACAGTCTTACTACGTCGCCTCTGGTAGAGTGCTATGGTGCTACAGCTTATAACAACCTCAAACTCTTGGGCTTAGGCGATTCTCTTGTCTCCGCCTCCCAAGTAGCTGGGACTACAGGCGCCTGCCACAATGCCTGGCTATTTTATTGTTGGTGTTGTAGTTGTCATTGTTGTCTAGCAGGCGCGGGCCAGGTTTTAACCCAGCAGGCCCAGTGTATGTGGCCAGTGCCCTAACCACTGAGCAACCTAAGCACTTTTGACAATTTGGGCTAGATATTTGTGTGTGTGTGTGAATGTGTATGTATGGTGGTGGTGGTGATTGGTGGTGATAAGACATCATCTGATTTAGTATTTTCTGCAGGGAACTCTATTTAAGGACAGGAAATCTCTAATTCACTGTATCTCAACCTCAGCACTCTTGATAGTTTGGGCTAGATATATGTGTGTGTCTGTGTGTGTGTGTGTGTGTGTGTGTGTGTATGATGGTGGTGATTGGGCTGTCCCATGCATTTTAGGATGTTTAGCAGCATCCCTGGACTCTAACCACTAGATGCCAGTAGCATCCTTCTCCCCCAAGTTGTGACAATCAAAATGGCTACAGATGTTACCACCTGTCCCCTGGGGGACAAAATCACCTATAGTTGAAGGAGGGAGGAAAGAGGGGGGGACCAGTAAAAGAAGGTGGGAGTGGTAGGGGAGGAAGAAAGGAAGGGAGGCTCAAAGGACCTGACGGGGGGAGGCAGGACAAGGGGAAAGAGAGAAAAGGAATGGCTCAGTGCTGTAGCTTAGTGGCCTGTGCCCCAGCCACACACACCGGAGCTGATGGGTTCAAACCTGGCCTGGGCCTGCTAAACAAGAATGATAACTACACCAAAAAATAGCTGGGGCTTGACGCCTGTGGCTCAAGCAGCTAAGGC
>NW_003852413.1:25118337-25122313 GCF_000181295.1 Otolemur garnettii
TGCCTGTAGTCCCAGCTACTTGGGAGGCTGAGGCAAGAGAATTACTTAAGCCTAAGAGTTTGAGGTTGCTATGTGAGGCCACAGCACTCTACCGAGGGTGGCATAATGAGACTCTCAAAAAAAAAAAAAAGAAAGAAAAGGAAGAAAAGGGAGCTGTCACTGAGTGAACATTCCCACCTGCCAGGTACCTTGTGTGTATGATCTCATTTAGTCTTCTTATCTGGTCTCCCATCTTGGCCCTCTCCAGTCCATTCTTTCCATGATAGCTAGTCCTGTCTCTCACCTGTGTACAATTGTTGAGTATTTCTGACCATCAACAGGATAAAATCCAACTCCTTAATATGGTTTACAAGGCCCTTACTTTGCTCCTTTCATCTTGTGCCCCATCCCATCAGCTTGGACTATCTGTAGCCACTCTGAATGATTCCTGCTATATTCCTTCACATCCCTGGGACTGCAGTCATGTGTGCTGTTCTCTCTGTTTGGAAAGCCACCCTCCTACTCCCCCCTTCCCACACCACTAGGCTAATTTACAATTGTCCTTAGATGTTACTTCCACTGGGAAACTTTCCCTGACTGGGAAACTGAATCAAAGCACTGACTGTTGGGGAGGAGAGAGAGGAGAAGCATTCTTTGAAGGTGAAGAGGGAGATTAGAAACTTGGGGAGATTCCTGGGAGGGAAACATGAGAGAGGTTTTAGGTAAGTTGTAAACCATGCAAGTTTAGGGTACATGAAATAGATGGAGAAGGAATGTCCAGCTAGGTGTGGTGGCTCATGCCTATAGTCCTAGCACTCTGGGAGGCCAAGGTGGGTGGATTGCTTGAGCTTAGGAGTTTGAGACCAGCCCTGCCAACAGTGAGACCCAGTCTCTAAAAATAGCTGGTGTGTGGCTGGCGCCTGTAGTCCTAGCTACCAGGGAGGCTGAAGCAAGAGAATTGTTTGAGCCCAAGAATTTGAGGTTGCTGTGAGATGTGACGCCATAGCACTCCACCAAGGGTGACAAAGTGAGACTTTGTCTAACAAAAAAATCCTTGGATGCACCTGTGGCTCAAGCAGCTAAGGCGCCAGCCACATACACCTGAGCTGGCAGGTTCGAATCCAGCCCGGGCCCGCCAAACAACAATGATGGCTGCAACCAAAAAATAGCTGGGCGTTGTGGCAGGCACCTGTAATCCCAGCTACTTGGGAGGCGGAAGCAGGAGACTCGCTTGAGCCCAGGAGTTGGAGGTTGCTATGTGATGCCATGGCACTCTACCCAGCACGACAGCTTGAGGCTCTGTCTCAAAAAAATCCAGTGCCAACGCTTCTCGAGTTCTGTTGCCTTTCAGAATATATCCCTGCCCCATTCCTCCTGTCTTGTTATCATCACTTCCCATTTAGGCTTTGAGATTACAACTGTTTGTTTATTTTATTTATTTTTTTTCGAGACAAAGTCTCACTTTGTTCCCCTTGTTAGAGTGCCATAGTGTCATAGCTCACAGCAACCTCAAAGTCTTGGGTTTAAGTGATTCTCTTGCCTTATCCTCCCAAGTAGCTGGGACTACAGGCACCTGCCACAGTGCCTGGCTATTTTTAGAGACAGGGTCTCGCTCTGGCTCAGGTTGGTCTCGAGCCGTGAGCTCAGGCAGTCCACCTGCCTCAGCCTCCCAGAGTGCTAAGATTACAGGAGTGAGCCACCATGTCCGGCCTGATTAAAACTGTTTGAAGGGAACCCAGAAAGAAGCTTTATGTACTTGAAGATGAATGAGAGGTTACTGGACACAAACCTTGCCATTGTTTTTTTTGTTTGTTTTTCTTTTTGGCTGGGGCTGGGTTTGAACCCTCCATCTCCGGTATATGGGTCCAGTGCCCTACTCCTTTGAGCCACAGGCGCTGCCCAAACCTTGCCATTGTTATAAGACATCTTTCTTATTTGCCTGCCTTGGCATGAATTGAGTATGGAGGGGTGGGTGAGGCAGGGCTGATGGTACTCACCACCTACCCACTCCCTCAATTATTTTCTTTGTCCTTTCATTTGCCACAGAATTTGAAGAAGAGCTGGCACCCACAGACCCTCCGTAATGTGGAGAAAGTGTGGAAGGCTGAACAGAAGCATGAGGCTGAGCGGAAGAAGATTGAGGAGCTTCAGCGGGAGCTGCGGGAGGAGAGGGCCCGGGAAGAGATGCAGCGCTATGCGGAGGACGTTGGGGCTGTCAAGTAAGCAGGGAGCTGGGGGTGTCCTAGTGTGTAGGGAATTGCAAGACTGCCTACAGGTGCATCATCTGGGTGTTATACAGTAGCTAAATGGAGCTACTGGAGTCAGACTGACCTGCATTCTAAGGTTGACTTTGCATGTATCAGCTATGTAACTGGGAGCAAGTTTGGGGGAGTTGTTTACCTCAGTAAAACCAGGGAATGACAATATACCCAAGTTCTCACTCACTCTCTCTTTTTCTTTCTTTTTTTTTTATTTTTTTATTTTGTGACAGAGTCTTACTCTGTTGCTCAGGCTAGAGTGCCTTGGTGTCAGCCTAGCTCACAGCAACCTCAAACTCTTGGGCTCAAGCAATCCTTCTGCCTTAGCCTCCTGAATAGCTGGGACTATAGGCATGTGCCACCACACTTGGTTGTAACTTTCCTAAAGTGTGTTTTTGGTTTTTTGAGACAGAGTCTCATTCTGTCACCCTGGGTAGAGTGCTGTGGGGTCATAGCTCACAGCAACCTCTAATTCCTGGGCTCAAGTAATCCTCCTGCCTCAAACTCCTGAGTAGATGGGACTACAGGTTCCCACCACAAAGCCTGGCTAGTTTTTTCTGTTGTTTTTAGTAGAAATGGGGGTCTCTTGCTCAGGCTGGTCTTGAACTCCTGAGCTCAATTTACCTGCCTCACCTCCTAGGGTGTTAGGATTATAGGTGTGAGCCCCCATACCCAGATGTCTTTCCTAAAGCTTACTGAGGATCAAACGAGATAATATGTAAGGACTTAGTGTGGGCCAAGCCCAAAGGAGACGGTTGACAAATAACTGTGACTGAGGATGGTTGACTCTTGCCTATTTTTTGTTATGTGTCATGGCCTCAGTCCTGCTTTTTCAACATATTGCAGATTCATTTAGGAGGAGGACAGTGTGTTCCTCTGAGAATAAGGCCCTATGGATGGGGGATGTGTGTGTGTGTGTGTGTGTATATATATATTTTTAAACAAGTAGTCTGGGCTAGTGTGCGGTGGCATCATCATAGCTCACTAACCTCAGACACCTGGGTTCAAATGATTCTCCTGTCTCAGCCTCCCAAGTAGCTGGGACTATAGGTAGGTATCTGCCACCATGCTCAGTTAATTTTTCTATTTTTAGACATAGGGGTCTCATTATATTGCCCAGGCCAGTCTTGAACTCCTATCTTCAAACTCTTCTCCTGCCTTGGCCTCCCAATAGGCATGAACTACTGTGGCCCAGCCAACATTTAGTTTCATTGCATTTTTTTCCTTGAACTAGGAAAAAAGAAGAAAAATTGGACTGGATGTACCAGGGTCCTGGTGGGATGGTGAATCGTGATGAGTACCTGCTGGGGCGGCCCATTGACAAATACGTTTTTGAGAAGATGGAAGAGAAGGAGGCAGGCTGTTCTTCTGAGACAGGCCTCCTCCCAGGATCTATCTTTGCCCCATCAGGTGCCAATTCTCTGCTAGACATGGCCAGCAAAATCCGAGAGGACCCACTGTTTATTATCAGGTACCGATGAGGGGCTGGAAAAGGGGGCTTGTTGCTTTGAGACTCTGCTACGGCCATTCATTCTGTGGCCATTACTGTGGATTTCCCCTTGGCTTTTATCTGCTGTGTAAAAGGATTCGTGTCCATTTGGGCTTCCTGAGGTTGGGAAAGAGGCTTCCTTGAAGGTGCCTAGTCAGGCCAATGGAAAGATATTGGCAAATGTGTCATACCAGATTTATTCATTCGCCTTTGGTGAAAATGGTTGGCAGCTTTTTTTTTTTTTTTTTTT
>NW_003852413.1:25123730-25124986 GCF_000181295.1 Otolemur garnettii
GATAGAGCCTCAAGCTGTCCCCCTGGGTAGAGTGCTGTGGCATCACAGCTCACAACAACCTCCAACTCCTGGGCTCAAGCAAGTCTTCTGCCTCTGCCTCCCAAGTAGCTGGGACTTGGCTATTTTTGGTTGCAGCCGTTATTGTTGTTTGGCGGGCCCGGGCTGGATTTGAACCCTCCACCTTAGGTGTATGTGGCTGGCGCCTTAGCCGCTTGAGCCATAGGCACCAAGCCAGAAGTTATATATCTATTAAAGCTATTGAATATGTTGCAAATATTTTGTCCCATTTTCTCATCTTCTTAGTTTATTATAGTAAAATACACACAGTATTTACCACCTTAACCATTTTTATGTTACGATTCAGTGGTATTAACTACCTTCATAATGATGTGCAACTCTCACCATGCTTCCTCTCCAGAACTCTAATCATTTTGAAGTGAAACTCTATATCCAATAAACAATGGCTTCTCCCTTCCTCCTGCCCCAGAGACCTTGGTAACTGCCATTATGCTTCCTGTTTCTGGAGTGTGGTTACTCTATTTACCTCGTAAAAATGAAATTATACAGTATTTGTCTTTTGTGACTGGGTTATGTCACTTAGCATAATGTCTTCCATGCATCCATGTTGAAACATGTTAGAATTTGCTTCTTCTGAAGGTTGAATAATATTCCATTGTATGAAGATATCATATTTCATTCATTTGTCAGTGAGACATTCAGGTCATTTAAACCTTTTGACTAGGCTTGGCGTCTGTAGCTCAGGTGGCTAAGGTGCCATCCATATAACGAATCCAGCCTGGGCCTGCCAAACAACAATGACAGCTACAACCAAAAAATGGCCCCAACCCACAATGGCGCTGTGGCGGGCACCTATAGTCCCAGCTACTTGGAAGGCTGAGGCAAGAAAATCGCTTGAGCCCAGGAGTTGGAGGTTGCTCTGAGCTGTGATGCCACGGTGCCCTAGGGCAACAGCTTGAGGCTCTGTCTAAAAAAATAAGTAAATAAATCTTTTGACTGTTGTGAATGATGTTGCTATGAATACTGGTGTACAAATACTGTGCATATTGTTTTATAAACTCCTTTTTTAACCCAATCATGCTTATGGAATATCCTTCTATCTCACTATGCCTCAATGACATAATTTTTAATGTCCATATTATGTCCGTATGCCATAATTTATTAACATTCTTTGGTTGGCTTTCTAACTTGTTCCCAAATTTTTATTGTTACAATATGAACAACTTTTTTTTTTTTTT
>NW_003852413.1:25127096-25130389 GCF_000181295.1 Otolemur garnettii
TTTTTTTTTCTGTTTTAGGCCAGGCATGGTACATGCCTGTAGTCTCAGCTCCTTGGGAGGCTGAGATGAGCTCAAGAATTTGGGTTATAGTACACTATTATGGGTATTACACTCCAGCTTGGGTGATACAGCAAGACTCTGTCTTTGAAACGAACAAGGGCCTTCATAGATCTGCACACAAGAAGGAGTGACAAGGTTGGTCATGGTGGCTCATGCAGTAATCCTATCTCTCTAGGAGGCTGAGGCGGGTGTATCTCCTGAGCTCAGGAGTTTGAGACCAGCTGAGCAAGAGGGAGACCCTGTCTCTACTTAAAATAGAAAAAGTAGCCAGATGATGTGGCCAGCACCTGTAGTCCCAGCCACTCGGGAGTCTGAGGCAAGAGGAAGACATTAGCCCGAGTTGAGATTGCTGTTAGCTATGATGCCATGGCATTCTACCCAGGTGACAGATTGAGACTCTGTCTTAAAAAAAGAAAAGAAAAAGATAATATATTACAAATTGAAATTCATAAAAGGGGTGAATGACCCTGAGTTGCAGACAAAAGCTTTAAAAAAATGTGTTTTTTTGTCTTTTAGAGACCATCTCCTTATGAGTTTCTTAACTTTTTATAAAAATCATTTTTGTATTCCCCCCCAGGAAAAAAATTTTTTTTTTTTCTGAGATACTGTCTTACTCTGTTGCCTAGGCAAGAGTGCTGTGGTGTCAGCCTAGCTCACAGCAACCTCAGACTCCTGGGTTCAAGCAATCCTCCTGCCTTACCCTCCCAGGTAGCTGGCTCTGCAGGCACCCACCACAGCACCTGGCTAATTTTTTTCTAGTTTTAGTAGAGATGGGGTCTCCCTCTTGCCCTGGTCTTGAACTCATGAGCTCAGGGGATCCTCCCTCAACCTCCCAGAGTGCTAGGATTATAGGTATGAGCTACCTACCACTTGTGGCCTTCCTGGTGAATTTATATAATCTTAATTTATTAACCTTAATTACACTTATCTCTTCTTTTATCTATTTGCTGGACAAAAACACCATGTGATGTTATTTTTCTAGAAAAAGAGGATGTAGGATATGTCTGTGTAAATTGTTATCATGCAGTGTGTTCCAGATATCAGAGTATGCCCTTGGTCAGGGTATAAAGCTTCTAGGACCCACTTGTCTTTCACATGACATACTATGTGATTATTTCTTAGTCAGTAAGGAAGATTAAAGATTGACCTTGCAGTCCCTGATTACTTTCAGTGGAGTTGGAGTACTTTTGACATAGAATGGAAACTTCTAGATAGGGGTTCTGGTAACCATTTAAAAATGCAAAGTCATACTATCACCTCTCAGGGATTTTATTTTTGAGACAGAGACTCACTTTGTCACCTTCAGTAGCGTGCCAGGCATTGTAGCTCACAGCAACCTCAAACTCTTGGGATCAAAGCAATTCTCTTGCCTCAGCCTACAGGCACCCACTACAATGCCCGGCTATTTTTTAGAGATGGTATCTAGCTCTTGCTCAGCCTAGTCTTGAACTCTTGAGCTGAGGCAATTCACCTGCCTTGGCCTTGCAGAGAGTTAGGATTACAGGCGTGAGCCACCGTGCCCAGCCCTATTGGGGATTCTGTTCAGTAGTTGAAGGTTTGTTTGTGCACAACTGAGGTTAATATCCTACCTCTCCTTTGTGGACAGGGAACCCTTGACAATGTGTGACACCTCCATAACCCTGGTGGCATAGAGTCAGGCAGTTTGTGTATGACCCAGTCCCCTCTTGGGAGGATGACAGGGGTGTCGGGAATCTTGTGTGATTATGTTCTGGGAATTTTCTAGTTGCAAATGAGTCTGGAAAAAAAGGAGAAGAAGAAAAAGAAAGATAAGAAAAAGAAGCACAAGAAACACAAGCACAGAAGCTCAAGTAGCGATCGTTCCAACAGTGAGGATGAGCACAGCCGGGGAAGGTGAGCACGTGGAGGCTGGACACCATCATTACTGAATCACTACTCATTCACTCATTCATTTCTCAGACATCTACTGACTGGCTACCTGCCCAAGTGCCAGGTATTGGGCTTGCAGTGGTGAATACTTAAGACACAAGCCCTCTGCTTACAGAGTTTGCTGTTTAGCATTAGAATTCCTTAGAGATGCTAAATATGGGTGAGTCTCTTGGCATATTATTGGAGAGAGACCCTGAATAGAGCTGATGTTAGCTGGGTAGGTTTTAAGTCAGACATCCTGGGTGTGACTGTGTTTGATCTGAGCTTATGATTTCTTTAGGACCAAAGTGGGATTTTTGTTTTCTTTTTTAATGGATTAGCAGGCCCACGTAGGCCCATTCTGCACGTCTTCCCTGTGGGAGCAGTCAGCTCTGTTGCTGCTGACTCACTATTAGCCCCTGGAATAGCAGCATGAGGTGAGAGGAGAATGTGTTCAGGCTTTGGGGCTGAGAAGCAAGGCCCACGGATTCTCATAGGAACAACTTGCCTGTGCTGATGCATCTTCCAGAAGAGATAGTCCAAATAGAGATACTTACTGCCAAGTAACAGCTGGGAGGTGGGGAAGGTCACAGTGGAAGCAGGAAGAATGTTTTTAGCATCAGAGATTTTTTTGTTGTTGTTGTTGTTTTGAGGCAGAATGTCACATTGTTGCCCTTGGTTGAGGGCCATGGCATCATAACTCACAGCAATCTCAAACTCTTGGGCTCAGGAGATCTTCTTGCTTCATTTTTTCACTTTTTTTTTTGAGACAGAGCCTCAAGCTGTCGTCCTGGGTAGAGTGCTGTGGCATCACAGCTTGGAGCAACCTCTAACTCCTATGCTCAAGCTATTCTTTTGCCTCCACTTCCCAAGTATCTGGGACTACAGGCACCCACCACAATGCTCAGCTATTTTTTGTTGTAGCCATCATTGTTTGGCGGACCTGGGCTAGATTTGAACCCATCAGCTCAGGTGTATGTGGCTGGTGCCTTACCTGCTTGAGCCACAGGCGCTGAGCCAATTTTTTTTTTTTAGAGACAGAGTCTCAGTTTGTCACCCTCGGTAGAGTGCTATTGTGTCATAGCTCACAACAACCTCCAACTCCTGGGTTTAGGAGATTTTCTTGCCTCAGCCTCCAAAGTAGCTGGGACCACAGGTGCCCACTGCCTGACCCCATCTCTATTAAAAATGAAAAACTGGGCTTGGCGTCTGTGGCTCAACTGGCTAAGGTGCCAGCCACATACACCTAAGGTGGCGGGTTTGAATCCAGCCTGGGCCCGCCAAACAACAATGATGGCTGCAACCAAAAAATGGCCAGGCGTTGTGGCCGGCGCCTGTGGTCCCAG
>NW_003852413.1:25130765-25133367 GCF_000181295.1 Otolemur garnettii
GTTGTGGTGGGCCCCTGTAGTCCCAGGTACTCGGAGGCTGAGGCAAGAGATCACCTAAGCCTAAGAGCTGGAGGTTGCTGTGAGCTGTGATGGCACAGCACTCTACCAAGGGCGACAAAGTAAAAAAAAATAAAAAAGAGATGGGGTCTCCCTCTAGCTCAGGCTGGTCTCAAACTTGTGAGCTCTGCCTCAGCCTTCCAGAGTGCTAGGATTACAGGCATGAGCCACCTCACCTAGCCAGCATAAGAGATTTGAACTGGACCTTTATGTATTTTCTTTTTCAGTGAGTATGTGTATTTTAATTCCTTAGATCTCAGAAGAAGATGGCAAATTCCTCTTCTGTTTTATCTAAAGTCCCTGGATATGGCTTACAGGTAGGGATGTGGGCTCCTCAGACGGAGTGACTGTGGGATTGTGCGGACAGGCCCATCCCTTCCCTGAGCCTTGTACTATGGGCAGAGGCCCTCTGAGTAGGGAGGTGAAACTCTGCCTACCCCTCTGAGTGTAATTTATGTGAAATGCACACATTTTAAGTGTACAGGTTGATAACTTTTAACAAATGTACACCCTCTGTATTATTTTGCCCTCTGTAATTTTGACCCGGGTCCTGTCCTTCATGATTCTGCTCTGTAGTCTGTAGTGAAGCACCAAGCCAGGTATATTCTCTCAGGGAATTCTGAAGATAACCTTCCCGAGTTTATACAGTTCTCTGATAATTCTTTGTGATGGGATTGGTGTGCCAAATTGGCTCCCAACAGAATCTCCTTGCTCATTTGTCTCCTATTTCTCTGCATTCCCTCCCAAACTGCTGGACTTTTTGTGACTAGTGTCTTTTCTCTTTCTTTCCTTAATGACATAGGTTAGGAACTCGGACCATAACCAGGGACTACAGGGTCTTCTGAAGTCTGAGCAAAAGAGAGTGCATGGGTTAAAGAACCATTCCAGATCCAGAAGCTCCTCCCACTCACCCCCCAGACATACCAGCAAGAAAAGCACCAGGGAAGTGGGGTCCCGGGACAGGAGGTCTCGATCCCCAGGGAGAAGGTCACGGTCCCCAAGGCCTAGCAAACTGTGAGTGTGGGATTCACGGGGAATTAACCTGTGACTGTGGGGGCCTTGTCACAGCAGGCTTTTGCTTTTGGTGATGTCCAATTATCGACTTTCTTATATGTCTTTGTTATTTTCTTCACATCATTTTTTTTCATCTTAGTATAAAGCTCAGGTCCCTAGAACCACGTACCTATAGAGTTGTGTACTATACTAGGGGACAGTGGGACATGTGAAACCTTCTGTACCCTGTGTCTTCAATATTCTAACACTTCCACCCTCTCCTGTCTTCCATTCAGATTATAATTCTAAGACTGTTAGTGTGTCTTCCATTGTTTGAGGGACATATTATAAGGCACTGGCATGAAAAGGCTTTACCCTCTCTGTCTTCTAATGTCTATTACAGACATAATTCTAAGGTGAACAGGAAAGAGAGAGGCCACAGTAAAAGCCCATCACCCAAAAAAGAGGTCTACCAAAGGCGGCACACTTCCGGATACACCAGGTGAGTCAGGAGCCCAGTATATTAAATTCACTTCTGCAAACCTGAATCTAGAGGAGGCTAAAAATCAAGGCAGATGGATACTTGATACTACATTTTTGGCAAACTAACTTCTATTTATTTTGTCAACTTTTATTTTTCTTTCTTGAGACAGAGTCTCACTATGTCACCCTGGGTAGAGTGCCATGGTTGCTACTCACAGCAACCTCACTCACAGCAACCTCAAACTCTTAAGCTCTAGAGATCCTCCACCTCAGTCTTCTGAGTAGCTGGGACTACAGTCTCCTAACACAATGTCTGGCTAGTTTTTCTTTTCTTTTCTTTCTTTCTTTTTTTTTTTTTTTTAGTAGATTAGTAGAGACGGGGTCACACTCCCGCTTACGTTGGTCTGGCACTCCAGAGCTCAAGCAATTCGCCTGCCTTGGTCTTCCAGAGTGGTAGGATTACAGGCGTGAGCCACCATGTCTGGCCTATTTTGTCAACTTTTAAAAGTGTGCCACCCACTACACATACCATGTGAGGCACATGGAAAGCACAAGGAAAGTAGTTTGAACATACATAAGGAAAAATCATTTATATCTGTCTCTCACCATGTGTGAACGTGTTCATTCTCATAGATTTCCACACGGAAGCTTTTCTTGAGAGAATGTTTCTTGCTCAAGGCGTCAGCTGAAAGGGAAGCAGAATGCTTTCCTTGAGGGCAGATGTCCTCTGCATTTGAATTGGGTCAGCGCACGGGGGCATGTAGCCCTGGGACCTGAGGAAAGGTGGCTATATCCGTGAAAGGCTGTCTCTGGGAGTCTAGGTTGCTCTCAGCAGAAGTTTAGATGAGGTAGGCAACTTCTGTGAACATCCTTTTACTGCCCAGGGGATGTATAGACCAGCATTTCCAAATAAATTGGCTGTACATTAGAACTGTCTGGGAAGCAGTTATTCTATGGGAAGACTGCCAGAGGGAAGAAGTTCTAGAACAGCCTTGGCAATATTGGAAGACCCCCCAACTCTAAAAAAATTCATCTGGGAGGCTTAAAAAAAAGATCCCGGCTCGGCGCC
>NW_003852413.1:25133770-25135181 GCF_000181295.1 Otolemur garnettii
TTTTTTTTTTTGGGAGACAGAGTCTCATTGTGGTAGAGCGCAGGGGTGTCGTTACAGCTGACAGCAACCTCAAACTTGTGGGCCCACGCCTTTCTTTTGCCTCAGCCTCCCTGTTAGCTGGGACTACAGATGCCCACTACAACTCCTGGCTATTTTTTTGTTGTTGTCATTGTTGTTTAGCAGGCTCTGGCTGGGTTTGAACCTACCAGCCCTGGTGCATGTGGCTGGCCCTAACCCTTGAGCTACGGGCACCGAGGCAGCATCGGTATTTTTTTTTAACATTGGCATTTTAAAATCTCCCCAGTGACCAATGTGCAGCCAATACTGGGAAGTAAGCTTATTCACTACATTGTTAGAAGAGAGTGGACTCTGAGCTCTCCTTAACTCTTTTTTTTGTTCTTTGTTTTGAGACAGTGGCTTACTCTGATGCCTTGGCTGGAGTGTAGGGGTGTCATCATAGCTCACTGCAACCTTGAACTCTTGGGCTCAGGCAACCCTCCTGCTTCAGCCTCCCAAGTAGCTAGGACTACAGGTGTGCTCTACCATGCCTGGCTAATTTTTTTTTGCAGTTTTTGGCCAGGGCTGATTTTGAACCTGCCACCCTCAGTATATGGGGCCGGTGCCCTTCCCACTGAACCACAGATGCCGCCCAGAAACAGAAAATTTTTAAAAAGATTTAATTATTTTAGCCACGTGCAGTGATGTGGGCATGTAAACCCAGCTATTGGGGAGGCTCAGGTGGAAGGATCTCTTGAGCCCAGGAGCCAGCCTGGGTGACATAGCAATATCCCATCTCCAAAAATAAAGATGTAATTGTTTTGTCTGACAATTTTTCAAAATATGTGACATATTTCTCTGCCTTCCCAAAGTATTCTATGCATACCTTAATCTTTTATTAGTGATGTGGGGCCAGTTCTTGAGCTGAACTGTAATTCACACGGCCCTTGGTGATACCCAAAGTGTTGGGATGACAGGCGTGAGCTACTGTGCCCAACCAGAGCATGTTTTTTTATATTTATATTTTAAGTGTTTTGGTCAGCATCTGACTATGCTTTTTCAGATCCTGTTTTGTTTTTTCTCTCTCTCTTGCCATCTGGCATCACTTTGATTTGTCTTTTTTTGTCAGCCTCTGTTATATCCCTTAGAATTTATTTTGAATTTTGTGATTTAAAATGAGTTGGAACCCTGAATACCTTTATCATACATGAGTAAAAACACAACAACTTTAAGGCAAGGATTTTATGATGTCTTTTCTGTCTGTTTGGCTTTGGTGTTCTATGTAGTTGAGGCTGTTTCATGTTACTAAACTGATGGTGAATTAATACAAAAAGGAAAAACTTACGTGTATAAGATTTTTCTTAGCAATCTAGCACTGTTCAGTGTTTCTCTGGTTGAGAGGTATTGGATGAAT
>NW_003852413.1:25140500-25144592 GCF_000181295.1 Otolemur garnettii
GGAGAAGAACTTTATGAAAAGATGAAACCTGTCCGGTTCTTAATTTCATACATATTTAATGTTTGAGAATAATCACTCTTGACATCACTGAGCTTATGGAATACTTCATTAATGGTCTTTGAAATTTGGATGAAACCACCTGGCCAAGATGTTAGGAAGGAAGGGGACTCAAGCTGGCTTGGCACTGGGCTGGGCTTCTCTTGGAGAAAGCAATGAGCTGGAGAACCTGGGGCCCTACCTGATCTAACTTCTGTGCTCACTGGGCTACATCTGTTTTTTTTCCTGATTGGATTGTTTTTGTCCTCAACAGAAAACTCTCAGCAGAGGAACTAGAGCGAAAACGGCAAGAAATGATGGAAAATGCCAAGTGGCGGGAGGAAGAGAGACTGAACACTCTCAAGAGGCATGCTAAGGATGAGGAGCGGGAGCAGCGGCTGGAGAAGCTGGACTCCCGGGATGGGAAATTTATCCAGTGAGTGGATCTTCTTCATATTGGGGGCTCTCACAGTCTCCAGGAGGCAGGCTGGCAGCTGGTTCATTGTGTTCTATGAGTTTCTGTGTCTTCTCAGGGTACTCAGGCTCCAGACCACCTTTTTACTCCTAGCTTCTGGCTAGACAGTGGGATGTTTTTGGTTTGAGGGGAGAGGAAGTGAATGGTGTTTTCTAAATCCTTCAAACTCCTTGGCTTGCCTTTGAAATAAGAATTCATGGTTCAGGAAGCCTTTTTCCAATGAGGTTTTGATTTATTTTCCAACATAGATAAATTTTCCTTTATGGATATTGGTTTAAAAAATTTGGTTCGGCTCGGCGCCTGTGGCTCAAGCGGCTAAGGTGCCAGCCACATACACCTAAGGTGGCAGGTTCGAATCCAGCCCGGGCCCGCCAAAAAACAATGACAGCTGCAACCAAAAAATAGCCGAGCGTTGTAGCGGGTGCCTGTGGTCCTAGCTACTTGGGAGGCTGAAGCAGGAAACTCACTTGAGCCCAGGAGTCGGAGGTTGCTGTGAGCAGTGAAGCCATGGCACTCTACCCAGGGGGACAGCTTGAGGCTCTGTCTCCAAAAAAAAAAAAAAAAATTTGGTTCCTGGCCAGGCGCAGTGGCTCACGCCTGTAATCCCAGTACTCTGGGAGGCTGAGATGGGTGGATTGCCAGAGCTCACAGGTTTAAGACCAGCCTGAGAGACCCTGTCTCTAAAAATAGCCAAGCACTGTGGCTATACCTGTAATCCCAGCTACTGGGAGGCTTAGACAAAAGAATTGCTTCAGCCCAAGAGTTTGAGGTTGCTGTGAGGTATGACTTCACAGCACTCTACCCAGGGTGACAAAGTGAGACTCTGTCTTAAAAAAAATTATTAAATTAATACAATGTTATTATATTAATAAAAATAAAATAAAAAGTTTGGTTCCAGATGGATCATGAGAAGGGTATCTATGAGGGCTTCAAAGAGCTTGTGTTTGTCCAGCTGCTTTATGGCGAGCAACCCATTTCTTCTAGTTCTGCCAGATAGTTGACCAAGTGCAAAATGTTTTTGACTTCCACCCGCCTGTCTTCTCTTCCTAGCCGCATGAAGCTAGAGAGTGCATCTACTTCCTCCCTGGAGGACCGGGTGAAGCGGAATATCTACTCTCTACAGAGAACCTCAGTAGCTCTGGAGAAGAACTTTATGAAAAGATGAAACCTGTCCCCTTTTACTGGTTTTCCTGAAATTTTCAGGGAGGCTGCTGACCCCTTAAAACTTCTCTTTATAAGAGTTTGAATGACTTCTTCTGCAAATATCAAACCACCGCTGTTCAAAGTGACCTTCCTCCATTGATTCCTGAAACAGCTCACTTCCTTTGAGAACCAGTGTGACTTGCTTTATGGGACTCTTAGTAATGTTCGCTGGATGCAGAGTGGGTTTTGACTGTTTTTGTGGGTGGGCACTGAACCATCTTGGTGTGAGAATGGAGGCTGCTTCCTGGGGTTATACTATTTATTGTGCTACTTTTCTCTCACCTATGTGGCCAGTCTGCTTCAGTATAGACTAGACCTTTCAGAAACCTCTCTCCAGAATTACCCAGATAGATTGTGCTTCCTGGGATAGATGAATGTTTACCTGATTTAGTAGATAATGTGACAGAATGATGTCAGGGCAGAGCCAAAGGGATGACAGAGAACATAGAGAAAACAACCCCCAAAGCCCTAAATGAACTGTGACTTTGGACTTTGGAACTGTAAAAGTGTAATGTATATATGTACATATGTAAAATTTTTACATGCTTTTAAAAAAAGTCAGTGTAAAAAAATTTAGTTTTGTAAGAATATTTTGTTTGATTTATGACTTTACATAATGATTTATGTAATAGAACTACCTTGAACGTTGCTAGCAAGTAATACATTGAGGCAGGCCAACTTATTTTTCTCTTTGAATTTGGCTGGTTTAGGAGGAGCCTGGTTTTACTGATAGGATCCAGGGTATCCTTTTCTGCTTCTTGGATTCTATTCTCTCATTGATAGGATCAAGGGTATCATCCTTTTCTGCTGCTTGGGTTCTGTAATGTAGGCAGAACAGCTGTGTAGCCAAATGATTTTAGGAGTCAAGACCAAATGGCCAATATGCTCCCTGGCTCCTAAAGGAAAATAAAATGGAAGCTGTTTATTTCATGGCTTCCTTTTTCTCTTTTTTTGAGGCAGAGTCTCATTATGTTGCCTTTGGTAGAGTACGGGGTGTCATAGTTCACAGCAACCTTAAACTTTTGGGCTCAAGCAATTCTCTTGCCTCCACCTCCCAAGTCGCTGGGACTACAGGCGCCCACCACAACACCCAGCTATTCTCTTATTGCAGTTGTCATTGTTGTTTAGCTGGCCTGGGACAGGCTTGAACCTGCCAGCCTCAGTGCATGTGCCTGGTGCCATACCCACTCTCCTACCAGTGATGAGCCCATTCTCCTGTCTTTATGCCTTTCTCCTTTTTGTTCTCTATTCTTTTTGTTTTTTTCAGAGACACAGGCTCACTATGTAGCCCAGGCTGGTTTCTAGCTGCTTTCAAGTGAACCTCCAGCCTTAACCTCCCAGAGTGCTAGGATTATAGGCATCAGCCACCATGCCTGGCACCTAGGCTATTTTGACCTGTACATTAGTTGGGCAGTTTTGCTAATTACTGATTCTGCTTAAAATGTATTTGGATTTCTGTTTTGAGCACTTATCACGCCAGGCTTTGCCATGCTTAAAACCCAAGTCTTTTACTAGAAAGAATGTTAACATACGCTTGCTATTCATTTTATCTTCTCATCACACTTTACTATGCTAGGGTTATGTTTATTTTATTAGTTAGTAATGAAGGGTATATTTCTTTTTGTAACTGTTTATAGAGTGACCATGTGCGTTTGAGAATTTCCATACTGAACAATGTTAACTCATGATTTATGTCGAATATGTGGAGATGCTTCATCCTAGAAATATTATGTAACTAAAGTGTTGGGCAGTTAACTCAAAGATTTAATGAAATGAGCCAAAGAATCCTAAGGTTACTAGGGTAAGTGGAGGTACTGCCTGTCTCTTAACTCGACCCTTTGTCGGGTGGAAGCCAGGTGACAGGTAGGTGGGCGCGGGACCCATTCATAAAACCCAGGGTTCTCGACTTGCTCCTTTCATTGGCCCTGGAGGAAGGGGGTGTGCCATGCTGGTGAAGCCCGCCCTAGACCCAGGGGAGTGGGAAGATCCACGCTTGGATGGAGCGAGGGGGCGTTCCTTAGTTTTCTAGCCTTGCTGTGTTTCTCCTCTCTCCCCCGGGGTGGGGATGGTACGGCCCACCCTCCTCGCATTCCCGCCCCTCCTTCGCTCCCGAAGCTGTAGTCCGCCGCCATCTTGGCACTTCAGGTTGAGGGAAAGAGCCAAACGCTGGCTTTGGGGGGTCCAGGCAGGGAGTCCCTCCCGCGGTACACAGCGAGACTTGCCCATACCACTTCCCCTCCCCGCTCCGGTACTGGGCTCAGAGGCCTGCGGAGGCCGGCCTGGTTCCTGTCAGGGCCGGGAGGAGGGGCGGGTGGGGCGGCCGTTGCCTCCCCGGGACGGGCAGTACCACCCAGGCGCGGAGGACAGGGTCCCTAGTA
>NW_003852413.1:25144760-25146889 GCF_000181295.1 Otolemur garnettii
TGGGGATCGGTCCGGGGGAGGCCTGGGGCCGCTGGCTTGTGCGCTGTCTCCGCCGCCCCCCCTTTCGCCGCCGCCGCCGCCGCCCCGGGCATGTCGTCCAACTGCACCAGCACCACGGCGGTGGCGGTGGCGCCGCTCAGCGCCAGCAAGACCAAGACCAAGAAGAAGCATTTCGTGTGCCAGAAAGTGAAGCTATTCCGGGCCAGCGAGCCGATCCTCAGCGTCCTGATGTGGGGGGTGAACCACACGGTAACCAGCTCCCTGCGCGCGCCCCTCCTAGCGCGGCCCCGCGCGCTCCCACGCCCCCGGCAGCCCGGTGCCCTCGCCCCACGGGCCCTGGTGGTGACGCCTGCTACCCCTTGCCCAGTCACTTGCATGCCCCCCCCACCCGTGCACCCGTCCGGCCCGGTGTGCACTCCCCGCACGCCACGCGAGGCCTGGTGTCTCCGTGGTATGCTTGCTGTCGCCTGCTTCCTTCCCTCCAGCCCCTCTGGCTTCCTGCGTCTGATGTGCTGGCTTTGGGTAGTCCCTGGAGCGCTGAGGGGAAGGCCTAGGTGCCGTGGAATCGCTTTCATCCCTTCTTGCTCTCTACTCACCCTGTTAGTTGCATGTGTATTCCCTCTTGTTCTTATAGCCGGCTGCCAGGTCACTGTCCAGTTGACAGGACAAGTGGCATTGGCCTGCCTGAATAGTCCTCACTAGTCCCCTATTTTCTGTCGTTTCGTTGGTGTGGCTGTTAAAAGTTTCCTGTTCTGCAGGCCTTCTTACTCCTGGCTATGGAAATCCTCCCTGGGTTTCTTTTTTTCTTGAGCAGTATGTATCAGCTGGACAAGGAAAAGCTTCCTTGAACCACTGACTCTTTACCAGGATCTCTCTGGGTTAGGGAGAGGAGAGAATGTAGCTATCTATCTGAGAGAAGGGGAGGCTTGAGTGTAAGGAGAGACTATCCATAGTAGAAATAATGTGTCTTCTCATATTCTCCTGTACTGTGCATTTCAAAGTTGAATTTTCCTGTACTGTATGGTCCTCAGGTGTGTGATGATGCATGACGATTGTTGTCTTAGATGAAAGAGAGAGATCCCTTGGATTCTTGGGGTGCTTTGAGATTCTTAACAGTTTCTGCCAGGAAATTGGATCCTGACACAGTTGATTGACTTGCTTCTTGCCTTCTGACTTATTACTTTGTGAGTCCCAAAGCTAGGAAGGAGCAGAGGAAATAAAAGAACCTGAAACACCAATTCACCAAATAGAAGTTTGGATTGAGGAAGATCAACTTGGGTTTCCTGTGGACTTCCATTCTTTAGGTTCCCTGACTTTTTTGAGCACTTGAAATTGCCCAGAGGACAAATTATAATAAAGATGGTCAGCAAGACTTTGCTTTGCTTGGTTGGAGGAACTGATGCCTTTTGGTGGAGGTGTCTGAACTAAGGTTTCAGATCTTTATATCTAATATAGAAAAGTATGTGTGTATGGAGAAGTCTTTGTTGGTTTCTTTGTTTTAGGCACACATTACTATTTTCAGTATCATCACTGGGGTTAATGAGGGTCCTGCCACCGTAGGGAGTACCACTGGTATAATGCCCAGACCTCTAGGAGCTGCTTCAGACTAGCAGTCCTGCAGAAGTTTGTTATTCCTGCTTCCTGCTGCCTCAGGGGCAACATTTTTAGGGAAACTGGGTCATCAAAATGTGAACCCTTGTCCCTTTCTGGAAGCCATTCCTTGATTTTGTTCTGTATCCTACTTATCACTAGAAAGCATCTTGTCTGTGTAGAGAACGGGTAGAAGCCTGAAAGTCAGGAGTATTATATCTAGCCAGAAGGAATCTCGTGTCCCTTATTTTACACAGGAAGAAATTGGAGGTCCCAAGTGGAGGATTAGCTTGCCTTTGGTCACAGCAAGAGATGTAGCTCATTGTCCAGCATCATGAGCTGTGTCAGTTAATGGGGTGCCTGAATGTCAGGCCTTATTTTCTTTGCCCCCTGTTTCTCTTCTTCTCGCTCAACCAAGTCTCGGGATAGATGAGAACAATAGTCTTTTTTTTTTTTTAATTCATGTGAGAGTACATACAATTAGGCCACATTGCTTACATTTGTAAGGCAAAGTTTAGGTTGTATTTACATCCCTCACA
>NW_003852413.1:25148367-25149440 GCF_000181295.1 Otolemur garnettii
CCTCAAACTCTTGGGCTTAAGTGATTCTCTTGCCTCAGCCTCCCAAGTAGCTGGGACTACAGGTGCCTGCCACAATGCCTGGCTATTTTTTGTTGTTGTTGTAGTTGTCATTGTTTGGCAGCCCTGGCCAGGTTTGAACCTGCCAGCCCCAGTGTATGTGGCTGGCGCCCTAGCTGCTGAGCTATAGGCACCAAGCTAGGATGGATATGTCTTTATGTACAGCAAAAATCAGTTACCCTCTCATGAGGTAGTTGGTTTACTTCTGGATGGAAAAAGAGAAAGAAAGGCCTTGGAACTCAGCCTTGTCACAGGAACTCCTCTCATGGACAAGAGATGAACCCATGGATTTTGTAGAGGAAGAGTGTGTAGGAAACAAGGACAAAAATCAGAAGACTACACTGTTCAGGAGAGAACTAGTACAAAGAGAAAACCAATGTTTTAGTGAATGAAATGTGGTGAATTAGGGAAGAGATAGCCTTGGAGAGGAGCATGGAGACCAGGGGAGGCAGACCTGGCTTGATACTTGTTGGCTAGTATAGGAACCAGGTATATGTGAACGCTCATCACGGGGATGAGAAGAGTAGGAACAGTTGATGGTCACCCAGTGTTTAACCATCTGAGATGCTGCCAAATAGTTCTCCAGCGTGGCTGTACCATTTAACATTTCCTCAGCAGTGTATGAGGGTTGTAATTTCTCCACAATCTTGTCAACATTTATTCTCTGTCTTTTTTATTATTGCCTTTCTAGGTGGTGTGAAATGATATCTCATTGCAGTTTTGATTTACATTTCCCTAATGGCTAATGATATTGAGCATCTTTTTATGTGCTTATTGGCCATTTGTATACTTTCTTTGGAGAATGTCTATGAAATCCTTTAACCATTAAAAAACATTTTTTTTGCCTACTTTTAAATTGAGGTTTGTTTTTTTTTTCTTTTTTGTAGAGACAGAGTCTCACTTTGTTGTCTTCGGTAGAGAGCTATGGCATCACAGCTCACAGCAACCTCCAGCTCTTGGGCTTAGGTGATTCTCTTGCCTTAGCCTCCCAAGTAGCTGTGACTACAGGCGCCTGC
>NW_003852413.1:25150237-25154522 GCF_000181295.1 Otolemur garnettii
TCTTGGGCTCAAGTGATTCTTTTGCCTCAGCCTCCCAAATAGCTGGGACTACAGGTGTCCACCACAAGCCCCAGTCATTTCGCTGCTGCTGTTATCATTGTTGTTCAGCTGGCCTGGGCCAGGTTTGAACCCTCCGGCCTCCGTGCATATGGCCAGCACTGTAACCACTGTGCTATGGGCACTAAGCTAGTTATAGTTCTTTAAAAAGACATTTTTCTTTGAGGGCTGGGTTTCTCTGTTACCCAGGCAAGAGGCAATGACATCTTCATAGGTCACTGCAGCCTCAAATTTGGAGGCTCATGTGATTCTTTGCCTCAGCCTCCTGAGTGGCTGGAACTACAAGCATGTGCTACCATGGCCCAGCTAATTTTTCTATTTTTGTAGAGTTAGGGTTTTGCTCTTCCTCAGGCTGGTCTTGAACTCCTAGCTAGCCTCAAGCAGTCCTCTTACCTTGCCCTCCCAGAGTCCTAGGATTATAGTTTTGAGCCACTCACTATCCCTGGCCTAAAACTTTTGTTTATGGTCAGAACACTTAACGTGAGAGCTACTCTCTTAACAAATTTTCAAGTATACAATACACTATTGTTGACCATAGGTACAAAGCTATATCCCCCAGATCTCTAGAGCTTATTCATTTTACTTAATTGAAACTTTATGCCTGTTGATTATTAACTCCTTATTTCCCCTTCCCCAGTCCCTGGCAGCCATCATTCCATTCTTTGTTTCTATGAATTTGACAATTTTAGATACCTCATGTAAGGGGAATCATACAGTATTGTCATTCTCTAATTGGTCTGTCTGTTTCACTTAGCATAATAACCTTGAAGTTTATGTTGTTGCATATTGCAGAATCTCCTCCTTTTTTAAGGTGCAATAGTATTCCATTGTTTGCCATATTTTCTTTATCCATCTGTCGATGGATTTAAGTTTTTTTCATGTCTTAGCTCTTGTGAATGGTGCTGCAGTACATACAGTTTTAGCTCTTACATTTAGGCCTATAATCCATTTTTTTTTTTTTTTTTTTGAGACAGAGCCTCAAGCTGTCACCCTGGGTAGAGTGCTGTGGTGTCACAGCTCATAGCAACCTCCAACTCCTGGGCTCAAGCAAGTCTCCTGCCTCCACCTCCCAAGTAGCTGGGATTAAAGGCTCCTGCCATAACGCCCGGCTATTTTTTGGTTACAGCAGTCATTGTTTGGCGGGCCCAGGCTGGATTCGAACCTGCTAGCTCAGGTGTATGTGGCTGGCGCCTTTTGCTGTTTGAGCCACAGGCACCGAGCCCTATAATCCATTTTGAGTTCAGTTTTTGTGTATGGTATGAGCTACAGATTCATTCTTAGGTCTGCTCAGCTCCTCTCCTAGATTCCATCTCCATTCTCTCTACACATTTTCTTTGCTTAATGCAGACCCCAGACCTCCTTTGCCTACTTTTTCTTTTCCTCGCCCTGCTGGTTTAAAATCTTTGGTAAATATTTCTGCTTTAGGAGGCCTTTGGATGAATCTGTCCTTCAGCTGGCCTTCCTACCTCATAGAGGACAGTGTGGGCTCAAACGTCAGGAGTAGAAAAACCAAGATGTAAATGTAAAAAGGAGGAATGAACACAGGGGTAGATTTTTTGGCTTGTGTGGCCCTCTCTTCTTCCTCTTTTCCTTTTTAAGAGTTTCATGACCTGCTTGGACCACGTTGGTCCTGGGAGTATGTTTCCAGGACATCATATTTTCTCATGGTAGCAGGTAACAAATGATTGCTGGTAGTGGCTGACCCATGACTAAACCACCAACAGAGCCCTGGATATGTCTGGAAGCCTGCATGCCTTGCTCAGGCTATGAAGGTCACACAGGGAAGTTGAGGCTTCTGGATGCAGAAGTTCACCAGACTAGAACTAGCTACTGATTTTCATCTCTAGTCAGACTGGCGTAGAGTGAGTTCTCTGCTCCTCAGTTGTTTCTCACTCAGCTTGTTTAGCCTCCTCCTTATTTATGCTGCTCATGGAGTTAATCGTGTGGATAATCCAAAACCCACTTACGTGACATGAGTTACAACTGACTTACCTTCTTCCAGTGTTTAGAGTTTCTAGCAGGGAAGTGGAGCTACTTGTATACCCTTGACTGAAGAATGGTGTTTCTTAATTGGGGAAGGTCGTCTTCATCAAGCAAGCATGAAGTTTTGGGAGGAACACACATGGAGTGGTGAGGGAGGAAGGGGACACCTGCCTAGTCAACCATATCAGCTGAATCAACCCTGGCAATCAGTGGGTGACAGATGTCACAGCCAGATTGGCCTCACATCCAGACTTACCTTCTTAATGTGTTGTATTTAGCCTCATACTTGAATGAGTTTGCATTCCACAAGTGTACTCCTGCTGAAGGTGAAAGAGATTGGCCCAAAAAAGTGCTAGAGATAGTAAAGGAAAGACACATCTTCCTAAAGCATTGCTTTAGTCACAACCTTTTGTGCTTCAAAAGTTCAGTTGCTCCCTTTTGTTTACCAGATAAAGTTTATTCTTCTTTCCCTAGCATTTAAGACTCTGTACAGCAGAGGTCCTCAAACTTTTTAAACAAGGGGCCAGTTCTGGGTGGCACCTGTGGCTCAAAGGAGTAGGGCGCCAGCCCCATATGCCCAGAGGTGGCGGGTTCAAACCCAGCCCTGGCCAACAACTGCAAAAAAGGGGGGGGCAGTTCACTGTCCCTCAGACCTTTGGAGGGCTGGACTGTGGGCCCTGGGATGAGTCAGCTGCTAAGCAGGATGGGCAGTGGCAGCAAAAACCCCCAGCGGGCTGGATGAATGTCCTCGGCGGGCCGTAGTTTGTGGACGCCTGCTGTACAGTCTGGTCATAGCCTTAGTAGCTAACCTTAACCTTGTATCCCAGCCTCTGCACCATGAGCCTTTGGCATGTTCACACCAGCCTTGCTGTTTCTTTTCTCTGTTCATTCTAGTGCTCACTATCTTTCATTCCCCACTTCCCTTTTTTCTATCCATCCTCCCTCTTTCCAGTATTTTTTGAACAACTGGAGTGTGCAAATCATTGTGCTAGGGACATAAAAATGGGTGAGATAGTCTCTGCCTTTGGGGAGTCCCAGCCTAGTAATCAGACATGTAAACAAGTAATTACCCAAGTGAATGTGATATTTAGGACATAAAGATGTACAAAGAAATGGGTAGTTAATTCAACCTAGAGGAGACAGAGGAAGTGTCATTTGACCAGCTCTTGGGTGATTCTCTTAGCTATGTCCCTTCTTTTGATCTTACCGCCTGTCTTACTCTCTGTCACCTGAGCAGTTGTAATGGCCTTATAAATGAACGGGCTTGTTGCTCTTTATCCTTCCTTGATTTTTATCCCAGAATTACTTTCCTGTAACACCCATCTGATTGTGTGTATTCCCAGACTTAAACCTGAGAGGCCTTCTCATTGTCTGCATAGTCAGTTTTTAATTATCATACAGTGGACAAACCTAAGTTCAAATCCAGGTTCTGCTCTTATTAATAGTATGCATTTAGAGCAGTAATTTTTTTGCTGATCTTCATTTTCTTTTCCTATAAGATGAGCATAACACTTTCTTTGCAGGGCTATTAGGATAGAGACAAGGAATGGAAAACACTACCTTAGTCACAGTAGCTATCCATAAGAGAGGCTGCAGACCAGGTTTTGGCACCAGGCAGACCTGGGATCAAGTCTTGTCGCTGCATGTAGTGTCTGTGTGATTTTCAGTAAGGCCTTCTCTGAACCACTTTTGCAAAGTCAGATTAGTAATACTTTAAGTGATTATTAAGTCTTAGAAATAATAGCATAAAACAGAATGCATATGGCTCGGCGCCCATAGCACAGTGGTTACGGCGCCAGCCACATTCACTGAGGGTTGCAGGTTTGAACCTGGGCTGGGCCAACTAAACAACTGCAACAAAAAAATAGCCGGGCATTGTGGCCAGTGCCTATAGTCCCAGCTACTTGGGAGGCAAGAGAATCCCTTAAGCCCAAGAGTTTGAGGTTACTGTGAGCTGTGACACCTTGGCACTCTACCGAGAGAGACATAGTAAGACTATCTCAAAACAAAAACAAAAACAAAAAAACAAAAAATAACAGAATGCATTTTATGTACCTGTGATGTATAATATATAATGATACAAAGCACTGGCCACTTATAAGCTTTCACTAAATGGAAACAATGGTTATTTATTGATGGTGGGTTAGACTGTTTACCTATCTTTCCTGAATTCTCTCTCTATTCCTTAGTATCTTTGTCCTACACTGCTGCCCTCTATCTCCCACCCATTGACACCCCCCCCCCC
>NW_003852413.1:25155035-25157332 GCF_000181295.1 Otolemur garnettii
GCTGGATTTGAACCCGCCACCTTAGGTGTATGTGGCTGGCGCCTTAGCCACTTGAGCCACAGGTGCCAAGCCGAGTCAGTCATATCTTCATCTGTTTTTCCAATTCACATTGTATTAGTTATGCATTGTCTGTGTTCTCAGCTATATGGAGGTATCTTTTTATTTTTGTACCCCTAGCTTTTGGCACATATTGGCATGTAGTAAGGCTCTTGATACATTGAATAGAAGTACATTGAGTAGAACTTTGGCAGAGTCTGAGCCAGACCAGGAAAGGCCTTGCGTGTCAGACTATGCAGTTAAAACTTTACCCTGAGGTTGTGAGGAACCCTGGAAGATTTCTAAGCAGGAGTGTAACATGATCTTGTTTTAGATTTTTCCAGTGTCAAGTGCTCTTGGCATTACCAGGAGAGGCATTAGGTGATATGTGAGGGCAGTGAATCTGACCCTCTGACCTTACCAACTTCATCCTTTGGACCTCTGCCATTCCTGGTGTCTCTATCCCTATGTTCTCCCTTAATTGTATACTGCTTTGACTTCAAGTTTCACTGGTTTGTCTTATTTCCATGAAAGGATAAGCCTCCTATTTCTTATTTGTGTACAGCACTTTCCCCCCCTTGCATCCCTCTCGTCCCACACACACACCTAACACAGAATGAAGAAGATATTTTAGTAAGTACTGTTCAATCAAAATAGAATAGAACTCTCTGGAATATAAAATTTAGCACAACTAAAAAAAATAGTACAGCTAATCCGAGGAGTGAATCATCTACATATGGCCTAGTGGAAATGAGGGGTGAGTCTGTCTAGTTGAATATATGAATTGTTCAATATATTATTTGAGTTAAAAATGTTCTGCTATTGAGTTGTATAATCAAGAATAGAGGTAAATTAGAACTAAAAATTTACTAGTTTATGGATCACTTGATCTCAGGAGTTCGAGACCAGCCTGAGAAAGAGTGAGACTATCTCTACTAAAAATAGAAAAACTAGCCAGATGTTGTGGTGGGCACCTGTAGTTCCAGTTACTCAGGAGGCTGAGGCAGGAGGATTGCTTGAGCCTAAGAGTTTGAGGTTGTTGTGAGCTCTAGCATGGGGCAACAGCATGAAACACTGTCTCAAAAAAAAAAAAGTCACCAGTTTAAATCATTTAAAGCAGCAGTTCTCAACCTGTGGGTTGTGACCCGTTTTTAACAATGAAAATACATTGCGGCATTAGGAAGGTTGAGAACCACTGATTTAAAGTATGCTACTCTAAGAGTTACATAAAGAATTAACAATGAGAACATTCCTAAATAGTTCCAGTTAGAATAATTCATCCTGGCACAAAGAATTAATAAATAGAACATTCCTAAATAGTTCCTGTTAGAATAATTCATCCTGGCTAAGGGGCAACTGGCCCCTCTCAAGCAAGTGTTTTAGTTTTTTCTTGTTCTTCCTATATTAGGTCTGGTCTTGGCAGTGAATTTGGATATTAGACTAGCCCAAAATTGATCTGTAGCAATACAATAATGTTTTGGTATAAAACCATACCATTATTTGGTATAAAACCAAACCATTATTTGAGCCAGGGGTATGTTCTTTCTAGCATGAAGGTATGAGCTAGAAAAGGCAGAATTGCATAAGAGCCCTGAACTCTTTGTCTCTCTATTTCTGCTTTAACTCTCAGAGCCAGACTTGATATGCTAGGAAAAAGGAAATGGGACAGCCACCATGAATTGTTTCTGTTGGCAGAAAAACAAGGAAGTGGAATGGTTTCCTCTGTAGGCACAGATTTGACAATCAAGTTCTCTTGTGAGCACCCCCCTAGAATGGGAACTGGCATGGCTCTTTTTTGTTTTTTGTTTTTGGCTTTTGGGAGGGCTTAGCCAATGAAGGGCATCACAAACTTGGATGCAGGAAATTTAAAAATCAACCTTATTTTTTATTTATTTTTTTGAGGTGGAGTCTCACTTTTTTGCCCTCAGTAGAGTGCGGTGGAATCTTAGCTCACAGTAACCTCAAACTCTTGGGCTCAAGTAATTCTCTTGTCTCAGCCTCCTGAGTAGCTAGAACTATAGGCACCTGCAACAACACCCAGCTATTTTTATTTTTATTTTATTTTATTATTTTTTTGAGACAGTCTCACTTTGTCACCCCTGGTAGAGTGCTATGGCATCATAGCTCACAGCAACCTCAAACTCTTGGGCTAAAGCAATTCTCTTGCCTGCCTCAGCCTCCCGAGTACCTGGGACACAGGTGCCTGCCACAACATCTGGCTATTTTTAGAGACAAGGCTGGCTCAGGCTGGTCTTGAATCC
>NW_003852413.1:25160108-25163866 GCF_000181295.1 Otolemur garnettii
AAAAAAAAAAAAAAAAAGAGTAACAGGCACGCAAGGTTTATAAACTACAAAAAGAAGCTGTAAGATGGCCAGAAGACAGATACAAACAATGCTTCAGGAATCCCAAGGTGGAAAGAATGTTTATGGTCTAGAGAATCTTAGAAAGCTGAAGATGCCTTTTGGGCTGGACCTTATTGGATAGGGAGAATTTAAATAGGGAGTGATGAAGCTGGGCCTTATTTGAAGAGAAGAACAGAAATAAAAATACGGAGGGAGTCTGTGGACATGTTTTTAGAAAGATGGTGGCATCCACATGGTAGCATATTTTCTTTCTGAGGCAAGTGGCCTCCTGTCTGAGAATCTCACTTTGCCCTTACTTTGCAGATCAATGAACTGAGCAATGTCCCAGTCCCTGTCATGCTAATGCCTGATGACTTCAAAGCCTACAGCAAGATCAAGGTGGACAATCATCTCTTCAATAAGTAAGTTGTCTACCTGAGAGTGTGGGGGCAAGTCAGCACCTGGCAGGGTGTGACAGCAACAACTGGATCACAGACAGACTGGCTGGGGAAATGCAGTCATTATGTGCCTCTCCCTGTGTGCCTTTCCCCTCATGTTGCCCTGTCTTCTCACTCCTTTATCAGCCTACTTCCAGTGTCCCCTAGGGTGTATGGCTGGGCCCAGGGTGACTCACCTAGGGCCAGCTCAGGTAGAATTGAGCTGCTCAGGAGCTGAGGCTGCAGTAGCAGCCCTTTCTTGGTCTGAGTCTGAGGCACAGGAAGCTGCCAGGCATGTTTCTGGCCTGAGATGTCGCCAAGCTCTTTACTCTCCTTCTGGTATATGAACAACTGGCTTAGCATGGTGCTCAAAGGCACTGCCTAAGTAGTTCTTCCCATTTTTGTCTGTTGTGGCTTCTTGGATTTGTACCAGTGCCAGAAGGTTGTCTCAGACATTACTGGAGACACTCCAGCAGTCATCTCATCTGGCATAGTGAGGGGCCTGTTCTAAGCCCTTTGGAGGCCTTGCTCTTTCATCCCACCGGGGAACTGCTTGCTGCTCACACTTTTCTCCTTTCTGCATGTGAATCCTGGTTCTACCTTCCGCTGGTTCCTTCCTCTACTGTCTCACAGACCCCACTACCTCCCCAGCTGGTTTCTATTACCCTACCATTCCCCAGACCATTACCCTAGAGGAGAAGATCGATTTGAGAATGTCCCTTAGTGGCCTCCTTCTGCATAATAAGTAGTAACATCTTGTTCTAGAAGCTGTCTGTCTTTATAGCTGCTACCTGCTAAATGTCCACCAGTGAAAGGCGAGGTAGACCTAAACTCAGAGGAAGGAAAGGAGGTTGTTGTGTTGCAGAGGTCAGGGCTCCAGAGGTGGGCATTAAGCATTTTCTTAGTTCAGGGTCCATGGCCTTGGTGAAGTTCTACTACTTTGACATCTTGGCAAAGAGGAGCCTCAATCTCTTATTTTCTTTTATCTTTATTCCTTTTTTCCTTTCAATAACTGTTGGTGTGCTATTTATTAGACATTAGACTATAATCCTATTTACTAGAATATGGGGTAAATAAGGCAGACTAGGCCCCTTCCTTTATGATAAGCCATTCTTTGTATTTCCTTAAAGTCTATCATCCTTGAGTAGAATATATCCTGGGACATATTCTGAATGGGAGTTCTTAAGCAGTGTGGCCATTGTAAAGATGGAGGATTGGTAGGAGCCATCATTTTAAGGTGATTCTTCCTGGGAGTCTGTGGCTTAAGTAAGGAGTGGGGAGGGTGGAGAATGGTGCTCACAGCCAGCAAGAAAGGCTTTGGGATCTTAGTCACTTGACTGAGGGGTCCTCTTCAGCCTAAAGCACCTTCTTTGTACATCCCAATAGAAGCCTGGATCTTCATGATGTTTCGACAGGAACATCACCAGAGGAAAGGGGCTGTTTGGTGAGAAAGGTCTTAGCCAATACTGACTGATACTGACCCAACAGCAGATGTCCACATGCAGCCGCCCACCTATATCAAGTATAGTGCTTGTGAGTGGGGGGCTTACCCTCATTCTCACTGCCAGTGGGTGAGAGTTTTTCCCTCTAAATTTTTTGAAGGAAAACACACATAGAAGAATCACAATCATAATTATACAGCTGGATTGATTTTTACAAAGTGAGTACAAGAAACGTAAAATTTTAAAACCTGTATGTGCTCAGAATCACCTGGAACATTTCTTAAAAATGCAGATTTACAAGGCTGGGCATGGTGGCTCATGTCTCCAATCCCAGTACTAAGGGAGGCCGAGGTAGGTAGATCGAATGAACTCAGGAGTTTGAGACCAACCTGAGCAGAGCAAGACCCTGTCTCTAAAAATAGCCAGATGTTGTGGCAGGTGTGATAGTACCAGCTACTTGAGAGGCTCAGGGAAGAGGGTCATTTGAGCCCAGAAGTTTGAGGTTGCTGTGAGCTATGATGCCATGGCACTCTACTGAGGATGACAAAGTAAAAAAAAATGAAGTCTCAAAAAAAATGAAGATTTCCAGATTCACCTCCAGAATTCCTGGAGCCTAGAAACCTACATTTTAAGCATCCAAACTGTTCATATCCAGGCGATCTGTGGACCTCACTCGGGGGGATTCCTAAGTCAGAATTAAGATGAGCAAGGGGCAGTTCACAAAGACATATCTCTGCTTTTCCCTAGGGAGAACCTCCCCAGCCGCTTTAAATTTAAGGAGTACTGCCCCATGGTGTTCCGAAATCTTCGAGAGAGGTTTGGGATTGATGATCAGGATTATCAGGTATGGGGTATTATGGCAAAATCAGAGGGTTAGGGCGTGGAGTGGGGTTAGGAAGCCACAGGTCAAACAGGAAGAAAAGTGCCTGCTATTCTTGTGCTATTTCCCTGTCATGTCCCAGCCCAGGCCATCTCAGCCTGGTACAGGCCGGTGGAGGGCAAGGGCTTTGGAAGCGCTTCTGAGAATGCCTCTCAGCTCAGGCCCACTGCCCTGGGAGGGAGCACGGTGGGAGGGAGAGGGCTCTGAGCGAGCTGCTTCACTTTAGTTTGACATTCCCAGTCTAGGCTGAAGAACCTTTCTCCTTCGTAGTTTGACTTAAAAGAGAGAGAATTGTTGCCAGCGAGAGATGAGGCCTGTTAAAGCAGATAAGACAGATATTAGAAAAGGAAGACTTCAAGGGTAGTGTAACCTCTTGCCAGGTATGAGTGTCACCTCCTAAACTTGTCCCCTCTCCTGGTGGTGGGAGGCGGGTAGGTATTCCCGGGCAACTGCACCCTTCATGGGGTGAATGTCATAGAGGCCGTTGCCCTTTTAGAAGGGATCAGTCCCAATTTCAGAAACATTATAGACTGACTGTAGTTTGTGGTTTCTGTCGCTTCACCACTTCACACTTCTCCTTGGACCTTCTTCCCCTGGCAGACAGCCTGGTAGTAAAGATGGGTGAATTTTCCATTTCACCTTCATAGCAGGAAGAAATAAACCTTTCAATCATCTGTGGAGAAAAAAGGAGTACACAGCACAGTAAAATCTAAAATGGTGCCCAAATCTTTTCAAACATTAAAGTCCCACCACCCCACCTCAGTCTTTCACAGAATACTTCACAGAAGCAGACTGGGCCTTAGGTAAGAGTCTCCCTCCCCTCTCTCCACCATTCTGGAGGCCTACATGCAAAGACAGGTATCCTGAGGGCAAGAGGATTATAAGAAGAAGAGGAGATGCCAGGGGCTTGAACACCCAGACATGTGCATGTCTGAGAGGTACTGGAAGGTTCTTCCTGCC
>NW_003852413.1:25164037-25168245 GCF_000181295.1 Otolemur garnettii
ATCTTCCCTCTGAGTGGTTCCTTCCTCTCCCCTCGGCCGTCTGACCACATCCTCTCAGTGTCTGCATACTGCCTGTAATGGCCTTGTAGGCACGTGCCCATGCTCAAGACTGAAGTGAGGGCAGGGAGGATGGTGTTCAAGGAGAGGGCTCTGTCCTTTTAAACCACCAGTGACCTAGAGAGTCAGAGGATGCTGCCTGGACGTGAAGCAGGGACAGAACTAGATAGACCCCTCAACTGGGCTTGCAGCCCGTGAGTCTGCAAGGGCCAGGCTGGGAAAGAGGCACTCTGTCACATAGCCTATTCAGCATTCTGGATTGCGGGACACCACATCCTGTTTTGTTGGGGAGTGGGGAGGGGTACTATGTAAAGTTAGCACCTTTGCTGAGGAACTCCCAGAGCTCCTGACCACTTCAGATTTTAGTTTCTGCCATAAAAGTGGTGAACACTGTACCTGGGTTTTGTGAGGAAGCATTAGGTGAAGGTTAAGAGTAGGATCCGCACCTGGGCATAGTGGCTCATGCCTGTAATCTTAGCACTTAGGAGGCTGAGGCAGGTGGATTGCCTAAACTCACGGATTCAAGACCAGCCTGAGCCAGAGTGTGACCTTGTCTCTAAAAAAAAATAGCCGGGCATTGTTTGTGGCGGGCGCCTGTTGTCCCAGCTATCCTGGAGGCTGAGGCAAGAGAGTTGCTTGAGCCCAAGAATTTGAGGTTACTGTGAGCTATGACGCTATGACACTTTATCGAGGGTGACAAAGTGAGACTCCATCTTAAAAAAAGAAAAAAGAATAGGATCCTCATTAGGAAATGAGGAAAAGGCTGGAGAGGTAGCTTTTCTGCAAATAGATTTCCATATGTGTTTTCTTGGGAACAGGGACATTTGGGATCTCCCCTCAGCCTTGCCTCTCCAAGGTCTTCACCTGGCATCTGCTTGGTGAACACATTCCCTTGGTTGACTCAGACCTTCCCCTGTCCTCCCTCTTGAGGCTTCTCCTGCTCTCTGATCCTAATGGAAGTGGGACTTTGAGGAGGCACAAGGATAGAGCCAGAAAAGCCCCCCAGAACTGCCTCCCACCCCTGCCCAGCCATGCAGGAGGCTTAGGTGAGGGGATAAGCATCAGGCAGAGAGAGGAGGCCCAAGTTCCTGCTTTGGGAAGGGTTTTCCAGCATCAGGGTAAATATAGGTAAAAGAGATTCCAATGCTGTTCCATTGCTTCTTTATGCTAGATCTCTTGAATACAATATATCCTAAGTTTTATCTTTGTCACACCAAGAGACTGGGAAAATCAGCTTGGTCTGCCTCCTTGTGTTCCACATAAAGAGACTTAGGGGTAGAGAAGTTAAACGGCTCACCCAAGGTCATTGCACATGAGGGTCAGGATTAAGACCAAGCCCTCTAATATCTGAGGCAGAATTTTAGTTTGTAGGGTAGCTCTCTGGGATTAGAATGAAAGGAAACTCTGGGATTAGGTGCAGGTGGTAAGGGAACAACTCTTGTCACTCCAGAGGAAGATTTTAGGGAGGGACATGGACACCCCATAAGAAAGGGGTGGGTAACATCTCATTTGGGAGTCCCTCAGTCCCAGTGCTATTGGCTTTTGAGCAATCCAGCCCATAAGATGAGATTCAGAGGGAAAGTCAGAATCCTTGTTCCCCTGCCAAGCCTAGCCTGCTTTTGTCTCGGTCTATCAGAATTCAGTGACGCGCAGCGCCCCCATCAACAGTGACAGCCAGGGCCGGTGTGGCACGCGTTTCCTCACCACCTACGACCGGCGCTTTGTCATCAAGACTGTGTCCAGTGAGGATGTGGCTGAGATGCACAACATCTTAAAGAAATATCACCAGGTACGGTGAGTCCCAAGCCTGGGCTGTGGAAGATGGGTTGGAAGAAGAGAACCCTGGTGGCCAGTGGAGCTTCTCAGGGAAGGGTTTGTTCTCTCTGATAATAGAGGATGCTTCCTGATAACCAAGCAGTGGGCCCTCTCCTGCAACCCAGATTCTATGTGGTGAAATGGCTCCCTTAAAAAAGAAAAAAGGAGACACAAAAACACATCGCTGACTCAGTCCCAGCTGTAAAGTTTTCACACTCTTGCGTCTGCCTCTCATCTTCTCAAAGAGGTCCTGTCAGCTTGGCAGCATTCTTTTTCCATTCTGTCTCTCCACTAATCTGGCACCTGTCCACGAGGAAAGCACTGTGGCACCATCTCAGTGCTTTCCTCAACCTCTTTGGATCTTCATTTCTGGGGTACCTAAGAAGTAGGGAAA
Organism: Otolemur garnettii; assembly: GCF_000181295.1. Taxonomy (NCBI): domain Eukaryota; kingdom Metazoa; phylum Chordata; class Mammalia; order Primates; family Galagidae; genus Otolemur; species Otolemur garnettii. The sequence goes on from NW_003852413.1 coordinate 25,166,304, forward strand.
GGAACTTCAGGTCTTTTGAAAGTTAGAGGAGAAACTCTGGGGTGTGTCACAGGTGAGAGCTGTGGGCGTGGAACCATTCTGTTCACTGAGACAGCAGATCCAGCCCTGCCTCTGCACCCCTCTGCCCTTGTGTCAGAGGAGCTGCAAGATGAATTAGTGACTTTCCTGAGGAAGAATCAAACAAAATCTTACATAGGATCGCAATAATAAGAACTCCCAGGAACTCTGCACCGCCTACTCAACTCACCTGTCCCTCTGCCGGGGGGGCTATTGCTTGTAGTAAATCTGAGAAACCCCAATTCCGTTGTAGAACCCAGTTGGAAGACCACTAATCTAGAGGTTAGAATCCCAGGGAACGTTTTAACCTGAAGAGAGCCCCATCCATTCAGAGCACCTTCCTGTTGCTTAGCCTTCCCTCTTTTCCTCCTTTGCATTCTAGTTTATAGTGGAATGTCATGGCAACACCCTTTTGCCACAGTTCCTGGGCATGTACCGCCTGACTGTGGATGGTGTGGAAACCTACATGGTAGTTACCAGGAATGTGTTCAGCCATCGACTCAATGTACATCGCAAGTATGACCTCAAGGTAAAGTGCTCTGTGTTTGCCAGTGCTGTGCCTGCCTTCTAAGACTTGGAAGGGCCACTACTCCAGATTCCACATAATGAGGAAAGCCAGAGATTATGTATTGGCATGGACAGGTGACTGTAGCGTGGGTATTCTAATTCTCATGGACCAAAGGCTGTTTAAAGTCCAGGTGACAATGATAAGAAGTTGTTTAAGCCCTAACTGTACCATATTTATGCAACAATTGATGCTCTTCAGCTCTTCTCTGTGGGATGGGCAGCAGCATGAGGGCAGGCAGTGCTGATACACACAGCCTGGCATGTGTCCAGGGCCCCATGCACTGACAGCACAAGTGCATTTCTAAACACCAAGAAGGACACACTTGTGGTTATGAACCAGAATGAATGAATGACTTGTGTAACCACTGCCTCCCTGTTAGAAGGGAGGAGCCCTAAGGGCAGGGACTGAGTCTCTCCAGTGCACTTGTTTGCTGAGGATCTAACATGTACCTTGTACATAGTCAGAGCTCTGTAAGTTGTGCCACAGAGTAATAAGCAAGTTGCTGCCTCCTGGTTCCTCTAGGATTCTAATCAGTTTGCTTGAGCCCCCCTGCTGGTTCTCACCAAAGACTGGTACATGTTTGCTCAATTGAATCTGCCTCAGCTGGACTTCTAATAGCTCTTATCCTTTCAGGGTTCTACTGTTGCCAGAGAAGCAAGCGACAAGGAGAAGGTATGCTGGTGCACAGCAAGTGTGGAAGGGTCACTAGGAATGAGAAACAATACCTGTTTGCTATCCTGTCCCTCCCCTTCTGCAGCCCCTAGTCCAGCTCCCAGACACTAAGCACCTGCCTGTCCTTGTTTTAGATCTATCTAGGCCTTGGTCTTCAGCCTTTTTCCTCTGGCCTCACTAGGTTCTTCATAGTCCTGCTGGGATATCAGACAATTTCCTTCTTGCAGCCCAGCCTAAATCAGTATGGGTTGATTAGTATTTACTGTCTGATAAAGGATGCATTAGCTATCCCTGTCTGTTCAAAGCCTATCAATTTAGCAGGTTGGGTGTCTGTGTGCTGAAGATTCTTCCCCTTTCTAAACCATTGCTCCCAGCAGAACAATTTATTCTCCTTGGTGTGAATGAATCAGTCCTACCCAGCCTAACACTGCTATTGCTCTCCCAGGCTAAAGACTTACCAACCTTCAAAGACAATGACTTCCTGAATGAAGGGCAGAAGCTGCATGTGGGAGAGGAGAGTAAAAAGAACTTCCTGGAGAAACTGAAGCGGGATGTGGAGGTATGTCTTACCACTCATTTTCATCTTAGTAAGACAGGGTCCCTCCTGTGAATAGAATAGGAGCAGTCTCTTTTTTTTTTTTTTGA
>NW_003852413.1:25169254-25170033 GCF_000181295.1 Otolemur garnettii
GGAGGCTTTTTTTTAGTTAACCCAGCTGTGTTCATTTCTTCATTCTGTCTTTCGTACCCCAACATTCAGATTGTCCACAGTCTTTCTTCCCCTAGTCTGGTTCTAAGAAGAATTTTAGGCAACTTACTCAATTCATTTTGTTGTCAGTGCAAGTTGCTTTATCAGTGTTCTCAGGTAGATGGGGATGGTTTCCCTTCTGGGATCCTGGCCCTTTCTCCTCAGGCCTTGGGAAGGCCTTGTCCAGAGGTGTTTAGAGGGGTGCCCCTCCCAGCCTTCCTCTTTTGAGGAGATTCTGCTTATCTCCTGTCACTAGGACTTCTTGGGCTTTTAGTCATTTTCTGGGCCTGTGTGTGGAACGACTCTGTCCCTGTGATGATTCTCCTATGAGAATCTCCTAGTTCCCTAACACAGTGGTCAGTCTGGCAGTGTTGTAGTGCTGTAGGCTCAATTTGTGACCATGGCAGAATGCCTGGCACATGAGTAATGTGACTGGACTCTTGCCTCATTGTTAGGTAAACTGGCATGATGGCTAGCTATTTCCATCCTATATTATTGTTATTCTCCATTTCATGAAATCCTAGATGAAGAGACCTGAGGCTCCATCCTGTTCACAGCACTCATTATACAGAGAAAACTGAGGCTTGCTGAAGGGAGTCACACAGTACAAGGGGAGGGTTCCAACATTTCCCTTGGTACTGCACAGCCTCTTTTGACCTTCAGGGAATGGGTTGAGAATATTAGTTGGCTCTGGCTGCCATTCTTTTTTTTTTTTTTTTTTT
>NW_003852413.1:25172947-25179196 GCF_000181295.1 Otolemur garnettii
AAACTGAAACTGAGAAAAGTAAAACTGGATACTGAGGACTACTGTATTTAATAATAATAAACATATCCTAGTCCTAGCCCACTATATTGGGTATTTCAGAACTGTTTATAGAATTGAGTTGAAAGAAATGCCTTTTCCCTGCTTTCCACTGGGATGTCCCATGTAACTTCTGCTTTCTTCCTTCCTTCTGTCCCTCACTTTCCCAGTTCTTGGCCCAGCTGAAGATCATGGACTACAGCTTGCTAGTGGGCATCCATGATGTGGACCGAGCCGAGCAGGAGGAGATGGAGGTGGAGGAGCGGGCAGAGGATGAGGAGTGTGAGAATGATGGGGTGGGTGGCAACCTGCTCTGTTCTTACGGCACACCTCCGGATAGTCCTGGCAACCTTCTCAGCTTCCCTCGGTTCTTTGGTCCTGGGGAATTCGACCCTTCTGTTGATGTCTATGCCATGAAAAGCCATGAAAGTAAGTAGGAACCTGTGTCTGTCCTGTCCAGCCCTGCCTCCATACCACCCCCTTCAGGCTCATTGTTCAGACACTTCTGTAAGTGTCCAAACCTCCACCTCATTCACTGCTGATTTCAGCCTCCTGGTTCTGATCACTATCAGTCACTAGGGCTCTGGGGTTCCTTCTCTGTCTGGCTTTCCTTCACTTCTCTGCTCGTCCTGGATGACTGAGGTTCTGCTCGAGTTCATAGGACAGACAAAACCTTGTATGTGTATATACTGTCATGTCAACCCTACAGGGTAGTTGTGAAGATCAGAGAACTATGAAGGCTTCTGAGAAAGAGCCCAATAATCATTCCTGTTTTCAGCTCCTGAGTGGTAGGGATAGATCTGAACCTTATGTCTGAAGGGCTGTGTCTTCTAGCTGCATTCTGCTCTTCTCCCTGCCACTGTGTCCTCCTTCCCTGCTTCCCTCATCTTTCAGGTGCGCCCAAGAAGGAGGTCTATTTCATGGCCATCATTGATATCCTCACGCCATATGACGCTAAGAAGAAAGCTGCACATGCTGCCAAAACAGTGAAACATGGGGTGAGTCCTCTCTTCCTTGGCCAGGGCCCAGTGAATGGGGTGTATCTGCACTCCCCTCTGGCCCCCAGAGAGGGCAGTCTCAGGCCTCCTGCTCAAAGGGACACCCTGACCTGCTCCTTCCCAGAGTAGAGAACTGGAAGAGCAGTCTGCCTACCTTGCCTTGTGTTCCCTGCCATCTGCACCCCACCCCCTCCCTGCCAGGCCAAGTAATATGCCCAACTTGTTTTTCCTTCAGTTCTCTGGCCCTTGGGGCCCTGAGCCCGCCAGCTCCTTTCCCCTGGGACTACTGGGCATGTTGTGCATCTTGTTGAACAGCCAGTAATAGCTTTGTTTACATGCCCACACTGCTCCCCATAGGCCTGTTTCCCCATGGACTTGAAGCCACTGTTTTCCACATGGGGGCCTCTCTATTACCTCCCTACCACCTTTCCTCTACCTTGGTTAGGCCTGGGACTAAAAATCAGAGTGGGGCCAGGACAATTTGAGATGTGTGAACCACTTCCTAAGGTGGCCTGCTCAGTCTGTCCAGTTGATTCAGCTCTGATGCTGAATAAGAGGCTCCTGAATACCCAGGCTCCTCCCAGGTGCAGCCTCCTGATTAAGGCCAAGGAACTTGACCTGAATTGGCTTTTGTGTATTACAGGCAGGGGCCGAGATCTCGACTGTGAACCCCGAGCAGTACTCCAAACGCTTCAACGAGTTTATGTCCAACATTCTGACGTAGTTATCTTCTGCCTTCAGCCAGACCCACAGAGCTGGATATGGGGCCAGGGATCGGGAGAGGGAGAGGGTGCACTGGAGCTAGATGGGAGGGTGGGGTACAGATTGGGGGGTTGGGAGAGAGCTTTAGCAATCATACTACAGTCTGTGACACTGAAAGAGACTAGCTGGGGAGGAGGGGGATGGCTGCGTGTGCTCACAGGATGTACCCTCACCTTCTGCTTACCCTTTATTATTTTTTTTTTTTTACCACATTTGATCCATGTTAAAAAGGGGTTCCCTTTTTGGTACCTTGTAACCTTTTTAAGATACCTTGGGGATAGATATGATTTATTTGGTTTATTTGGGCTTTGTTTTAGAAATTTCATTGCTCCAGGTTTGTTATTTAAAATAATGTATATCATCACCCTATCCACCCTACCCTGCCCAGCTCTCACTTCCCTTCGATAAGAGAGGCACCTGATAGACCCAGCACACGGGTCCTCTCAGAGTAAGGTGCGCTGATGGCAGATTGGAGAGGAGGTCAGACGCCTCAGCCCTGCTGCATTTGATCTTCTCTGGGTTAACTTTTTAATTTTATGGAGTATTGTGCACAACTTCCTCCACCTTTCAACCTTGGATCCACGTTGAAATTACATTATTCCTCCATCCTGTCCTCCAGTGCTGTCCTCCCAAAGGAGTACTCCAGATCATCACCAAGCATCTCAGATCAGAGTCAGGATCTCAGAGGGGAGTGAGTTCATCCTCATGGCTGAAGGTGGGATGGTGGCAGGGGAGAGAGCTGGCTGAGTTCTCAGACATCTGGTTCTCAGAGAACCCCGTGATCATCACCCAAGCCGCAGACTCAGCCCCTGGAGTTCAGATGTCTTCTGTGTAAAGCCTGCCTCCCACGGGTCAAGAGGAACTAGAAAGTACCTTTGGATTTACCAGGATTACCCTCCTGCTTAAATGGCTGTTTCCCTTTGGGAAAACACCAGAAACTGATAAGTATCAAATGAGGTCTTATGCCCTCCATCCATTTGCTTCCTTCTGACCTCCTCCCAGGCACCCTCACTCTGGCTGAGCTTTTAGCTCCAAGCACCTGGGATGCTCTTTGCAGAGATACCTCTTCAAGCCCCAGGACTACCATGTAGGTAATCTGGCTCCCTGTGCCTGTGGTCTGTCACCTGGACAGTTACAGCCAGCAAGGCGCTCCCTACTCTGGAGTGTGGCATCCAAGCCCGAGGTTGCTTCTGAGTCACTTGAGAATGTGACCTAGGAAATCCAATTTGGAGGCTTGATGTGGGTTTTACTCACCCCCACAGACTTTTCTTATTGCCCCCATCTAGACTGTTAGCAGATCTGCAGTCTGCAGGTATCCTTGGAAGGAGTGGCACCTGGCCGCTTCCTTCAGGTTTTCCACCCACCTTCAGAGCCTGCTACCCAGACCCTCAGAACTGAGCCACATGTGTCATTCTGATGCCATCAGAGAGTCTGGTCTGGCTAGGAGAGGAAGTGGCCCTATTGCTCTGCATTGGGGGAGGTACATTATTACATCTTCTCAGCCACTCACCAGGAACTTAGGATTTGGGATATGAGATACGGTGAGATTTGTAGATAACTCCAAGGATGTGAAGATGGTTTGTGGAACCATTTTGAATGGATAGATTGGTTTCCTGTGGCTCTCTTCAAACCTGGCCAAGCTCAGCTTCTGGAGCAGGAACCCGCATTGTGTCTGTGCCCTACTCACAGCACATAGGTTAGGAAGGAATGGAGATGGCACTCTGAGGATATCACTGAGGCTGCTGGATGGGGTGGGAGCCCTTCTGGGAGGGGCAGATGGGACTCAAACCACTGCCCTTGCCCCAGGAAGGGGCCACAGGTAGCTCTGAACAACTGTGGGAAGACCACTAAGTGACTTGGGGAACTTGGAATCTAGTGGCTCATGGAGAAAACAAATTTGATTTAGGAAAGGGAATATGTAAGGAATAATTTCTGGACTTGATTTCCCCACCTCATAATCAAGAATGAAAATTTGGATCTGCTCCTAGTCAGGCCCAACATCTCCAAAGCGTGGAAGGCTATCTTCCTGCAGCCTCCACAGCCTTGGATGCCCACTGGCTTCTCTGCATTTGGTCTGCTGATCATGTTGCCATAATGTGTATGAAATGTGTAACACAATCTTAACAGTTAAAGACTACCCTACCAGGTATCTAACTTGTTTTAACATTGCGTGTGTAGGTGTATGTATGTGTGTGTGTATGTATGTGTGGGGGTTTTTTTGTGTGTGTATATTGTTTACATTTGAGAGGTAGCGTTCTGTTTCAAATGCTTTTTGTTTTATGACAGTATTGTTGATTGGGTCAAAACATTTTGAGCTGTGGCTTGGTGGATTTTAGATTTTTTTTTAAAGGTCATTTTCTGTGCTATATTCAAAATCTTTGGCTTTCTAATTCTTTTGGCATTCACATGTTTAAAAGCTATTTATCTTGGTTTATACAAGTTTTCTTTCTCTTGTTTTATAATGATAAAGATGCTCTATTTGGTCTGCAGTCTGAATGTAGAGAAAGTGAACTGATCTCCGAACAATCATCTGCCCTAATGCTTTTCTCCCTGAACCCCACCATTCCCTTCTGGGCAGTAGAAGGTATCTGAGGGGAAGTGACCACCCTCAGCCTCACTCCTTGGGGCCCTGCAGGAAAGCTAATCATTCTTAGGGCATCCCAGAATAATTTTGGATCTCCCAAGAAGAAAAGAGTATAAGAAGGAGGACATGGCTGATTGGGTGAGGCCAGGATGAGCATGAGAACAGGATTCCTCCCCATTCCCTCATTCCACCACATATGGGGCAGCATCCAGTCTCACCTTCTCCAGTCCCTACCCTCTCCTTCCAAAGGTCCACAGCTAAGAAAGGAGTCTCTGCCCAAAGTGAGAATTGTCCTAAAAACTCCATTAAGAAGACCACTAGATGGCCTATGGCCCTGTTCCTGTTAATTAACCACTAGGTCTATGTCCCCCAGCACAAGCTCCTTCCCTGTGCCAGGCAGCTTGGGGGTTCCAGGGCATGCTGGGAAGCAGTGGTTCTAGGCGCACAGGCTGAAGCAGTGCTCCATCTTTCCTTATCTAGCTCAGGGGTCACTGGTCTGTGGCAGGTGTCATGAGTTGCCCCAGTGCCTGTTCTTAGTGGCACTCTCTTCAGTTCCCACCACAGGCAGCTCTTCCTCCTCTCTTACTTCACTTTTTTCTCTTGTCTGTGCTTTAGGCTTGAATGGATCTGGTAGTGCTCAGGGTGTGAGACTAGATTCCTGCCCTGGTGACTTCCTTCCCCTCTATGGTCTACCAGGGCCTGCCTTGGGAGGTGGACCAAAGACCCAGGACTTTTCTCAGTAGCCAGTCCTACCCCCCAGTTGTCTTTTTACCAATTCAGGATGGAAGAAAAGAAAAACTTCAGTAGTCTCCAGCATTTGAAATACTCAACTGTTGGGGGCCAGAAGGGACAGTATGTTTAAATAACCTTCAGAGCTCTGGCCTTAAACCTGTGGCTCCCCCAAGTCTAGAGACCTCACTTCTTTCTGGCAGTAATGTGGGCAGGGGCTTCCTCCTACGGAAAACACATTCAGACAACTGCCCCCAAATCTACCAGCCATCTATAGGGGGCAGTGATAAGGCCCTAGCCCTCCTCTGATATGTGCCATTTATAGTGCCCCCAAAGGAAAAAGGAGACTCAGCTGTTCCTCAGCAGGTTGTGCTGAGATTCCAGGAAAGAGAATAGGGAGAGTACACCCACAGGAGTCCCTTGTCCTTGCCCAGAGCTGTTTTGTAAGGAAGTGGGAGCCAACAATCTTTAGGGGACGGCCCAGTGCTGCTCAGCACACCCCCGGCATCAGGTCACATCATTGTAATAAAAAAATGTGAATGATGTTTAGATTCAACTTTTGGAAAAGCAGGACAAACCATCCCATCATGTGTGTGACTTCTCAATTTCCCATTTCAATCTACATTTTTTAAATAGGAATTTTCAACCCCTTGTGCTTGTCTAATGTCTGCTCTAAACAGTTTGAGACTCTGTTACTGTTTTAAAATGCATGCATGTTAAGATGAATCTCCAACCTGAGGAAAATAAAACTCAAAAAGCTTTGTGTATATCTGTTATGTGAGTCCTTTGGAAATGGCTTCCCCACCTCCATCCCCCCCCCACCCCGAATTAAAAGGTTTTGGTCCTAGTTTTAGAGGCATTTTGGGCTAAATCAATGTATGGCTGGAGTTCAGAGAAAAAAATGTGGTCAGTGATATCCCCTTTCAGATGCAATTCATAAGCAGTGGTTAAAAGCACAGCACTGGGGTCTGCCTGTTAGCTGTTACTACTGTCCACGTGGAGGGATGGACAAACCACCCTCTGCTTCACTCCTCCAGTGTTATAACCAACATTGGCTAGGAGCAACACCAGACTTCAAGGCCCAGCTTTCCCCTAATTAGCTATGTAGCTGACTTTGAACTTGTACCTCTTTTTTTTTTT
>NW_003852413.1:25179357-25183445 GCF_000181295.1 Otolemur garnettii
TTGCAGCCATCATTGTTGTTCAGCAAGCCCGGGCTGAATTCGAACCCGCCACCTTAGGTGTATGTGGCTGGCGCCGAGCCTGAACTTGTACTTCTATGTACCTCATCTTGTCCATCTGGACACGTTTAGCCTAAAATCTAGTGGTTGTCAAAGTGTGGCTCCTGGATGAGCTGGGAATCAGAAATGTAAACTCTCAGGGCCTACGCCAGATCCACTGAATCTTCCAAGTGATTCTGTTGGGGGTAACATTTGGGAACTACTCTGCTATATAAATAATCCACTTGCTTATTTATTATATCTGTCCTGCAGGTTGTAAGCTGCAGTCACTTGAGGAATTTAAAAAAGGACAGGTGCCTAAGCCCCTAAAAGGTCAGAATCTTGAGGAATGAGTTCATGGTATTGGTGTTTTAGAAGCTCCACAGGTGACTAATGTGCAGGCCAAGTTAAGAAACCTCATCTAGAATAATCTAGACTACTTGTGGGTACTCAGCCAAATTTCTACCCGGATCAAAGAAGATTTAAGGGTTTTCCAGTAGAGTTTTGTGAAAAGGGTTTTAGGCTTTAAAGTCAACAGAAATGGGTTTATATCCTTACTAACATGGACTTGGATAAATCATTTAACTCTCCTTCATCTCTAAACAAAAATAATCTCAATTACTTTAAGTCATCATGGTGATTAAATTCTAGAAGCGCTTTGTGTCGGGCCTAGCACACAGCAGGGATGCACCAGTGACTCACAGATTACTCACACTGGTGTATGTGCAGCTGGCCATACACCAAGTAGCTGTTTGTAACTGCCCAGCTGGGGCAGAGATCAGTGGGAAAGCATCAAAGATAAGCAGGAATGAAAGAAAGCCTATTTTATTTCAAAAAAAAAACAAAAAACAAAAAAGGTGGGCTCTGGGAATAGGGTTAGTCCATTCGGGCCTTCAGTGTCCTGGTGGTGATTTTGTCCTTCTCACTGCAAAGGGAAAAAATGTTAAGAAAACATCTATACCATCTAGACTGACTGCTCCTCCCGCTCCAGCCCTCAGCTCCAACCCTGGGGCCCCAGGCAGGGAAGCAGAACAGTTGCCCTGCTAACTCAGAGTTCAATTGTCCTCCAGTACAGCCATGTTAACTTGTCTGCTCTATTTGCCATGAGGAAGGGAGAACAGAGACTTTCCACAAATGAAACCACCCCAGGGAGGCTTTTCCAGAAAATGATTCAGGGCTGGGCTATGAAAGCCTCCAGAGAAGGGAAGGAGTTCCCCAGGCCCAGAGAACAAGTAAGAACAAGGAAAAAGTGTGGTGGGCTTCAACACAATGAACAGAAGAGAACCTTGTGGGGTAAAATTCTGTGTTTTTCCAGGTAATTAAGAAGGCTATCCCATAAGGACCCAAATGCTTACTCTGAAATGTAGGAAAGTAGCTGGGAGGACAGTTTTCTATTCTATCCAATTACTGTAGGTTCCTAGTGACTGCCCCAAATAAGGGGAAAGGGGAGATATCATTTAGGGAGCTGGCTGGGGCTTGGAAAATGGTCCCCAAAGCTCAGTATATCACACGGTTCTAGGTTCCAGGCTGGTAGGAGTTGGGGAAGAAGATTCACTGCCTCTACATAGATTCACGAGATTTTGGGGACACCATTAAAGAAATGTCTATTGTGAGCAAGGGGAGAAGACCCAGGGTCATGAAGCTTCACCTGACAGAGGCCAGGGGAATCTGGGAAGGCTCCCAGTGCCACCTTTAGGAAGTATGACCTGCTAAACTGTACTTGACAAAAGCACCTTTCTTATTTCTTACCTGATCAGGGGGCTGGGAAGATAGGGTGTGTGCTGGGAGTGGGGGGGAGTAGAGAGACAGGTGTCTGCAAAGCTTCTGGACTTCTCTCAGTTCATACTCACATGATGTGGACAATCACTCCCATGCCTGACACTGCATCCCGGTCCACGGCATTCAGCATGGCTTGGGAGATTGTTTCAAACAGGTGTTCTGGATCCTGCCAAAAGAGTAGGATCCTTTCAGTTAGGCCTCAAGCCCTAACTTGGTCTGGTCTTTTGACTGTTTTTTTATTTTGAGATAGAGTCTCACTATATTGCCTTGGATAGCGTGCTGTGGCATCACAGCTCATAGCAACCTCCAACTCTTGGGCTTAACCTTGCCTCAGTCCCAAGTAGCTGGGACTGCCACAACCCCTGGCTATTGTTTTTGTGTTGTACTTGTCATTGTTGTTTAGCAGGCCCAGGCTGGGTTCAAACCCCACAGCCTGATGTATGTGGCCAATGCCCTAACCACTGAGCCACAGGCACCAAGCCAACTTTTTTTTTTTAATTTTTAAATATTATGGGTATATAATAGTTGTATCCCTTAACTCTTTTTTTTTCTAGGCTTGAGGTTCCCATGTCTGGTCCCTGCCTTAACTGAATTAAAGGGTAGGTCCCACTTCCAGGGGACCAAGCTCCTTTCTTAGATGGAAGCAGAATTTTAAAGGAAAGTGAAACAGACTTGAAGCCCTGAAATTCTTTCACTAACCAGTGGTGTGACCTGGGGCAAATATGAACTTTCTTGAGCCTCAATTTCTCTTCTGTAAAACAGGGAGACAAACCCTATTTGACTCCAGTGTGCTTTATCTGCTGCCTAATGGGCTTTCCTCCCAGATGTCTAACAGGAACCTCAGAACTCAATCAATCCGTGCACACAACAAACCTATTTCTCCCCTACATTCTTTTTATTTTTTAACTTTTTTTTTTTTGCAGTTTTTGGCTGGGGCTGGGTTTGAACCCGCCATCTCCAGCATATGGGATCGGCGCCCTACTCCACTGAGCCACAGGCGCCGCCTATTTTTTATTTTTTGAGATAGTCTCGCTCTGTTGTCCTCAGTAGAGTGCTATGGCATCACAGCTCACAGCAACTTCAAACTCTTGGGCTTAAGCGATTCTCTTGCCTCACCCTCGTCCCAAGTAGCTGGGACTACAGGCACCTGCCACAACACCTGGCTATTTTTTTGTTGTTGCAGTTGTCACTGCTGTTTAGCTAGCCCAGGCTGGGTTTGAAACCGTCAGTCTCAGTGTATGTGGCCGGCGCCCTACCCACTGAGCTACAGGCACTGCCCACCCCTGCATTTTTTATGTGTTGATTAGCCTCACTAAAAACTTCAGCCATCCCTTGTATCTCCACCTCCTTCACTTATGTTTTCACTTCACTATCTTTGCTCAGGGCCTCAGCGCCTCCTACAGGTAATAACAGTCTATCACATCCACCTGCAGGCCTCTGATTTCTCAGCTTCCTTACTGTCAGGGAGAGTTCAAACTCCTCCACATGGCATTCCAGGCCCTTTGGAAGTCTTATCCCGATCTTGATCTCCAGCATCATTTCACCCCATGTTTTACCCACACTTCAGCCACTCTCAGCTCTCTCCAGTCACTGAACACGTCTGGCCCATCCTGTACCTTTTTTTTCTTGCAGTTTTTGGCCAGGACCAGGCTTGAACCTAACCACCCGGGTATATGGGGCCAGTGCCCTACTCCTTGAGTCACAGGTGCCGTCCCCCATCCTGTACCTTTGCACAGGCTGTTCTTTCAGCTACTAGACCTTTCCTCTTCTCCTTTTCCCAACAAAATGCATTTTAACAGACATTTGGGTATCTATCTTGTTTCATTAGACCACAGTAAAGCCCCCCAAAGCAGTGTTTCTGATTTCCCCCAAATCTGGCAGAGCTGGCAGGAATAATAATAGCCAAACCTCACTGTCATGATCCCTTTTCATGTTTTCCTCAATATCACTTCTAAGGTAGGTTCTATTATCATCCCCATTTTACAGCAGAGAGAATGGAGGCAGAGAGAGGGAAAGTGACTTACCTAAGAACATTAACTAAGTGGTAGGTGGATCCAGTTTCCAACAGAAAATATGGCTTCTAACCCCATTTGGTATGGCTGCCTCTAGCACTACACCTTGTTAAAGGCTTGTTCAATAAGTGGGTATGAGAACCCTATAAACCCAATGTAAGGAATAATTTATTTATTGTTGTAGCAAATATGTGACTGGGGTTTCTTTTTTTTTTTTTTTTTGAGATGGAGCCTCAAGCTGCCACCCTGCGTAGAGTGCTG
>NW_003852413.1:25187522-25189697 GCF_000181295.1 Otolemur garnettii
TTTTTTTTATAGACAGAGTCTCACTTTATCGCCCTTGGTAGAGTGCTGTGGTATCACAGCTCACAGCAACCTCCAACTCCTGGGCTTAGGTGATTTTCTTGCCTCAGCCTCCCGAGTAGCTGGGACTATAGGTGCCCACCATAACGCCTGGCTATTTTTTTTGGTTGCAGTTTGGTCGAGGCGGGATCGAACCCACCACCCTCGGTATATGAGGCTTGTGCCCTACCCACTGCGAGCTACAGGAGCAACCCAAGTTGCAAAATCTTAGGTGCATTAACAAGCAGCAGCTGCCGTGCTAATGGACTGGAAGGTGCCTCAGAAAAAAAGCCATACTTCCCCCAGTGCCATCTCAGAGCTCCAGGACAGGCCCCTACATAGAGCAGACCAATATCTCTGGCTTCTCTTCTTCCCTGACTGCTAAATATAAGACTCAGCTCTAAACTGCAGCTTATTTTCCTCCTCTTTACAAACTGTTATCTTTCCAGAATCTGCCCTCACAGATTTAACACATCACTAATACCTCTCCAACCCTGAGATGGATTTTCAAACCCACAGCTTGCAAGATGTTTCTATTTGGCTTGTTTTGTCCCCTGAAAATTGATGTCAAAATCAAAGTCATCATCTTTGCTTCCAAACTAGTCCTCTTAATGTTAGTATAATTCAGTCAACATGCTCAAAACAGGAATCATCTTGAAACTTATCTGGACTGCCTACATGTCAGGTACCAGTCTAGATATTAGTACCTGGTAATAAAGACACTGGTCTTCACTTCATTTGGATGGTTCTTTCTTTGGCCCCATCTTATCCAAGTAGTCACCGGTCAGCCACAACTTTCAGAAATGTCTTCCTTTCCTTTCCCACAACTACTGCTCCATAAGGACAATAACCGTCACAGCAGGATCATCACAATAGCTACCTATCTCATCCCATAGACTCTCTTTTCTCTCAAATCACATAACCACCGTCAACTAGATAACTACTATGGCAGTTAATATGCACTAACCCATCAAGGGTTGGTTATCTTTCTGTATGCCTGTCTTTGTCTCCCAACTAGACCTGAAATTCTCTAGGGACTGTACACCCACTCTGGCCTTAGACCTGCGTTGGGATCCTGGCTCATTAACTTGCATCTTGCACAAGACACTCTGAGACCCGCAATCTCCTCATCTGCAAAAGGGGACAGCAACATGGCGGTATCTAAATGAGGATTAAATGAGTTCACGAAAGTAAGATGCTTTCAACAGAGTAAATGCTTTCAACAAAGTAAATGCTAGTAAAATTTGGTAGGATACATGTCTGTATCACTATGGGGTCTGGCAAACTTTTGGTCTCACTGGTGGTGTTTGATAGGTGACTGACTTCCAAGCCGCTCAGCAAGTCAGGCAAGGATGGTCCAATAAGAGGCTTGGGTGTGGGCGGGGACCCATGACACTTACACTGTCTGGACATCAGTGGCGAGGCCGGCTAGACCGATGTACAAACGGTCACCCATGGGAAAGATCTTCTGGAAGTCCGTGGTCACCATCTGGGCTTGGATACCAAAGCGCCTGTCTGCAGCGATGGCCACACAGTTCTTCCCCTTCATGGCCATGACGGCCCCTCCATTATAGGACATAATAGACTGGGGCAGACAAAGCGGAGGGGCTCAGAGTGAGGGGTCAAACATGCCATAACTCCCGACCCAGTCCCCTGATCCGGAGACTCCTGTAGGCCCCGTTCTCCATCCTGGAAGAGCCTGGACCCCGGAAACTCCAGCTCAGATGTGCACTGTGCGGTAGCGAGGAGCCGCACTCGCCCGCTTGGTCCTCACCACTGTCCACTCCCGTTCTAACCAAAGCCACTTCCTTTCATCGACCACCTAGGCCCACTCAGCCCCCGAACTTCCCCTGACCCCCTCCCTAATCCCTACCCAGTGACCCTTTTCCTTGCTCCCCATCTCACCATATTTGCGATGTACTAGGACCCTCACTCTCCAGTGCAACTCCTGTAAATCGGTTTCAGCCTTCTCTGCGCAACCACTCTCGCTGCTTTCACTCCATTGGCTGATAGCCAACTCTTTCTGGACACTGTGGCTTTCTATTGGTTGTACATCCCTATCAGTCACCGGTAAAGCGTAGTTTGGTTGAGAAACCAAAACGGAGGCGGGGAAAGAGGAAAGTGAAAAGTCACTGCGAG
>NW_003852413.1:25189717-25220545 GCF_000181295.1 Otolemur garnettii
GTCAAGGTGCATTCTGGGATCTCGGCGGAACAAGACTGGAGACCGCCGTGACTGGGGGCGGGACCTCAGCGCACATGGGCTTGTGAAATTGGGTTTGGAGGGCTGTGGCCCCAGCTGGAGGGACGCCATGGCACTTAATCAACATGCTATATGAATTTGGCGTAGTACTCATGCTAGTTTATTTATTCGCTCTAGAAATCCTTGCATCTACTGTGTACCAGACGCATTGCTAGGCTCTGGATTTTCACTGGCCCAGAACAGTGTCTAGTATATAGGAGGCGCCCATTAAGTGCAAATTTAATGATGCGGGGTTGGGGTACGGGGACAGGCGTTGAGGGTATTCGGCGGCTTGCAGGGGTAATGGAGAGTTTTGATGGTGGTCTGTTTCTTGGGAACTCCTGTAGGTCGACTTCACGTATCACCAAGTCTCAGGTCACCCTAAAAAGAGATGTTCTGGGCCCTTCCAGATTTAAGGTAGAACCTGAAGATAGCTCGTGCTGACCCCTCGCAGTGAGAATGGAAGAGAAGCGTGCACATACCGCGTCGTTCCCTCCCAATCTCCGCCGCTCCTTTCCGGAGATCGAGACTTTTTCCTTTTCTCCCTCGGTTTCGATTTTTTTTCGTCTGAAATCGAGACTTCTGTAGCGGTTTCTGTGCGATCCAGGCTCGCTCCTATTGACTCGGCTCACTGCCACCCCAGCAGTCGCCGCGGTCTCTGTGGCGCAATCGGTTAGCGCGTTCGGCTGTTAACCGAAAGGTTGGTGGTTCGAGCCCACCCAGGGACGCTCTGTTTTGTTTTTTCCGGGAATTGGAAACGAAAGGCTTTTGCTCAGAACGGCTCAAAAGCTAAATTTTTTTAATTTAAATGGCAACGCAACACTTTTCTATAGCAAATAGAGAGTCATTGTGGTTGAAAATTCGTTCTTGTTCATTCAATGATGGGATAATTTCTCCGGCACTTCCTTCCACCCCCTCCTCGCCCCGCCTCCAAGCTGGATTGCAGGAAACCCAAAGACAGGTTTTTTTGTCTCACTGTGCAACACGTTTCAGGATACATTTTTCGTAGGATTGAGAATGAATTTTCAGTGGAGGCTGGATAGTTTTCCATTGTATGCCTCGGGCGATGTTACAATCTCGAAATAATATTCGGAGGAGAATAGGGTAGTGAGAAAGAAAGGCAAAGACCACATGAAGGACGAAGAGAAACAAAGGTGAGAAAGACTGTAGCCGCAATATACCGAGAAAGAGGGGACGTTACCAGGAATAGGCGGAGCGAGAGAGGGAAGACCCCAGGAAAATGGAGAGAGGAAAAAGACAAGAATTTAACATGAGAAGCATCAGAAAGGGAAAAGAACAATTCTTCTTTCCTAGAAATTATGGAGAAGTGGGCAGAAGGATGGGGGAAATAAGCATAAAACTGACAAAGGACATTGTTTTCTGCAGAGAACAGGTGTAAAGGACACAGAGATAAAGACATTCATGAAACAACTACAAGAGCCACCCTCTCCTACCATAGTAGTCATTTCAAAAGGGCTGTTGTCCTCACAATGGCGCAGAGTATGTGCTGGAAGTAATTACCTACATTTCTCACGTTCCTGCCCTCTGACAGCCTTTAGTCTGTGATGGACACAGTGACCCTTCTGATAGTACTTGTCAGCTAGAGGACCTTGTGAGATACAAACACAAAATCAAGGAGCTTCTAATGTTGGCAGAGGCGCGTCCCAGGGAACAGGATGGGACCCTCGACCTTTGTTAAGAATTCGCAAAGAGCTCTTAAGCAGTTCTCTTTGACACTTGGTCTCTCAATATTTGGCTCAAGAGAGGCCTCTTCTGGAGACCCTTCCCAGTGCTCTTCCACCCTGAGCGAGAGCTCACACCAGATGCTGTGGAAGCTAACGGGACAGGTTGTGCGTTCTTCGGGTTCTACCCCCATTGGCCGGTGAGCGCCCAGCACAAAAAGCCCTGCTTGTCTGCTTTATATCTGTAGTGCCTAGGGCAACATTTGATCTTGGCACATGACAGATGCTTCCATGTCAGTTGATAAAATAAAGACCGGAAAACCAGAGAACTTCAGACGTGGGAAGAGTTGGGTCAGAAGGTTCTGATAAACCAGAAAGGCCAGGGATATGGAGACGGGTCATCCAAGAGGGAAGAGATTAGAGTTTTAGTAGGTAGTAAAGTCTCCAACATACTTCTTCTCGCTCATGAATGGTGCTTAATAACTGAACTGAAAAATGAGTGAATGAATCCGCTTAGCACAGTGGCCCCCTCGGGCAGCCTTCCAGGATTAATCGGCTTCAGTCGGGACTCAGAGGAACCAGCGGTGTGGATTATGAAAGGGATCGACATCTCCGCAAAGCCCCTAAAAGTTTCTCTTGCTCCGAGTCTTGAAACCTGAAAGGAGTGGCAAACCAGGGGTCCCTGTCGCGCTCCCCTCCCGGGAGAGCGAGTGGATGCGTGAGTCTTCCCTGGCAAAGTCTAGGATGCTGGCGACATACTGGCTCTGGGGACAGTAGGCGTGTCCACACCAAGAACACCCTTTCCACAGGGGCCGGTGAACTCGCCGTCTCCCGCTGCAGGAACAGTGGAGCAGGTGACCGGATCCTCCCTTGGCCCTTCTCCCGCTGGTTCTCGGACCACTCCCTCTGAGCGGAAATCTCTCCTGCCCTTCCTTTTCCTCCCTGCGCCTATTCAGCCAGTGTGGGCTGAAGGCTGAAGCTGGGGTCACTTGGCGGCCGGTGCCCACAGGTCTACTGGTCGTCCGGTCAGTGGGCAAAAGTATTCAGTTCGGGTCCCCCAGCTTCGGGGCTGCCTTGGCTGCTAACAAGGAGGGAAGGAAGAGGCAGGCGCTCCGAAGCTTGGCAGATTCGTTCTAACTCGAGCCACCGCCGTCAGTGCGCTTAATGGCGCTCTGGCCGGATAATCGAGCTCTTTGGAGGGACAGACACAGTTGCTATTCCCAATAAATCGAGAATAACGTATAAGTGAATCGATCGTTCTAATGAGGCCCACGATCGTCATCATAACGCATTATCGATTCGCTTCTCCGGCGCCGGCCTCACCACTGCTCCAGGCTTTTCCAAGCCTGCCTCTTGCTCCTTTCCCTCCGGCCAGAACCCGTGGGGACCTGAGCCCAAGCTCTGCGTGGAACCGGGAGCTACAGTCGGGGTCGGCGGGCACCAGCCACTTTTGCGCTTGCCGACTCCTCCTGCCTCCGCGGCGAGGGAGGCGCACAAACCCAGCGGAGCGCAAAGCTGGAGCGAAAAATGCGGGAAACATTCAAGCCACGAAAAAAAGCGCGGGCCCATTTTCGAGCCTCACCGCCTAGCTCTCTAGTCCATCTTGGCCTCTCGCCTTCAGTTATTGAATCCCAGACCCGGAGTTGAGTCCTCATCTTCAGTTGGTCTCCCGGGCCCGGGTTACGTTCCATTCTTATTTGCCAGAGCACGCCGGGAGCGCCAGTCTCCTGCACAGCAAACTAAGACACCCCCCCCCGCCGCCATGAGTCCCCCCCAACCCTGGCCTCAACCCTTCAACCCTCCACTCCCCTCTCGCTGTTTGCTCCCTCCGAGGCTCTCTCTCCCAAGCTGAATCCAGCTGCGCGGCGTTTTAGAGCCAACTATCCGGTCAAGGGAGTGGGAAGGATACTGTTTCTCTTGCTGATGCAGTTATTAATTTTAAGGGAGTGTCACTTGGAGTGAATGAAAATCACCCGACGCGTGGCTGGAAGCGTCGCGTCTCTCGCTGGAGCTCTGTGCCCTTTGGTCTAGGCCGGGGCGTGGAGGACTGCGAGCTACATTTCAGTCCAGACCTCATTTCACCATTTTCCAGGAGCCCCAGCGAGGGGTGGGGATCTCAGGTCAGTGGGGTGGCGGGCATACATATTTTGAGGGGAGGTCTCTAATTACGCAGGGTAACAGGGAAGTGGGTTCATCCTTCAGGGTCAGGGAGGCTGTTTGGGAGCGGAGGGGACTTGTCCTGCTTTAGGGGGCCCCGCACCCGGTGGCGGGGAGAAGCCGCGCTAGCCTCTCCCCCTCTTCTTTCCCTCTCCGCAAGCACCCTGAAGGAATGAGGTCACGTGGGTGAGTAGTGGGCGGGACTACTCTTGTCTGGAGGAAAAAGCCATTTTGTCTCCCCCCCACAACTCTGGTCCCTCCCCTCCCCCCCTAGGTCTCCTCCCCTCCCCTCTCTCCCTCCCACCCCAAGCGGCTTTCACAAACTCCTTTCTTACCGTAGGTTTCTCCCCTCCCGCTGCCCAAGCTAGCCACACGGCTGCGGTCCCCCCTCCCCTCCCTTCCCTCCCTCCCTCCCTCCCATCCCCCCCTCCCCGAGACCACCGGACCCCGAACCCAGGTAAGCAGACGCGGACTCACCCTTCCTTTCCTTCTCCTACCTTGTAACCATCTGGGGATTGGGATAGGGGGCTAGTCTCTCCTTTACAAACCCCTGTGTGTTGGGGGGAAGCTAGGAGCTGAGCCTGCTTTCGCATCCCCCCGCCCCGCGCCCCGCCAGCCCCTACCCTAGCTCGCCCCGTCCGCCTTCCTTTCTCCTTTTTTTCTGCCCCCTTTTCCCTTTCCTCCCTTCCAAGATGGCCGAAGTGGATTCCCCTTTTTAACGATTTGGCGTCTCCCTCGACCACCACCTCTTTGTGCGGCAGCCCCCTCATAGACCCTGCTCCTGAGGTAGCTAGGGGAAAGGTCCGGGGCAGCCATGAGGGTTTGGGGGGTGCGCGCCGGGTTGGATCACTGCCCCCCATCCCTTCCCGCGAGCCCGAGCCGCCCGTGGCGCTACTAGATCTACCCCTTTTAGGTCTGGGCAGGGGTCGCCTTTCCCGTGGACACTGGGGCGCCGTGGACCCGCGAGGACTTGAGGCCAGGAGGGAGGGGACGTGCATTTTGATTGCTGCGAGGCCGGGGGAGGGCGCCCTTCCCTGCCGGGTCCGGGTCCTCTTGGGCACCTCCCCCAGCCGGTCCCCTTGCCCGGGTCCCAGCACAGGGCGCCCCGCCCCCTCCCTAAGCACCTCTGCGGAGCCTCTTTCTCCGAAGCACCCCTCCTGGGCCCCGCCGAAAGTTTGGCACTGGGGAAGGTGGGAGCGGCCACCAGGTAACTGGGGTCCCTGATGCTTTGACCCAGGCTCTTGGGGGAGCCCGGGCAGAGGGGAGGAAAGATAATGAGAGGGGGATTTGTCGCGATATTTCTCACGCCGGCGGAGGCCAGAGGGGTCTGAGGAATTGGCCCCTTTTCCACTGGGGAGCCCGGCTGCCCCTACGTCCTCAGGCCCTCCTGCTGCTACCTCTGAGAGGGTGAGAGCCCTGGGCATGCAGACACCCCCTGCCGCCTCCTGTATCCACGGTGGGCCCAGGTATGCTCCCCTCCCCCACTGCCCGAGTCTGCCCAGAATTGCTCCGGTTGGCTTGAGGAGGGAGGAGGCGGCCTGGGGGAGGGCAGGGGTGGGAATTTGCCTATAAATATTATGGGAGTGTTACTCCGCGCTTCCGTGGTCTTTGTCTCGGAATCTCCCACTTAACTCCCCACGCTGCCTCAGTCTCTCTAGGGCTTCTTGTCGCTTAGGGAAGGGAGGGATGCCTCCTGGTGGTCTCCCACTCTATTCTCCTGTCTCTTCCTCTAGGCTTCTTGCAGTTTGTTTCTGTTCCTGAAACTCTGAATCCCTCCCCCCAAGGTGTTATTATTGGGCGAAGGAGTATAAAGCCAGCTCTGTTGCAGCTTTTCGGTGGGGAGGATTTCCCAGGGGTTCTCCTGGTTGCGGGTTGGGGGGGGGGTTGAGGCCTTAGTACTGTCTTTGGAATGAGACAGGAAACTGACTCCAGAATCCAGACCAGGGGTAGCTGGGTAGGGTTCAAGTTGAAGTCTTGGGGGGCGGGGCAGGAAGTCTTGGGGGGGGTATATGTAGCTTGAGCTGCCCCTGACCTAGCCTGAGAGACCTAGGTTGATGGAGCTGTTGCCATGGGAATGGAGAGAGCCTGAACAGGAAGAGGTTACATCTTTGTGCTGGTCAGATGCCCACCACATCCCTCCAGCCTCTGGCCCCTCAGAGTAGAGGTTGGGAGCTGAACTGCCTTTGTTGCTGGAAGACTTTATCACTTATCCTGGGTAGACCGGGGATACACAAAAGGTTGATGTGTGTTTGTAGGTCTGGTTCCAAGCAGAGATGTCAGGCTGTGTGCTTCTGGATGGGGTGGGTGGGGATGGCTTGTGCATCTGGCAAATGTGGGCCTGGCTCTTGGTCTGGCTGCATGCGTGGTGGGGTGTGTCTGCCCAAGCGTCTGTGAGTGTATGTGTGTTTGTGTTGTGTATTTGTGTGTGTGGTGTCATGTCTATCTGGCTTTGGCTGTTGTGGGTGTGAGCGATGGAGGAAGAATGTTTCTGGCTGTGTATGTGTGTGTATCTGGTATTGTGTTGCTCTGAGTATATATTTTGGGTTTGGGTCTTTGATCTTGGGGATCTGAGAGGTAGAAGAGAGGGAGGGAAGGTAGAATAAGCCTGGCTTCAGGAAGCTAGGCCTTTATCGTCAGGGGAACAGGGAAGCAAATTCTCATGCCAGTATCCAGGATTAGGAAAAGCGGAGAGGTTCACACTGTCCTAGGCAGATCCCATGGTCCCAACAGAAACACATGGAGCCTGTGAAGCTGAGCCCCTGGGGTCCAATCTTGATGTATGCTCTTTCTCACTGTGCTTCCAGGGAGCCTCAGTCTACCCATCTGTCCTAAGGAAGTGGGTGGGCAATTAGAGTCTTCCCCTCTTTTTCCTACTGCAAGGTGAGAATGTGCACTAATGGGCATCATTTGGTCAAACTGACTCCCTCCCAGAACACTCACTGAGTGGTCTTCTTGCTACTCTGGGTAACGGCCCTTTGGCCCTAGTACTTGCTGGGATGGAGGTGGGCCAGGCATTACTTCCTTAGATGGGTGAGCCTGGCCTGGGTGCCAGGATGTAAAAAGTACTGGGATGGGAGTCAGGCAGTATCTTGTCACAGGGCTGCCACTGCTTTACTGTGTGACCTCAGACAAGTCATTTCTCTTTCTTTATCTGTAAAATGAAAGGGCTGGACAAGGTATATTCTAAGACCCTTTTCACCTCTACAATTCTTTTTTTTTTTTTGAGACAGAGCCTCAAGCTGTTGCCCTGGGTAGAGTGCTGTGGCATCACAGCTCATAGCAACCTCCAATTCCTGGGCTTAAGCAATTCTCTTGCCTCAGCTCCCAAGTCGCTGGGACTATAGGTGCCCACCACAATGCCCGGCTATTTTTTGGTTGTAGTTGTTGTTTGGCAGGCTGAGGCTGGATTCCAACCAGCCAGCTCTGGTGTATCTGGCTGGTGCCTTAGCCACTTGAGCTACAGGCGCTGAGCCTCACCTCTATAGTTATTGACAACTGGATGTGACCTTGAGTGACTTTTCCTAAGACCTGGAGACTTTCTAGTAAGGGAGTTGGGCTAATTCACTGGAGGAAAGGCAAAGTGAAGTGACAGCTGTCATCTGAAGCAGTAGGGACCCTGGGTTATCAGAACCCAGCAGCATCCGCAGGAGGCCCAAACTGCAGAGCAGCTTCCAGAAAGAGACTGATCAAAATGGAGAGGCAGAGGTGTTTCTTATCAGTAGGGGGCTTTGAGGATAGGGAAAGACAACTGCCAGACTTGAATGGCAGGGAGGAATCAGCACTGGATGCTAGGTGCTGGATGCCAGTCAAACTCCTTTCCTGCTACTATAGCCAGACCCAGGGCCTCAGGGGCCCAGACAGTGTATAGGGGCAGAAGATCTTGACGGGCTTGAATTCCTGTAGAGGGAATTCCTCAGGTCCACTGGTGAGGGGTATAATTGGGACTGACCTGTTACCGCCCCTGAGCTCCACAGAGGCCACTTGCAATGAATGACCCTCTGTTTCCATTGGCTGCTGCTTAGGATCTGTCTCTCCCACTCTTTCTCAAGTCCTTCCCATCTCTCAGCCCCTTCCCTGTAGTGATGATAGTGGACTTCCCTCACCTTCCCACAATGCACCAGCCAATTTTAGCCAGGGAGGAACTGGGTGTCAGGAATGAGTCACCCCCCCCCCTTCCTCCTGGGTAGGGGGAGATAGAGAGGGTGCTCTGGGGAAACAGAGCTCCTGTTTACATTGCTCTTGGCACCTGCTGGCAGGGCCCTGCAGGTATCCATGGCAATCAGGTAGGGAACCAATCATTGCTTCTCCCCACCCCCAACCCCAGAGGTAACGTTGGGAGGCCCATGGGGATGGGGGGGCAAGAAGTGTGACAAGGGGCTCATTCCTTTAACAGGAAGGAGGAGCATTTAATTCAATAGAGGAGTCCCTTGCCCTTATGTCCCAAAAGGGGCCTGAGGGATAGGCTTAGTCTGAATTGTCACAAATGCTGGGGAAGTGAGAGGGTCAGGGGCACCACCATTTGCAGTGTGGGGTTCCTGCCTGTGTGGTTCTTAAGAGCAAGTGTCTGTTTAGAAAACACAGCAAGTGTTTGAATAAGGTGGCTGAGGCAGTGTGAAGAGCCTGCGTGTGTGTGTGTGTGTGTGTGTGTGTGTGTGTGCGCGCACATGCACATGAGAGAGAGAGAGGTGAGGGTGTGAGATCTACCCCCAGCATCCCAGACCTCCTGCATGTTTTGTCTCTGGCAGTTCATGCACACACGTAGATGCATCTGGCCACAGACACAGGGCAGGCAATCACAGGAAGTACCTTTGGAGATCCAGACGGCACGTACATACACGATGGATATTACACACACTCAGAGATAGCCACTTGGATTGTTCTCTCCTTTGGATGGTTGTAATAATATTTGGGCATCTTGCCAGGGACAGGGTTACTATGGAAACAACCAAACAGTGGAGTAGCCGGCAGCCTTCTGCGTAATTGTGATGGGGGACCCATGCAGGGAGGGCTGGCTAAAGCCATCCTATGTGGGGTGGGAACCCGTTCCATTCCTCAGGTCTTGGGGGCCACTACCTCTCCGCTGGGTCTCTGGGCTTGCTGTGAGGCTGGCTTGTTCTCTGTCTGCCCTGCAACTTGGTCTCTCTCCCACGTGTGGCTTTTGTGCCTCTCCATCTCTTTCGGTCTCTGGCCAGGTTCCCTGGGCCTCTGTTGGCTGTTTGGGTCCTGGCCAGACTCATCCTGGGGTCTCTATAGAAACTGCTGATCCTGGCTGTGAATTTCTTGTCCTAGAAAACCCTGTGTGGTGGCTTTTGAATTCTTTCTGGAAAGGAGAGAAGGGTATGAGTATGTTGTAACGGAGCGATGGGGCTTGGCCACCCTCCCAAGCCCCACCCCTGGACTTTTACTCTGGGAAAGAAGAGGCAGGGAGGGGTCGTCCCTTCCAAGTGCAGGTTTGATTTTGATTTCTGTACCAAGAAGTAAGCCCAGACAGCAGCCAGTCCACAGTCAGACTCTGACTCATGTCATTGGACCCTGCCAGGCCTAGAAAGGTGCTTGGGTGTCTGGGAACAGAAAATGAGAGCCTGTGGTTTGTCACTGGACAGCCTGTGATCAAGTGGCTGAGGTGTCACTAGGGCAGGGGATGGTGTGAGGGTAGTAGTACACAAGTGGAGAAATTTCTGCATGAAAGGGAGGTCATGGGCCGGGCACTATGGCTCACACCTGTAATCCTGCCTGAGCTCAGAAGTTAAAGAGAATGAGAATGAGACCCTGTCTCTACTAAAGATAGAAAAACTAGCTGGCTGTGGGTGCCGAAAGTCCCAGCTACTTGGGAAGCTGAGGCAATAGGATCACTTGGCCCAAAAGTTTGAGGTTGCTGTAAGGCTAGGACACCATGGCACAGAGTAAGACTCTGTCTCAAAAAAATAAATAAACAAACAAAGAGAGGGAGGAGATTATGGACCATGCTTGTGCTAGTGGGTACTCGGACAGAGGACTGTCTATCAGAGGCAGAGTGGCAGGAGTCCCTGTGGCAGGGATAAGAGTCTTTTTGCCTAAGCTCTTTTTTTTTTTTTTTTTTTTTTTTTTTTGAGACGAAGCCTCAAGCTATCCCCCTGGGTAGAGTGCCATGGCGTCACACTCACAGCAACCTCCAACTCCTGGGCTCAAGCGAGTCTCCTACCTCAGCCTCCCAAGTAGCTGGGACTACAGGCGCCCGCTACAACGCCTGGCCATTTTTTGGTTGCAGCCATCATTTGGCGGGCCTGGGCTGGGGATTCGAACCCACCACCTTAGGGGTATGTGGCTAGTGCCTTAGCCGCTTGAGCCACAGGCGCCGAGCCCTTTTGCCTAAGCTCTTTGACTGTCCTTACCTGTGCAGTCCAGGGCTGGGCCTGGGGTGGGGCTGGAGCCGTGTGTTACCAGCTTTGCTCGTGTAAAGACTTTCAGTTTTCCCTGCCTGTTTCCAGGGACAGCTTTGTGGAGGTGGAGTGGATGGAATGGAAGGGAGGATAGGACAGAATATAGAGACATGGCTGAGGCCTTGCACCTGGGTGGAGAGAACAAGGATAATTTATTCTTCCCTTCTTTTGTTCCCTGAAGTTTGGGGCATTGGCTTATTTATTTAAGTTTCCTCATAGCTTCTAATATTCTTTAAATGTGTGACCACTTGAGTGAATATAGATTGGAATTAGGGAGGTTTTTTTTTTTTTTTTTGGAGACAGTCTTACTTCGTTGACCTGGGTAGAGTGTACATGGCATCATAGCTCACAGCAACCTCAAACTCTTGGACTCAAGTGATTCTTTTGCTTCAGCCTCCTGAGTAGCTACAGGTGTCAAGCACAATACCTGGCTATTTTTTAGAGATGGGGTCTTGCTCTGGCTCAGTCTGGTCTCAAACTCATGAGCTCAGGCACTCCACCTACCTCAGCCTTCCAGAGTGCTAGGATTACAGGTTTGGGCCACCTTGCCCAGCCCGGGATTAGGGAGATTTTTAAAAACCCTGTTCTCTTCCATTTTTCTGCCTTCCCACATCCTCTGGAGAGTTCGGTGGTACTTTCTATTATTTGACTTCAGTCTTTGCTGCTGCTCTGTGGATGGAGCACGACCTTGTTGCTCAAGTCTTGTGTATCCAGTGAACACTCAGGGGGCCAGAAAGAACCAGCCACATGTATGCCCCAGGCCCGCCTGGATGGCAGAGAAGGGCCATGGGCTCAGGGAAAGAAGTTGCTGGGGGTGGGTGGGGAGAATGTGGAATGAAGTGTTTCTGGGTTTCTGATTCTACTTCCATTTCCCAGGGTGACACTCCCCAGTCCCCCCACCCTGACCCTGGCATCATGCATCGGACCACAAGGATCAAAATCACGGAGCTGAACCCTCATCTCATGTGTGCCCTCTGTGGGGGGTACTTCATTGATGCCACCACCATTGTGGAGTGCTTGCATTCCTGTAAGTTGGGTAGACGGGGTGCTTCTCAGGTTGGGGGTGCACTGCCCAGGGAAGGTGGGACACAAGCTCTTGTCCTGAGGAGCATAAACTTCCACTTCCACAGAGAGGCTGCTTGGAGGGTGGGGAGTCTCAGCCCAATTCATTTCAAGGACATGTATCTGAAATCTCAGTTCTCTTTCGTATCTCTGTGGCTGAAAATTCACCCCTTGTTTGCACTATTGGCTTGGACCCAGGGAGGTGTCCAACAGGCTAGCTTTGGGGTTGGGGACTTGGGGCTACCTTATGTGTTGTATATGACACCAAGACTATTTCTTTCTGTCTCTCTCTCTCACACACACAGACACCCACACACACACACACACAGACACCCACACAGAGAGATACATACACACACACAAAGATCCGTCTTGCCAGGCATGGTGGCTCACTCCTGTAATCCTAGCATTCTGGGAGGCCAAGGCCGATAGATTGCTTGAGCTCAGGAGTTCAAGACTAGCCTGAGCAAGAGTGAGACCCTATCTCTACTAAAAATAGGAAAGAAAAAAACTCCCCCAAACTAGCTGTACCCTGTGGCTGGCACCTGTATCTCAGCTACTTGGTAGGCTGAGGCAAGAGGATCTCTTGAGCCCAGGAGTTTGAGGTTGCCGTGAGCTATGACATGACAGCACTCTACTGAGAGAGACAAAGTGAGACTGTCTCAAAAAAAAACAAAAACAACAAAAGATCCATTCTCCCCAAGGGTGGATTACAAGGGGTAGTTGCCATATGTGCCAAATATACATGACCACATTGGGCCACTGAGCAGGGACAAGGTGGAGAAGGGATGTTGGGATCTAAGAAGCATGGAGGCTGGTCTGGGGGTAGGAAGGAGCTCTGACTCTCCTTTTTCTCTCCATACCCTTAAGTTTGCAAAACCTGCATCGTGCGCTACCTGGAGACCAACAAGTACTGCCCCATGTGTGATGTGCAGGTCCATAAAACCCGCCCACTGCTCAGCATCAGGTGGGCTTGGCGCTGCCCTTTCTGTCTGGGCCCATCCTCTGGGTCAGCGTCCCTCTGTCCCCCTCACCCTGGCTGGCTTCCTGCAACCAAGGTGGCAGATGTGGGAGAAACACAGGTGTGGACCCAGGCCCCTCCCTGCCTCTGGGTTGTACCCAGCTTGTCATGGGCTAAGACACTAGAGGGGTAAAGACCAGGCCTATAGGGACCCCAGTGCCTGGGTGCTTGGTCTAAGGAAGTAGGGCGAGAAGAGGGGGTCCCTGACAGGGGACATGGGGGAGGGGTGGCTGTTAACGGGCCCCTGTACGTTTTTTCCCAGATCTGACAAAACCCTCCAAGACATTGTCTACAAATTGGTTCCTGGGCTTTTTAAAGGTATTTGCATACCCTTGTTGCCCACTGCCCCTGTTTCCCAGCCTGTGGCTCTCTCCTTACCTTCTTCCTCCCTCCAGATGAGATGAAACGGCGACGGGATTTCTATGCAGCATACCCCCTGACAGAGGGTGAGTGTGTTCATTTGTGTGTGCTGGGGACCACATGGGTATGTAGCCCTGCCTCCACGTGCCCTTCCTGCTGCAGACTGCCAACCCAGAGGGCTCATCCTGCTGAGCTCCGTGACCCCTGAGTCTTTGGTAGGCTCCCCTACCCCATCCTCAGCCAACCCCTCAGAGCTCTCTCCTGCAGTCCCCAATGGCTCCAATGAGGACCGTGGTGAAGTCCTAGAGCAGGAGAAGGGAGCTCTGAGCGATGACGAGATTGTCAGCCTTTCCATCGAGTTCTATGAAGGTGCCAGGCAAGTCTGGTCCAGGCCGGGCCATTTGGGGGTTCTAGGCTGGGTTGCCCACTTCTCCTGCCCTGGCCCCATTACCCTGGGATGGCCCTCTTGATGTGTGCCCAGGGGGTCCTGCCTGCTTCTGTCTCTCCCTAGCTTCTTTCTTTCTCCTCTCCCAGGGACCGGGAAGAGAAGAAGGGCCCCCTGGAGAATGGGGATGGGGACAAGGAGAAGGTGAGTGCTAGGACCTCCCCAGAGGGTAGAATATGGGCTGGAAGAGAGGGGCATGGGACAGATGCCCCCCATGGGTGCCTCTGCCCCAGCAGACAGGGGTGCGCTTCCTGCGATGCCCGGCAGCCATGACGGTCATGCATCTTGCCAAGTTTCTTCGAAACAAGATGGATGTGCCCAGCAAGTACAAGGTGGGTCCCTGAGCCTTTCAACAAATAAGTGTCTGTGCGTGGGTGTGTCTGACAGTCTGTGCATCCCAGCCATTGTTCAGGACTTGCATGGTTGTGTAACTGAGCCCATGTGGAAGGGTGGTTGAAACCAAGTTAGGGTGGGGCAGTCTAGGTCTGTTGAAGTTGAAGTCAGCATGCAGAGGTGCATGGGAACAAGATGGTGTATGGTGTGCAAGGATATAGGACCTTATCTGGGGCCAGCTGGCTGCGGGAATGCCAGTCCGAAATTCCAGAGAGTAATTTCTCTGCTTCTCAAATTTGAATGTATATAGGATCCCCTGGAAATACTGATAAAATGCAGATTCTGATTCAGTAGATCTTCATTTTTAACCAGCTCCTTAGATGCTGAAGATCCATGGACCACACTTTGAGTAGTGAGGCTCTAGGAGAGTAGATCCTAAACTTTGCTGTATGTTAAATCATGGGAGTGGACTAACGTCTTAGGAGCTAAGTCAGAGTCTCTGAGGTGAGGCGCAAGCATAGGCATATTTTTTTAGAATTCCCTGGGTGATCCCATTGTGCAGCCAGGGGTGAAAGGCAGAGTTCCAGAGATCCTCCAAGCCTTTTTAGCTCTCTGGAAGACTTGCTGGAGAGAGGAGACCCACAGTGTGGATGGTGAGGGTTGTTGACATGGAGGCGTCTTATCTGGATATCTCTCCACCTGGTGATCAGGGGTTATGTTGGGATAGCACTGTTAGGGAAGTCAAATTGACTGTGAAACCCCAGAGGAATGAGGGACCATCTACAAAGCCACGCTTCCCACTGCCCCACCTCCCAGTCCCCAAGACTCCCAACCTGGAGCTCTGAGTCTGGTGAGAGTCATGGTGTTGTTGGTGCTGTCCACTTTCCTCCCAGGTGGAGGTTTTGTATGAGGATGAGCCGCTGAAGGAATACTACACCCTCATGGACATTGCCTACATCTACCCCTGGCGGCGGGTGAGCTGG
Organism: Otolemur garnettii; assembly: GCF_000181295.1. Taxonomy (NCBI): domain Eukaryota; kingdom Metazoa; phylum Chordata; class Mammalia; order Primates; family Galagidae; genus Otolemur; species Otolemur garnettii. Next base: position 25,204,237 of record NW_003852413.1, read on the forward strand.
GAAGGGTGGGGCAGGCCAGGCAGATGCCTACAGGGGTTGGCATTGGTCTGTGGCCACGTGGGACACTCTCCTCTAATCACAAATATTACATCCCTAACCCCATGAGCTGGCATGTCCAGGGTGACCTGCCAGCAGGTCAGCCTCTGGGCCATCTCTTGCTGATGACTAAACGTGTAAGAAAGGTTCCTTTGGCAAATTACCCTAATTAGGGGTCAGATATAGGTGCTTTCTGCGTTTTTGCTTCTCTCTCTCTTCTCTTTCTAAGTCTCTGCTTTTATGCCTTCTGCTTTGCTGGGTATTCATGTGCCTCTGTGTCTCTGTCTGCGCCAAGACAATGTACCTCCCCTTTCTTGTCTGGGCACTGTGGGGTAGAACTGGGTGGTTCCCTGTTTGGCCACTTTATTCTGATACCCTCCCCTTCCCTGGCTCTCTCCTCCTCCCTCTCCTGGCAGAATGGGCCTCTCCCCCTCAAGTACCGTGTCCAGCCGGCCTGCAAGCGCCTCACCTTGCCCACAGTGCCCACTCCCTCTGAGGGCACCAACACCAGTGGGGCATCCGAGTGTGAGTCTGTCAGCGACAAGGCTCCCAGCCCTGCCACCCTGCCGGCCACCTCCTCCTCTCTGCCCAGCCCAGCCACCCCTTCCCATGGCTCTCCCAGCTCCCATGGGCCCTCTGCCACCCACCCTACCTCCCCGACTCCCCCGTCGACAGCCAGTGGGGCCACCACAGCTGCCAACGGGAGCACCTCGAACTGCCTGCAGACACCATCCTCTGCCAGCAGGGGGCGCAAGATGACTGTCAACGGAGCGCCTGTGCCCCCATTAACTTGAGGAAAGGAACCTGTTCCTCCTTTCTAGCCATGCCTCTCCACTCCCTCCACTTTTTCTGGGCCCTTTTTTTCCACCTCTTCTACTTTACCCAGTTCCTCCCACCTTGGGGGTGGGGGGAGGGTTTTATAAATAAATCTATATATATATGTACATAGGAAAAACCAAATATACATACTTATTTTCTATGGACCAACCAGATTAATTTAAATGCCACAGGAAACAAACTTGATGTGTGTGTGTATGTGTGAGGGATGGGGTGTTCACTTTTAGGGGGTCTTGTGTAATTTGCTCTGCTCTCTTTTGGGGCTGCCTGGAGGTAGACTGGAGGGGGCCCAGTAAAGCTCTGCCCAACCCTCCTTGTTTCCCAAAGCGGATGGGAGGTTGGGGGGGCCCCACCATCCCCCAAAGCTTTAGGCACAATTCTGACTGGCTGCAATTCTGACTGGCTACATACACAGGGTGCATGCAGGGGTGCACCCTGTTCTCTACCTATCTCGGCTGCTGTCCTGCCCCTGACCAGTGCCCCCCCATTGTTGAATGTCCAGAGAATTGCTAAGACAGTGCCTTTCACAAATGCAGTGTACCTCTGGTTCCGAGAGCAAGTGGGCAGTGGGGATGGCAACTCCCTTTCCTCCTCTTGTAATGGAAACTTTGTGCAAAGAATCAGTAGTTCTGCCTCTTTTTTTCTCCCCCTCTTTTGTGTGTGTGGCCTTTTCATCATTATCTTGTGAAAGATTCAGGCCACAGGAGGCCTCAGCCCCTGAAATTCCACTGTGGCTTTAACATGGTGAACGACTTCAGCCCTTCCTGCCCCCTGGCCTCTTGCAGGAGCTTTCACTAGCAGGACTGGTGGTGAAGTCTCCTTGGGGACTAAAGTGGAGGGGCTAGGTTGGGGTTAACCTCAGACAAGCACAGACCCCAGATTTTGCTAAAGGCAAACTGCCCTCCAGTTCTCTCTCCACCCTTACCGGCGGCCTAGGCAGGACGGAGCATGGGGGGCATCTAAAAGCACAAGAAGACCTGTAAGCCCTGACCCCAGCCCCATTCCCAAGAGGTCAGTGAGTCCATAGGGATAGATCCCTGAGGATCCCTGCCCACCTAGTTTCCTCAAATGTACATAGATCTGGGAGGAGGCGAGGAAGTAATAGTCCAGATTCTATCACAACCTGAGTGTGGGGGTTGGGACCCCCTCCCTGTGGGTTTGTCTGTGTTTGCACCTTGTCCTGTGTCTGAGGTCCTGTGACTGTACCCTCCTCCTGCCCTAGGACATTTGTATCTCTTGGCTTTGTAATAAATGCTGCATACACTATGAGTCTGTAGTTTTTGGGGGTAGAGAGAAGGGTGGGTGGGTCCCCTAGCCTCATCATGCTTCTTGTCTCTGGGTTCAGCTGCCTTGGGGGCCCTATCTAGGATGAATCCGAACTGCCCTGTCCCTGTGGCTGGTCAGGTGCCCTCAGCCCACACACTTCAGGATACAGTCTGAAGCAGGAGATAGGCATGTGCTTCACACCAGTGACCACAAGACCACCACCCTGTGTGGGGATGCTTTAATGCCATTGTCTCCACCAGCTGATGCTGAACCAGGGGGCCTGTTACCAGCTGCTCAAGAATGGAGACTTCAGGTTATGGGGAACAGTTCCTTCACAAGCCAGTTGTGTGGGTGCTAGGGTCTCTGGATGATCCCTTCTTGAGCTCAGCACTCAGTTTCCCTCTCCACAAAGGGTTCCCGTCAGGCCTGTAGCCAAGGTCACGTGGGCCTGGGTGGCAGCTTCTCCCTTACAGTGGGGAGCCCACTTCTGCCTTCTGCACCTCTTCACTCCTGTGGGTGCCGTCACAGTATGGGGGCTTCTTGGTGGCCTTGCAGGTACAGAGTGCCACAACGCGGGTCTCCTGGGCCTTGAACTTGAGTGGGGTTAGGCCAGTGCGTTGGAAGAAGTGGGAGCCATCGCAGAAGGGCTGGTGGGGGAAAGAGCAATTAAAGACCTGACCCCACCTGCTAGGGCAGTCAGGTCAGGGCAGGTGTTGGAGCTCAGGGGGAGGGCAGCAGAGTGGCTGGGCCCCAGACTCCAGAGTGAGACTACCTGGGTTCACTAATTCTCTCATGTGTAACATAGGGGTAATGAGTAGAGTTGTCATGAGGAAATCAAATAAATAATGGTCATTGTGCACTTTGCCCATAGTAAGTTTTCATTAAGTATGAATCTTTACAACACTAGTCTCTGGGGGACCCAGAGAGCCAGGACACAAGGACAGTTTTCAAGGTGAAAAGAGACCTACAGTGTCAGCAATGTTTACACTGATACGCTTTTTTTTTTTTTTAATGGCTCTGAGTCTCCATGGTTCATGAAATTTATTTCCTTCTCATGTCCCCTGGATTGGAGAGCACCTGCATACCTTCACACGGCAATAGCAACTCTGTCTGGCATATGAAAGGGAGTGGATATTTCAGAGGGGAGGGTCCCATAGCAAGCCAGCTGCCCAGTGCATGAGTGCACTCCCTGTCCATCTCCAGAAGCTGTTTAAGCAGAGACAGGGTGATGGAAACAGGCCCAAAGAGGTGATGAGCCTTGCTAGTTAGTGGATGAGCTGGAGCCAAGACTTCTTGTTCTTGGAGCCAGGTAAAGATGGGAGGAGAGGTAAGAGAAGTGTGCAAATAGAAATCAGCAACCTGTCCCAGAGGCATGAGGCAGAGGAAGGTGCACCTAAGTGGGATTTGAGACCCTGGGTTGCTGGCACCATACCACATAGCTTGGAGGGACACAGTTCAACGCTTAGTTCAGGAAGGAAAGGGCTCTGCCTGAGTATATGGGCAGGATTCCTGCTGGGGTGAATGGCTCCTGGGGCAGAAGGGAGATGGGTTGTGAGGCAGGCAATGGGGCTGAGAAAACAGCAGACTGTGGTAGGTAACCAGGAACAGTCATATCAACTATCAGCAGAAAGTGAAGGGTTTTCTGGAAGAGGACTGGAGAGGGGCACTGGGAAAGGTTAGGAAGCTTTGAGGGCAGGACAGCCTGGGCAGAATCTCTTCCTAATGTTGGGGGTTAGGGCCTGGGAACCTAAGGCCCTGATGCTTTCTGGAAGGAGGAAGGAGAGAGGGAGAGACAGGTATGCCTATTGGTGCCTTAGATCTGGGAGCTCAGGAAGGTGCCTCTGAGAAAGAAAGAGACCAAAAGAGTCCAGAAGCTGGGTTCCACCAATCTGGCAGTGTGACTGAGTTTCTATCCCCTCAGCTTTGTTTCAAGGGGTAGATACAGACAAGTGAGCTTAAAGGCTGCTGGTGGCGCTGGCCTTTGGAGTATTCTTTCACCTCCAAGCCCCCTTGATATCCCTCAGGTATGTGTGGGAAGAAAAGGACCATGTTGGGTGAGAATTCCCAGGAGATACCATGCTGTCCTATAGTCAGAGGTGTCACAGGTCAAGGAGAAGGTGGGACAGGGTTTCTCACCTGCTTCTTGCTGTGGCCACACACACACCACCTGTAGGTTTTCCCAGCTACCAGCTCCACCTTGATGGGTGTTTTCAGGGCTACCACGGGCTTGGCTGGGATTTGAGGGAACCACCGGGCCTGGGGCCAGGGAAAATGAGGGGTTCAGGGTCAGTTCAAACACTAGAATCACTTTCTTGCCAGTTTCCCACTGGCCTGGGAGTGTGGCAGGCTTCCTCTACAGGAGGCTTATCTGATGCCACTCAGCAAGGACATTCCCCCAAGGCACTATAAAGACACTGAGCTCTGGATAGAGAAGAGATTTCAAGGCCATGCAGGCACTCAGATTTCAGGGTCCAGATGCCTTCTCTCAAACACTGGTTCCTACCTGAGTTCTAGGGAGAGAGGACCTTGATCCTGTCAGCCTAGGGCAGGGCCACCCACACATGGGGCTCAGTTAATCACTGCTGTCCTTAGTGCAGAAGATGGGCTCCTTGCCCAGTGCCCTCTGCTCCACTCCACCTTCTTTAGAGCCATCAGGGTTACAGAGGAAAGGCGTAGGGAGCCAGGAATCTGAGGAATAGGACTGTATTCTTACTGGTTCCATTCCCTGGTCTCCGACTTTGGGCCTAGGGGCCTTGTGTGAGGAGCAGGGGAGACTGGAGGTACTTACTAGCCAGGAGGAGATGTGGCGCTTCTGGTTCAGGTTCTGCAAGGCACACAGATATCACAAGACAGTGGCTTACAAAGAGAAAAATAAAATCACTGGAGAGGGGAAGCCGCGGGAAGCCATCAAGGAGGAAAGAGTTGACAGGGGCTAAAGGGACATGGGAGAAATGAGGGTCAGAAAAAGGGGTCACAAGAAAAGTCTTGCTGGGGAGATCCTGGCACCAGCAGGCGCGCAGGGAAAGGTTGCTGAGTAGAGGGCTGAGAGGCCAGCGGCCGCGCCGGAGCTTGGGGACGCTGGGCCTGAGAGAGGGCGGGGCTTGGGAAGGGGCCTGGCCGGGACTAGCTGCTGGTCCCTGAGCCGGGAGGGGAGAAGCCTTGGGCTGGGCTGGGGGTGCTCACCCAGGTGCTGCGCACCAACAGCCACAGCATCGCCCCCACGCCGCGCATGGCCCACCGAATGCGCGCCCGCTGGCTCCTCACGCCGCGGTCACCTTCCCGCTCCCTCCGCCTCCGCCCGCCTGGCCACGCCTCGGCCCGGAAGACGCTGCGGGGCTCCGCGCGGGCGTGGTCCGGGGCCTGCGGAGTCCGGAAGCCGAGTCGCAATGCCTGCCCCGTAGCCTTCTCAGGTCCCCGCGGCGTGGCGCGGGCTGCTCCTGGCGCCCCCCCTCCCACTTTGGGACTGGCCCGTTTGCAGAACGTCCGGCACGGAACACCGCAGCTGGAGCAGGGACCCTCCTAGGAGCCGGTTTTCCCCGGAGAGTCTAAGGCCTCTGGAAGCTCAGTGGAGGCGCATCTCATCACCCAGGGAAGGGCTCCACAGCCTGCGTCCCGGGTACCTGCACTTTGGACACGCCCCCGGGGACATCGTGTGCCCAGCAGTGTGAAGGGCTGCTCTGAGTGCTGACCCCGAGCGTCGTGAACCATACCCACCCCCAGCCTTCCCGCAAAGTCCCACCGTAACCACCCACCTCCATTTCCTTTCAATAAAGCCAGACCAAACAGGGGCTCTTTGGATTTTTTTTTTTTTGCAAAACATTCTTTTATTAAAAGAACAAGTGCTGTTTACGAACTGCCCTTCGTACAAATAACATCCGTATACAAAGATACAAGATCCGGGTTATGCACAATTCCAGGCTTGGAGGTGGCAAGGGACATTGCCTTTTGGGCTGAGGATATAAAGGAGGTTTTAGAAAGAATGAAAAAGGAACCCCTGGGTTTGCATTCTGTGGCTTCCCCTCCCGCTCCCTAGGAAGGTCTGCTACATGGAAACAGGCTGGGATGGAAAGGGGGGCGGGTGGGAGCCAGGGCTTGGGTCTCCAATCCCACCACCCAAGTCCCACGTTGAGAAAGTGAACGGGGAAAGAGAGCATCACTCAGTCCCCAAGTTTTCAGTAGATCAAGACAAAGTGGTCAGGAGCTTAGACGCACTTTTAATCCGGATTGATATGGCAGGAGGGCACCAAGGCTACTTCCCTACCTTCCTCTAGATTCCCGACACCTCGGTCCCTTTAGGCACCTCTTCCCAGGGAATAAACTGGGGTAAAGGAGAACTGGGAGCAAGCTGCCTACCCTGACACTGATCCATCGCAAACCAAGGAAGATGCTGGAAGCTGGCAGGGGAAGCCTATGCCTTTGAAAATCTGTTCTCATTTCCAGTTTGGGATAGACAAGTGTGGAGGTTACCCTTTCTCAGAGCTGGCCCTGGGCATGGGCTGCCTTCATTCCTTTAGACCCTTCCTAAGAGTCTGAGGTGAGCACTTCCCTAGAACTCAGTACAGGAATGGGCAGGGGTCCCTTCAGCAGCCTCAAGGGCAGGACACCAGGAGGCAGCAGTAGACCCAGGAGCCTGAAGGGAAACACCCACAAGCAGGAAAAACAAAAGGACCCTTCATGTGTCAGTTTTCAGCTAAGACTGTCAGTGCTATGTAGACACCCTCCCAGCCAAGCACAACCCTGCATTCACACGTGTCACACACACAGGGACAGACAGCAAACCATGTGGTGGCCATGCAGTGGAGCAGGGAAGCCAAAGATCAGGAGGGTAGTCCTGGCTCTGCTGAGCCCCTGCTCCTGCTAAGCCTGGAAAGACAGGTCCTTTCTATCTCTGACACTGCACCAGTTGTGACACCCTACAGCAGACAGTGGCTCTGCATGCACACCCACTCACCCTCCTCGCTGTGACAGAGCTCTACTCTTATGCATCTTCCAACCCTGCTTCCGTTCTGTAAACCACATCCTTCCCCTCCCCTAGAGATCTAAAAATCTGAACCCCTTCCCACCCCCCAATCTAAAGTCATTGTCAAAGAAGGGGGTGAGGCTGGGAGAGGGTGAGGTCATTACAGCCACCCTTGGCATTGGCATCCTGCTTCCTTCCAAAGATCTCCCAGACCTTTTCTATTATTGAGCTTCCTCAGAAGGAAATGCCACTACCTAAGAGCCAGAAGTGGGGGGCACCAATTCATGCCCAGCCTGGGCCCCTTCAAATCTAACCCCGCAATCTGCACAGCATCTCAGTATGGGGAATGCAAAGGGCTTGGGAAAGTTAGAGACCACAGACTCTTGGAGAGAACCCCAGACTTTGGGTTGGGGAAGGGCAGATGAGCTGGGGGTCCTGGTTCCAGCGCACTAAATCCTTAGGACCACTCTCTCTTCCAGTCAGCAGCCTTGGGGTGTTTTACTTCCCCTACTGTCCAGAACAGAAGTTAACCTCAGCTGTAAGTAGGCCAGCATTGGGCAAGGGTGGGGTGTGAATGAGCAACTCTTCTAAGAATCTCTGAAGGTTATTTTTTCTTTTCAGTGGTTTGGGGGCAGGGAGTAACAGAGCTTAATAGACTAAGATGGATACAATGTTGAATTCTATCATTCTTTCTAACTGATATTTAGCATTAATAAAAAGTGAGTATCTCTGAGGTCATCACAACTGCCTCCCCCCTCCCCCAAGCCCTTGCAAGTGCCTAAGAAATTGCCTCTGAAAGACTCCCACCCACCCCTTCCATTATCAGCTCCCTAACATCTTACAAAGTCTTATCAACAGGAATATTAATATTATTTTCAGTATCAGAAAAAAACAGCTGAGCAGCACAGGCAAAAATATATCTGCACTACGTTTCTGTCGTTGCCAAAAATATACACATCTTCTTTCTTTATTTAAAAAAAAATCAAACAAACAAACAAAAAACCCCAATAACAAAAACCCAAACAGAAACGCACACACAAAAAAATCCACACATGCAAAGAGACCGACAAGACAGGAGCATCGGGAAAGCCAGAACGCCCACCCTCTACTCCAACCCAGTGCAACTAAAACGAGAACACAGGCCTGGCCTGGCCTCTCTTCTGGCCACCCCAGTTGGTTTCTGCCTTGAAGGCCTGGGCAGGTGGGGGCTCTTTTAGGATGAGAATTACCCACTACACCCTAGGGAAATAGCTGGTGGGTGAGGGGATAGTTGATAGGTAAGCTTAAGCGGCTCCCCTGGTTGGTGGCGGTGGGGTGCAGGAGGCAGGCTGGCTTCTTCTTGGGAGGGAAGATTTTGCTAAAACAGTGGCACTTTACCCGCCTTTGCGCCCTCCCCCAGCCCTAGGGCTCCCTTTGTGCCAGGGAAGGACCAAACTATAAATGGGGAAGGGGGGCCCTAAGGGGGCCCTGAGATCATGTGGGTCCTGGGGGAAAAGAAGGCAGGATTTTACCCTGATTCAAAGCCCCCAGCCCTGTTACTCTCCAATATTGGAGTACTGTTCTGGTTTTTGTTAACCATTCATGCCCCAGAAAGGGACCAAAGTTGGTGAGGTGGGGAAGGTGCAAATGAGAGCTGGAAGCTCCCCCCACGCGGTGCTGCATCATCTGACCATTGCTCCTATCCCTGCCTGTGGTTGACCCAGGTCTGGGGAGAGAGACAGACAGGCAGGCAGGCAGACAGACAGACAGACACACACACACAAACACGCACGCACGCCATCACTCACACTCTGAGTCGGGCAGCTCCATCTCCCCACCCTCGGCACTCCTAATCCAATAGTGCAAACAGGGCGCAGGGCACCAAGGAAGGCTGAGGCCTCCCCTACCCACCCTCTCCTCCCCTCCCCATCACCGGGGCCCTAAGATAGGGAGGCTTGGGCTGAGTATGATGTTATCCTGCCCCTTCCTCAGCCACCTCCGCCTGTGGGCTTTTACAAGCTCAGCTTGTGACCCTTGTGGGGGAGGGACGGTGAGAAACAGTCCATGGGATCCCTTCTGCCATCTGCCCAAGTTGGGAAGGAACCACAGGTAAAGTTGGGCCAGCCCTTTTTCCATACAAAATTTCCATGCAGGCCCAGGGCCTGTCCCTCTACTTCTCCCCATTCAAGTGCTGATCCATATTATGTGACAGGTTCAACCAGCGCCCTACTTATGCCTTCTGGGGGACCCCAAAACATTTATGACTGTGGGCGCTCCTAGGTGGGCTCAGAGCCTGTCCTTCCTATGAGTCCCCCACAGAGGGGCCGGTGCAGAGAGGGAAGGGGCCCAGATGGAAGGGGCTCTTCTCTCAGTCTCAGTCCTCAGTACTGGTACCAGGAGCTCCTACACTCCCTGGACCTCCACACATGCTCTGGGTGCAGGTACCTGCTCCAGGCTAGAACCCCTCAGGCCAGGATCTACCCCCTCCACTGGGGGGGGGGGTCAGCAGGGGTATGGGTAGATTTAACCTTTTTCCTGGTTGGCTGAAGATCCTTTGTCAGCAGTCTGAAAAGAGAGGAAGGGAGGCTGGGGGTTTGGAGGAGGCGAGAGGTTTAGAGGTGTCTGGCCCTAGCATCTACTTGCAAATAGGTTCCTGGGCCAAGAATGCTGAGGTAGAGTGAGGGGGGCTGGCTGAAGCCTCCAGCCTGGGTGCTGGTGGTGCACACCAGGGTCAATGTGTTGGGGTGGGGATACTGCCCTGCCAAAGGGAACCCAGCCGAGTGACCATGAGCTAGCCAAGGCCTTTCTCATACCGATCACCCAGAGAGTCATCTTCTAACTGATCTGCTCACAAAGGAAATGGCCTTTTCTAATTGGTCTTCCCAGAAGGCTTATTTTCTAGTTTGTCTTTTTTTTTTTTTTTGAAGGCTGTTTCTAATTGGTCCTTTTCCTATTAGCCCATGCTCAGACTGGATCTTTCTTAGCCCTACAGGAGGGCACCCGTGGACAAGCAGAGCCCCTGGGGGCTTGGGCTTGCTTCCTTCCCCTGCTTATGCATCTGAAGATATACCTCTGACAGTCCATCTCTGCCCATCCCTCAGAAGGGAGATAGGAAGGCCTCAGACCCCTTACTCACCCCTCCTTTGGGGCCACTGCCACTGCCTTCCGCCCCCGACAGGCTGAGGAAGGGGTTGGTCTGGGCAGTGAGGACTGGAGGTCCGCCTGCTGCTGCTACTGCTGCAGCCGCAGCTGCTGCAGCCATGAGACTTGTGTTGTTGCCAAGTGAGGGAGCCACTAGGGCTCCAGCAGGCAGTAGGGGTGGGGCAGATGCTGTGGGCAGCAGGCCAGGGGTGCCCGTGGACAGCAGTGGGGTGGAGCTTCCTGCCAGAAGGCTGGCCATGGGCAGCTGGGAGCCCCCAGCCATTTGTAGGCGCTGCAGCTCCCGCTTCTGTTGGATCTGCTGGATCATCTGGTAGACCACGGTCTGGTGTTCCTGCAAGGGGGCCAGACTGCTCATTGGCCAGTGGTCCCCAAGGTCTCTTCCTCACTGCCTGCTTGCCTACCCGCCCTGGTTGGCCTGGGCCCCATCCCAGCACAAGGTACCACGAGGCAAGAGACCTGTAAGACAGTCAAGGTTCTGTCTCTAACCGCCCACTCTGGGCCTCAGTCTGCCGATATAGACAAGAAAACGGCCACATTCCATCAGTGTGTGTCAACTGGAGCATGACCGGCCAGGTGTGGGATATTTAACATTCCTTCTCCCACTCGATCAGTTTTTCAGTTGCTAAGACACTACAAATGCCCCAAAGAGTGGCATCACCCCAAGCTGAAAAACACTAAATTAGATCAATAGTTTTCGACTCCCTTTCTTGGGATTTTTCTTTTTTTTAATCATTTAACATCATCCATTTTAGGGGCAGGTGCAGTGGCTCACAACTGTAATCCTAGCACTCTGGGAGGCCAAGGCAGGTGGATCACTTGAGCTCAGGAGTTTAAGACCAGCCTGAGCAATATCAAGACTCTGTCTCTACTAAAAATACAAAAAATTGAGGCAAGAGGATTGCTTGAGCTGAAGAACTTAAGGTTGCTGTGAGTTATAATGCCAGAGCACTCTAGTCAGGGTGTCAGAGTGAGACTCTGTCTCAAAAGAAAAAAATTCCTTTTTGCTTTGCATAGGCGAAACATTGTCAGTGTCCTAAAAACCAAAATAATATATCAAAATTTATACCTTAAGAAAACTTGCTCCTACTCTTTTTTTCTTTTTGGAGCTAGAATCTCAACTCTGTCTACCTGGGTAAAGTGCTGTGGCATCATCATAGCTCACACCTCAAACGTTTGGGCTCAGGTGATACTCATGTCTCAGTCTCCTGAGTAGCTGGGAGTATAGGTATGCGCCACAACAACCCATTAAGTTTTCTGTTTTTAGTAGAGATGGTGTCTCTTTTTTGCTTAGGCTGGTCTCGAACTCCTGAGTTCCAGGGATCCTCCTGCTTTGGCCTTCTACAATGCTAGGATTACAAGCATGAGCTACCTTGCTTGGCCCTTGCTCCTATGCTTATTCCCATCTGGCCTCTATAGGTAACCAGTTGAATTGGTTTCTTGTCTTTCTAATGTTTCTTTTTTGTTGGTGGACTGGGTAGTCCCCCAAACCAGAATAGGCTCAAAGACACTCCCCCTGAACATTAAAAGGCAAAATTCCTTTTCTCCAAAGGCAATCTCGGCAGAACCCAACATATAAGACAGACCCAAAAGAAGGTGCTCTGGTTGAGGGGGTTGTCATCTGCTCAACCACCTCTCCACGTAGACCTAAGAGTTACCCTAGATCTTTAGAGAATGAAATACTCAGTTAACAGAGGACTTGCTCCCTGGGCTCTCTCACTTGTGAGGGCCACTGTAACAGCCCTATCTGAGAACAATCTTTATCCCCTTAGACTGCACGATGTTCCATGAGGGCCAGTCCCAGTCCCACAGACTCAATCTCAGTCCAGCCTGGAGCTTCCCTCCTTCCTTTCTGCTCCTGCCCTCCCTAGGCCAACCTAGGTCCTCTGAGATGGCAGAGCTGGCCAACTGGAAGAGCAAGGGGCACCTGAGGCAGGCCAGGGACGGGAGGGCATTACCGGGGTCAGCTGTGGAGAAGCGAGGAGCTGCTGCAGTTGCTGGAGCTGCTGCTCTTGCTGCTGAAGGAGGTGTCTCTGCTGCTCGGTTAGGCTGAGGCAGGGAAAAACACACAGACCATAGGGAATGGCTAAGGAAACGTCCTTCTCCCACTCCCTCAAGCCCACGGACTCCCTAAGCCCAGATGAGGAGAGGTAGAAACCTGTGATCTCAAAACCTGAGCTCAGAGCGCGCGGCAGGAGGGATAAGAGAGAGATGGGACAACTGTCCCAGAGGGGAAATCTAGCTACAACCTAGACATTCACGGCTAACTGTCTAGTCAGCAGATGACTGGGATTATACACCCTGCGAGAGGGGAGGACATTTTCCCTTAGGGGGAGTATGCGTGTTTGTGGGGGGAGCTCCTCCCAAAGCCAGCCTCCCCGTTCCCTTCCCCAGGGCTGAACTCTCCCTCACCTGTTGAGACAACCAGGCAGCTGCAGCGTGGGGGCCCCACCAGCCTGGTTCAAGCCCGGAGGGTTGGAGGCAGCAGCCCCATTCAACCCTCCCAGGAGCCCATTGAGGGGCAGGCCCCCACTGCTTGCCAACCCCCCCAACAGCCCCTCAGCCATGGGCATGGCCCCTAGCCCTGCTGCCCCTGGTGCCCGGCCCAACCCGTTCTGTGGCTGGGGTGGGAGTGGGGCAGGGCCCCCAGGCAGGGCCAAGGGCAGAGTGGCAGGGCTCTGCTGGAGCAGGGGCAGCGGTGGGGGCGTGCTGTGGAAGGACAGCGACGAGCTGCTGCGGCTGGGGCAGCCTGAGTGTGGGTCCTGGGGAGGGAGGGGGAAAGGAGGGGTCAGCAGGACATTTCTGGCCCCTGGCCCAACACCCACCACCACTCTCACAGAGCACAGTCACCCCCACCTCACCCCCAGGCATCCTGGAGGAAGAAGCAAGGCCCAGGGATGAAGGCTAAGATCCAAATGGACTTCAGAGATCATGTTTCCTGACCCCTTCCTGGGGGCCCAGCATTCCTCATCATCCTTATTTAATAAGGGACAATAATGATGATAGTGACCATCTGGTGAAGCAGATGCAGGGTTTAGTACTCAGCCTGTGCTATCTTGTTATTCCCATTTTATAGGCAAAGCCACTGATCCTCAGAAAGGCTAAGTAACTGTAGGCAAGAACACTATAGCTGGAAGGAAAGGCTCAGGTTCAAATACTATCCCCACAATCCAATGGCTTGGGTGGTATTGGCTGCCTTCAACCTCTCTTTCTTTCTTTTTTTTTTTTGAGACAGAGCCTCAAGCTATCCCCCTGGATAGAGTGCCATGGCATCACAGCTCACAGCAACCTCCAACTCCTGGGCTCAGCCTCCCAAGTAGCTGGGACCACAGGCGCTCACCACAACACCCAGCTATTTTTTGGTTGCAGCCGTCATTGTTGTTTTGGCAGGCCTGGGTTGGATTTGAACCCGCCACCTTAGGTGTATGTGGCTGGCGCCTCAGCCACTTGAGCCACAGGCACCAAGCCCAACCTCTCTTTCTTAGTTTACTCATAATCTGGGAGTAACAGTAGTACCTATTCTTTAGGTTATTAGAAAAACTAAACTGGGCGGCACCTGTGGCTCAAAGGAGTAGGGTGCCAGCGCCATACACTGGAGGTGGTGGGTTCAAACCCAGCCCCAGCCAAAAGCTGCAAAAAAAAAAAAAAAAGAAAGAAAGGAAAAGAAAAAAAAGAAAGGAAAAACTAAATCAACCCTTTAAAATCTTAGCACAGGGCATAACAAAGGGCAACTATACAATTAATGCTACTTATTGTTATGATTATTACTGTCCAAGTCACACAATTAATAAATGGCAGAAAGAAAATAAGAACCCAGTTTGTTGAATTCCCAAAATAACCACAACACAACAATAGCAAATGCTATTCTAACCACCACCAATCACACAGGTATTATTTTGTGTGAAGTGCTATAATAAACTTTCCCCAAATACTTCTCAAGAAGACCTTCCTTGACCACTTTGTATCCACATACAAGTACCTTCCTCCATTCTCACATAGTCCCAAACTTATTTCCACTTTAGCACTTCTCTTAGTTTGTAATTATTTTTCTTGGATTTAGCCTATTTTCAGGAGCAGGATTATGCTGGCCTCTGATTACTTAGCCAATGCCTGGCACTAAGTAGGCACCTCATAAATATTATTTGATTAAGGGATGAACCAAAGAATCAGTCAGTTGCAGGGCAAGATGGGGCCTGGCGACCTACTCTCCTCCCTCCTCCCTGCCTCCACTCCTCCCAGCACCCACCTCGGAAGACGTGGACAACGAATTGTCCAGGCCCAGACTGCTCTTCCCTGGAGGGCTCTTGCTGGTGCTCAAGGAGTCGCTGCTGCCAGCTGAAGGAGGGAGGTCGGGGGTTCAGTCAGCGCCAGTTCAAACTGCCAGCATGGGCCCCCATACCCGGGCTGAAAAGGATCCCCTCACCTTGGGGAGGCAGGCCATAGGGCCCAGGGACAGGGCCATTGGCGGCAGGCAAGGCGGCAGGTAGGGCGGGGAAGGGCACAGAGAGCTGCACGTTGAGAATCTGCAGCCGTTCCTTCTTAGCGGTCAGGCTTAGGATCTGCTCTTGCAGACGCTGGTTTTCCTTCTGCAGCGCATGCAGCGCCTTCAGCATCTCCACAACTGCAGAGAGAGCAAAGGCGCCTGAGACCCGAGCGCTAAGTCGGGCGGGGCCAGAGGAGGGGGCGGGACCTGGGCGGGGTCTGGGAGGGAAAGCCCACTCAGACATCGAAAAAAGGCGCCAGCCTAATAATGAAGGACACAGGTGAGTTCGGAGGGGTGACGTGGGACCTGGGAACCACACGTGTGAAGGCCACGGGTAGGGACTGCGGTTCGGGTGTCGAAACCATGAGATTGGGGGAGAAGAGGTATGTGGATGTAAGAGTTTGGGGTTTGTTAGGTCTGGGCCAGGAGGCCAAGAGGGCCCAAGGGAGGGTGCGCTGAGGGGCGGGACCAAGAGCAAGGCCTAGCAAGGGTTAATTAAAGGTGAGGCCAGGGGTTAGCAGGAATCAAGGCTGAAGTGGTGCCTGTGGGAGGAACTTTAAAGAGGTAAGGGAACCAAGGGGAGAAAGGGGGCCCTGGGGCAGGTTTCCCTGCCCGGCACCACCCCTCCTCACTGTTGACACCGGCCTCCCCATCGCCCTGCTTCTCCAGCAGCTGCTCCATGTTAGTTGTCCCTTGGGCCGCAGAGTCTAATTGGACGCCCCCACAGGGTGTAGTGGCTGTCTGGTCGAAGAGTGCCGGGAGACTGCTGATGGGGGACCTGCAGTCAGAGGGAAAACCAGACTCAGGCTGACTTGACCACTCCAGGATTCCCCCCTCCTCCCTACTCAGGAGTTCCAGTCTTCTCCATCCTCCCTTGAGTGTCCCTCATGCCCAGCTCCCAGCCCTTCCCCAAGCCACTGCTTCCTCCCTCACATGGAAGACAGACTCTCCTGGGGGGAGGTTCCCCGACATCTGAAGCTGCAGTCCTCCAGGTCTGGCTCTTGGAAGGATAAGAGGAAGCAGGATTAGTGAGGGGGTGGGGAGCGGCTTCTCCAGGGTCCCAAGGAGGTGGAGGGTAAAAGATCTGGAACCTCACTACAGACTCCCTTCCCCAGGACCCTCCTAACCCAGCCTGGCAGTTCAAGATGGCAAGGCGTTTAGGGCCCTGGCTTGGAAACTCTGCCCCATGGGAGGCAAAACCTTGGCATTTGCTCCCTTCCCTTTTCTCTAGACAGAAAGGCTCTCATTGCCTGGCCACCTTCGGCTCCACCTCCCAATTTCTTTCCCCAAGAGCTTCAGAGTTATAGAAATTTGAGGTCAAGACATATCTGGATTGAACCTGAACCTGACATTAACTTGCTGTGTGAACTTGGGTTTGTAACTAGCCTCTCTGAAGTGACCATTATTAGGATTAATAGAAGATAATAAATAATGTGTTCAGCTTAAGGGTTTAACTGGTATGCAGAAAGCCCTTAATAACTGTAGCTATGGCTCGGTGCCTATAGCTCAACCGGCTAAGGCGCCAGCCACGTACACCTAAGGTGGCGGGTTCGAATCCCCAGCCCGGACCCGCCAAACAACAATGATGG
>NW_003852413.1:25221043-25233741 GCF_000181295.1 Otolemur garnettii
TTTTTTTTTTTTAATTTTTCGAGACAGTCCCACTCTGTTGCTCAGGCTCTAGTGCTATGGGGTCCTCATAGCTCACAGTAATCTCAAACTCCTGGGGAATCTTTATAGTCATATAAAAGGTAAAAGACAAAACTCTTTGTTGGGGCACAGAATCCCGACTTGAGTTAAGAAAATGTAGTTGCCCTACCTGCTGGGTCTTTTACCTACAATTATTATTTTGGCTCCTTTAAGGTTAACTTTAACTGGCCTAGCAGTAAGCCCCACCCCCTACCGGACCGCTGGTGCGTATGCACCAATCAGCTCTCTGGGGCTGGGTCGACTCTCTAGGGAGAGGAGGGGAGCTTATGACACGCCCCCTTAACTCCTAAATACCTGGAGAGGTTGCCCAACTAGTCTCCACAACTGCTGATCCCAAACACCCAGGACACACTAAGAGGCCAGCCAGGAGTAAGGAGACCAAAATTTGAGCTCTGGCTCTGCCATTCTCTACCTCAACTGCCTTGAACAAGTCATTTATCCCTCTGCCTTTTTTTTTTTTTCAGACAGAATCTCACTTTGTCGCCCCCCCCCCCCCGCCCGTAGAGTGCAGTGGTGTAATAGCTCACAGCAGCCTCTTAACTCTTGGCTCAAGCGATTCTCTTGCCTCAGCCTCTCAAGTAGCTGGGACTATGGGCGCCCATCACAACACCCAGCTATTTTTAGAAATGGGGTCTTGCTCTAACTCAGGCTGGTCTCAAACTCATGAGCTCAGGTGATCGGCCCATCTCCACCTCCCAAAGTGCTGGGATTACAGGCATGAGCCACTGCACCTGGCCTCCTCTGCCTTTTTCTTCTGTGAGATATAGCAGTAATTTTGCCCTGCCTGCCCAATGACAATGAATGTTAACTTGAAAGTGTACCCTGGTTTGTTGTGTATAAATTTCCCATCACCACCCCCCATGGCAATGGCCAGAGGAAGAGAGCAGCCAGAAAGCCCTCCATCCTCTCTGAGGTCACATGCAAATGATAGGTGTCACTCAGGCCTTTGAACAGGGTCAAGAGACTCACATACCTGTGTGGCTGCTCTCAGCTTGGGTGAGGAGAGGGTTAAGGGCACCCATAGGGGTTCCAAAGATGTGAGTAGAAGGGAGGCTAAAGGTAGAGCCAGCCAGAGAAAACACCTGAGGGAAGGGACAGAATGCAGCCTGGTGGTTATTCTTAGATCTAGGGCACAACTGTGTGACTGAGGTGTGGGGGACTAGGCATGCTGGAGAGAAGACTGGGGTTGGGGTGTTCTATGGGAATTGAGTCCAGTCTCTCCAATTCACAGGCAGAACTGGGGTTCTCTAAAGTCTGTTCCCAACCTGCCCAGGGAAGGAGGAGCCCAGATGCAAAGTCTCACCTGAGTGGTGGAAATAGAAGCAGAGGAGGTGGTAAGGGTGCTGGTGAATGGGGAGCGACTAAGTCGGGGCAGAGCTGAGGTCCCTGGGGGTCCCAACAGGCTGGAGGAGAGGGGGGTACTGCAGACAGCCCGCAGCATCCCGCCACCATGGGAGATGGGGTCCTTATTACTGGTGTAGATGCCTACAGGCACAAGGATACAGAGGGAAGCAAATAGTTACCTTCCACCCCAGAATCCTCCTTAGTCAGGCAGCTGGGACAGCCCCTCCCCAGGGAGTATACACTCCGGGATCTGGCTAAACACACCAGTCTTACCCTTTCGCTGCAAGGATTCACGTCTTGTCTGGGTGACATTTGTTTAATGTGCCTGCTTATCTAACTGCCCTGTTGAGGGCTGGGGAAATCCTAGCTTTTTTTTTTTTTTTGAGATAGAGTCTCAAACTGTCGCCCTGGGTAGTGCCATGGCATCATAGCTCACAGCAACCTCAAACTCTTGGGTTCAAGGGAATTCTCTTGCCTCAGCCTCCTAACTAGCTGAGATTACAGGTGCCTGCCCAATGTCCGGCTATTTTTTTTTCTTTCAGTTGTCATTATTGTTTTAGCTGGCCCAGGCCAGGTTTGAATCCGCCAGCCCTGGTGTATGTGGCCGGTGCCCTACCCACTGAGCTATGGGCACTGCCCAAATTCCTAGCTTTTCTAATTCCCTTCCCAAAACTTAGTAAGTCCTGCTGGCAATCTACCCAAGTCTTTCCCACTATAACCATCCAGAAGGATGCTACAGGGATGTGTCTTAGAGGTAAATGTCACCTCCATCCTTTACTCTGTCCTTTGTAGTAGTTTCTATCAAATTTCCTTCTAACTCTGTCCCCTCACTAGACTGGGCTGGGCCCCCAAATGCCCTCTATCCTGAGAAGGTCACAAACCTGCTCCCAGCAGGGGAGACTCTAGGCTCAGGCTAGGCAAGCTCCCAGAAGGTCCAAAGTTGCGAGAGGCCAGACCACCCAGGCCAGAGCTGACCAGGGAACCACCAGAGAAGGGTGAGGCAGCAGTAGCAGTAAAGCCAGCCAGCTGGGCACTGGGCAGGGAGGGGGCAGCCGAGCCCCCAGTGCCTTCCTTGTTCCGGCTGCCCTTGGGACGGCCTGGCCCATGTCGGTTCCTCTTGCTGGCTTTGTGCTTCTTCTCCTTCAGGCTTGTTTCAGGGGTATCATCAGCAGGTGCAGGGGTGGCGCTTAGTGAGGGCATCCGCTTGTGGGTGCCAGCTGAGGCGCCAGATCCTGTGACGTGGGGAGACTTATAGTCCCCAGGGGAGGGGGCCCGGGCCCGGCCCGAGCTGGAGGTGGTAGTGGAAAAGCGCATGATGGGCCCAAAGCCAGAGAAGACCACCTTTTGCTCAAAAAGGTCAGCCTTGGGGGGCTCAGGGGCTGAGGGAGAAGAAGGGGCTGAAGGGGTTGGGGCTGAGGGCTTGGAGTACTTGTCCTCCTCTGGCTGCTCCAGCTTGGGGAATGCAGAGAAGTCAGGGGAGTTCTGTAGGGATGAGACTGTACAGGAGGAAAACAGAATTACAGCTTTACTCCAGAGTCCCTTACTTCTCTCCCATACCCACGTGTACTGAGGAAAGAACACTCTGCTTTTCTGTCCCAGCTCTGCCACTGTCTCTGTGTTCTGCCATAAAATGAGAATAGAGTAACTCCCACTGTACTGACCTTACTGCAGGACTGTACAGATTATATAGGAGATGACATTAATGTGGAAGCTTTAAAATTGGCAACTTCAAGCACAAGTATAGGGGACAATGAGTATTTTTATGGGATTGTTGATTTAAGAAGGAAGGATTAAGGGGAGGGCCTGGGGAGGAGTCACTTGGTGGGGAATTCCCTGTCTTTCTCCTGAACCCACTTAAAAGTAAATGAGATGCAAAGGCCCTTGCCAGCAAAGCTCAGAACAAAAGTCTATCCCTACTCCCAGTCTCTTCCAGATGCCAACACTCACTTGTAGGCTGGAAGGGCCCCCCAGAGGAGGAGGAAGAGGAGGAGGATGAAGAGGAAGAGGTGGAGGTAAAACTGCTCACACCCTTCCCACTGCTCAGTTTCTTCCCCTTATGACTCAGGCTATGGCTGGAAGACTTTTTCCCCTTTGAGTCCCTGCTGCTCTCAGAGGTCTCTTGCGTGCTGGCCTCATGGTGGGAGGAAGAAGAAGCCGAGGAGGAGACCTGAGGAAAGAGAGGAGAGAGGAAGATTCAACACCAGGTGTCTGGGCCTGGGCTCACCCTGACTTGGGAGTGGAGGAGGGTATAGGAACAGCCTGGAGTGAGCTTCAGGGAGAGAGAGAGTGGGGGTTCCTAGAGGGACTTCTGCATGTAAGGCAGAGGGGAGTGCACTCAACCCAAGAAGGTGTCTGTTCTTTGACTCAGGCAGGAATGAGGAAGGGTGAGGGAGAGAGAAAAACAGACCCAGAGTTTGTATTGCTTTACTCATCTGGTCATTCATCCATTTACATACTTGAGGGGCCTCAGAGAAGTGGGAAGTGGTGTGGGCAGTGGAGGGGAAGCACAGAGGAATGGGCTTCTCTGTCCCTACCTTGGCCCTCCAGTGGCCCCCACACTTTCCCTGCTCATGCAAGCTGCAGCCAATTGGCTCTCAGCCCATTCTCTGACCACTCAGTACTCTTCCTAGACCAACTAAGCGTGCATGCACTGAGAACCTATCCTTACTCTTCCTGGGACACTTCTCATCCTTGAAAATCCAGCTGGGAAGTCCCTCTTCCATGAAGCCTCCCCAGACGCATGGAGTAGAACAAGACACTCTGTCCTCTTATTTCCAGAGCACCATGTTAACTCATCTGCCTGTCAACAGTTGGCACTCTGCACTGAAACATACTGTCCCTATGTCTGAAGCCCCATTAACCTCTTAAGGGCAGCATGGTGGTAGCTGAAGGAGCATGGGCTGATGCCCTTCACCATGTTATGTCATACAGCCTCTCAACCGCATTGAGTTTTACTGTCCTTGCAGGGTGAATTATGCATATTATGTGTGTGAGAGTTGTAAGGAACATAATGCCAGATACATGGTATGGGGTCAATAATGATGATAACTCTGACAGCAGCAGCTATGATTAATGTTCCACAGTGCCAGGACTATGTGGCCTTCAAGCCAGACTGCCTATGTTCAAATCTCCACTCTACCACTTACTAGCTGTGTGCTTTCAGGCAAGTTACTTAACCTTTTTGTGCCTCGGCTTCTTTGTTTACTCTATGGGTTAATAAAATACCTATTTCGTTGGATTATTAGGAGCACTAAACGAACTAATTCCTATATACCCTTTCCATCCCCTGGTTCTAGAAGGGATCCTGGCATGTGGTAAGTGAGTTCATGCTTCATGTTACTGCCAGAGACAGCACTTTTCCTCCTGGTAGGGACCAGGTATTCAGTAAATTGTGCTGAGTTGAACAAACAAATGCTGGAGGGAGAATAGATGGGGGAAATGAGAGCCACCCTTGTACTGCCCCTCTGGGGCGGAGCCCTGGTCTCTGTCTTCTTTGTTCTTTTTAACAGCTGGAGTTCTGAAGGGAGCCAGATGTGGTTCTGAAAGCAGGGGAAGAGAGGGGCTTGGGGGAAGGGTAGCTGAAATGCTGGGGTGGGTGGAGGGGGATGGGAAAATTCTCTGGCATGTCCAAGGGACCCCCAGTTACTGGGGCACCTCTCAGATCTCTGGCCCTTCTTGCTACTTGTCTGCAGGTCCCTTGAAGGTCAGAGGGCAAGAATAACAAGCTTTCCAGGTGAACTCTGGGAAGCAGAGCAGGGAGAGGGTTACTGGGGCAGTTGCCACAGCAACACCACCCTGGAAACCTGATACCTGAGCCTCCTGCTCAGATGCCCAGAGCTCTGCCAACCATCTAAGGCAGGGTGGAAGTGAAGAGGCAAGAATGGTGAAGAGTTTCTCCAGGCCCCCAGGGTTTCCCTTCTATGTGGAGGGCAGGTTACAGAAAGAAGCAGGGAGGGCTGCTGTGGCTGTGGCTTGGATTAGACTCTGAGCCTGCCCATGGCTCATCCAGATGTTGCCCATTTCAGGAGACAGACCTAACATGCCACACCCCTGCTGGGAAGGGTAGAGTAGGGGTTTGGAGTGTTATACAGGAGCTTGCCCTCTATATCCCCTTGGTTAGCACTTTCAGCCTCTCCAATCTGCATGGAATGGGATTTTGGCTAAGTGACAGGTTTTGAGGGGGTGTTCCTCAGTCCTAGGAGCTTGGAGAACAGGCCTGAGTGCTGTACCCCCACTCTCTGCAGACAAGAGACCAGTGCTGAGGCCCTTTTGGGACAGAGACATATGTCAATATCTGGTAGCAAGTGGCTGAGTGGTAAGGTTGAAGAGTGCAGGCCCCTCCAGGTGGGAAAAGGGCATACCACTAACCTCGAGCTTTAGGAGGGGCACCCAGGTCTCTAGCTCCTGACCTCCACACCTCTCCTCCCTCCCATTGCCATCACAGACCAGCACTCCATCCCTCCTGAATGTAATAGCAGTACCTTGTCACCAGCAGGGACCACAGGTGAGGTGAGGATGCTGGGAGGTGACTCAGGCCGCTTCTTGTGCTTCTGTTTAAGGCGTTCTTTGTCCTTTCGACTCTAAGAGGGAGAGGACCGATAACATTTTGGTGGCTGTTTGGGCGAGGACAAACATGAAGTGTGGGTGTGGGGAACTAGCCCCTCTCAAGGATGGGGCTCTGTGGTGTCATGTCCCCATGAGCAGGGATGGGGGACTGGCTGGAAGGAGTATCTCCAGCAAGTTCCTCAGCTTGAACCAACAGCTCCTCCCCCCACGCTCATTGCTTGCTAAAAATAGCCTGTCCCATTATTACACCAGTGACATAGAGCACCACACACGTGAGCATACACCTGCAAGGGTGTCCACCTGGGACAGCTGTGCAGGGGGATGGGAGCAGGGCACATGTGTAGTGTGGCAGGAGGGTACACAGGCATGTGCAGGTATAAACTAGATTGTGGGACGGTGTGTGCAGTGCAAGGCCATGTGTCTGAGGTTTGGGGACACTGTCATGTCACAGAGAGGACCTGGAGGAACCACAGAAAGCCACTGGGAAGCGAGGCCCCCAGATCCCCTACAGGATTTTCATCATTCCACTTCCTTAGCTGCTCCTGCCCTCAGAGGAAGGAAGGGGCAGGTACCAAGATTTGGGGGGCACCTCATGGTAGCTTCTTGAGATGCATACGTGTGCGAGTATGGGCAGGAGAGATGGGGAAAAGGGTTCTACCTTCTTCTGGCCCCTGTCATGATGGGTGAGGTGCTTCTCCTGCTGGGTGGATGGTGAGGTTGACCGGCTTCTCCTGCCAGAGATGAAGCCACTGCCACCTCCCCCTGTGCCACTGCTGCTGCTGCCGCCTCCTCCTCCTCCTCCTCCTCCCCCACTGGTGTGCCGGGATGTCTTCTAGGGAAGAGAAGTGAAAGAAGTTGCCAAACCCTCCCCTCACTAGCTTAGGGAAAGCTTCCTGAAGTTTAAATGATCCTGGGGACCAGTCCCATGTGCCCTGACCATTCATTACTCATGTCCTCCACAATGTCCTGCATAGCAGAAGGACATTCTCTAGTCTGAAAATCCTCAAATTTCCCCATCTGGCTTATCCAATGTACAGATTCAACAACTGAGACCCAGAAGAGGCAGGGACATGTCTTGGACTCTCAGCAAGGCACAAAATTCTTGCTCTTTCCACAGTGATCTCTTGGCCTATCTTGGACAGACTGAACTATGGCCCGCTCCTACCTCTTTCTCTGGGCTATAGGATGTACAAGGGACCCTCATGGGGGAGCCCATGCTCTCTTGCATTCCATATCCCAGCACCCCCTCCAGACACTGTTCCAGCCATCACCTGCTTCTCCCTTGTTCCCGGCTTTTCCCCTCCACCATACTGACTGCTCCTATCCCAAAGGATATGCTGCCTTTTATCTGAAGCAGTTACCTGAAGTGATTATCAACAGCAATAGAAACCCAACTCTTATGCTGCCTCCTCCTCCATTCCTCTTACTACTCAGGCACTCTCCTGGGCCCAGTCTCACGGCTTCACTCACCCCAGGCTCATAGCTGCTCCCTCTAAGGTCACCAACTACTTCCCAACTGCCAAATCCAAGGGCTAATTTCAGGCCTTGTCCTGCTAAATGGCTCCCCAGTATTTGGCACTGGTCTCTTTCCTGCCTCCCTTCTCATCCACTGGCCCACCTTCTCCTTGTGGACACCCTGGGGATTCCACCCCCAGCTTTATAAGCCTGGTGCTGCCACTGTCATCTGCCTGGGAGCCCGACAGCCACAAAATCTAAGTGTCTACTTGGCACCTCCTGTGAACCAAACCAACCTCCCTACCTTCTCTTAAGTTGTCATGAAACTCTAAAATCAAGGTGATATAATTTACAATCCAAATCAGGACACTTTTGAAAATGAAGAGGAAAGCTATTGGTCATTATACCAGGCAACAGGCAGGAACCAGAAAGCTCACTCTATGAAAGCCAGTCACACCTTCCTTTCAGGGCACCATTAGGTGGTCAAGCTCTAACAACCCAATCAATGACTATAGCCTGGATCCTACACAGTAACCTAAAGTTGTGCTTCCCAGCCACAGGGACATTTAGGCAAGTCCACATAGAACGGTCCTAGCATCCAGCCTCATCCCTCCATCCCCCTTCTCGCAGCTGTCTCCGGGGCTGCCAGCCTGGCCCTTCCAATCCAGCTTCACAGAGGCTGCCAGGGTAATCTTCCTAAAAAACAAATCTGATCATGTTACTCTCCCGCTTACAAGCCTTAGGAGTCTGTGGCCTGTAGGGGGTGGAGTGGAAGAGTCTAAGCTGCAGGACACCTCTCCAGGACTTGTCACAGCTTTTGGGATGTGCAAATCACAAACACCGCAGAATGCTCTTTCCAGCCTCTCCACAGGCCCCCGAAGCCTGGGGCAGAAGCAAGCCCAGCTCCGGCACTGCTTAGGCTTTCTCCCCTCACCTCCTGCATCTTCCCCACCAAACACCCTGTTCTCCTGCCACGCCTGCATGCCAGTTTTCACACCAGTGCTTCAGCCAGGTTGGGGGGGGGTGACTCCTTTTTCTCTGTTTGCTTGGCAGACTCCTAAGGAGTTTCAAATCAGGCTACTGAATCCCATTGACCAGCTTCGAGATAAAGTTACACAACCTCAGTGAGCCTTAATTTTCTCGTCTGTAAAGTGGGGAAAACAGAGGACACCTAGTTCTTAGGGTTGTTGGGAGGATCATACAAAATAACACATGTAAAGAATTTGGTACAGAGGCTGGTTGGTACAGAGGCTGGGGCATAGTAAATATTGACTCCCACACAACCGTTGGCTTATTCCCCTCTCTACTCAGTTTAAATGCTACCTTTTCCTTGAAGCCTCCCAGATTCTGACAAGCAGAGTCTGAACTCTGTCTTTTGGGATGGGCTGCTTACTTCAGCTCTGGTTCATACCCCTGAATTTATTCCCCAATGACTGAGTTATTTCCCTCTCTGCCCTTCTAGCACCAGGCACTGGCCTGGCACAGAGCCCATGCCCTCTAAACCATGACTGACTAACTGGCTTGTACACTGAGAGCCAGGACTCACCATCTTGCTGAAGTGGTATTTGCAGTAGCCACAGTACTTGACGTTGTCAACCTCCAGCACTTCTTCCTCACACAGCAGGCCTGCCATCTGGGCACTAACCAGGAGAGGTCAGCCTGAGACAGCGGTGGCCACAGACCAGACCAGCCACCTTCCTCCTACCCTCCTGGACCCCTGCTGAAGTGAAGCCAAGACCATCCAAGGGAAGCACTGCCACCATACCAGAGATATAGTAGTTGGATGAGCCCAACTGGTGGCCATCCATGACAAACCTTGGTGGGTAAGGAGGCGGGGCAGGGGTCTCACCAGGTGACGTGGAAAGCCTGTCGACATCCATGGCGGTTACAGGTCATGCAGGCTCCTGAGGCTGCCTTGCTTTCCCGGCCCTGCTCCTCACAGATGTAGCATGTCTAAAGGACACAGTGCAATTGTCCCCTCCTCCAGGGAGCCCCTGTCCTTCTTTACCTAATGGATCCTCTGTCCTCCCCTCTTTATTCCATCCTCTCCCCACAATCCCAGATCAATGTTACCCAACAGAACTTTCTGCAATCATGGAATGTTCTATAATCTGCACTAACACAGCAGTCACTAGTCATATGAGCTATTGGCACTTGAAATGTGGCTAGTGTGCCTGAGGAACTATGTTCTAAACTGTATTTAATTTTAATTAATTTACATAGCTACATATGACCAGCAGCTGCTATTCTGGACAGCACAGTCCTTGGATGGTAAAAGGCCAGGGACTACACCTTCCTCACTCACTGGGGAGCTTTTCCCCATGTTTGGGCCTCTGCTCTGCTTTCTTCTGCCTAGAACCCAGGACCTCACCCTCCTCAAGTTTTCTGGCTAGCTCGTTTTCCTGCCCCAGAGCTCAGCTGACTACTGGATCTAAAGTAAGCCCTCTACCAGGTATTCCTTATTTTACTACCTTATTTTCTTCACTGCACTTATCACAAATTGTGTTCAATTCATTTGCCTATTTATTTATTATTTATTTATCTTGAAGTTTTTGGCCGGGGCTGGGTTTGAACCCGCCATCTCCAGCATATGGGGCCGGTGCCCTATTCCTTTGAGCCACAGGCGCTGCCCCCATTTGCCTATTTATTGATATTTAGTCTTCCCACATGAGAATGTGAATTCCACTGGGCAGGCATGACATCTGTCTTGATCAACACAGGACACTGTGTGCCAGGTCTGGCACATAGTAGGCACTCAATAAAATGTGCCAGTGAAATTAACGTTTGAATTACTTTCAAAGGTTTATCCTGAAGTTCCAGAGCATGAGTGTGTGTCTGTCAATAGAAGGATGGCTACCCACCTCCTGAGTCCCCTAAAAGTGTTGGGTAGACAGAATCAAATTATACTAGATGAAGAAAGTGCTAGAGGGACCCAAGGATGGTTGGCCAGGGAGGGAACTGGTGGGGGATGACAGGGGCTGCTGACCTTGTTGAAGCGATCATGAGGCACGTACTGCAGCACGATGGGCTCCATGGTGAGCACGTTGGCAAACTGCACCTCGGGTATGTAGAGGGCACACACCACATGGGCCCAGCCTGGGGCAGTGTGGAGCCAGCCTCAGCTGTGGATGGCAAGCCCGAGACCCTACCCCTCACAACCCCATGCTACAGACTGTCCCCTTTTCCATAGTCTTCCCATTTGATCCCAGAGTTAGCCAGGAAAAGAAACCCAGCCTCCACCAACCCCAGTCCACTCCTGCCTTCCTAGACCCTGCCTGGGGGTCTTGTGGACCTCAGCAGATGAGCCCACCTCACCTCCATTATCAGTCCTCTTCAATGCCCCGTCTTTGTGTGGGCACAGCTCACACCTCTGCCAATGCAAGGGGGCACAGGGGTTGGGTGATCTGCTGAGCTGGGCCCTCCCTGAACACATTCAAAGGGCCCTGGGATGAAGCGATAAGATCTAGGGCAAGTGGGTGGGGATATAGCACAAACAGGATTGGCCATAAGTTGATAACTGTTGAAGATGAGGATGGGGACGTGAGGTTCATTATAGTATTCTCTTTACTTTTGCATGTGCTGGAAACTTTCCATAATAAGAAATTCAAACAAATAAAAACCAAAGACCCCATACCTGAGGTGAGGCAGAGTGAGGGAAAGGCTAAGGGAGAGAGGGGTTGGCGGTAGACATGCAGAAAACAGGAAGTCCGTGTGAGAGAGCTAAGTCCCACCCTAGCCTCAGCCTCAGCATCCCCTAGCCCAATAGAAGATGTCTGGGGGTGGGGGATGAGGGGAGCAGTGAGAGGCAGCCTCAAACTCACCACCCTGGCTGCTCGCTCCTGAGATTCACACTTCCGGCAGAACCAGGGTCCCGTTGGCACTTGAACAATGCCATAGCAAGCTAGGGTAGGGAAAGAGAGTCACTGAGCCACTGAGCCACTGAGCAAAGCTGTCAGCCAATGGCACTTTCCCAGAGTAACAGGGGAAGGGAATGCCTCTAAAGGACTAGAGCCAATTCCGGCAGGGGGGCTGCTCCCCTGACTGGGGGGGGGGTGTCACTCACTAACCAGCAGGACTTTAGCAATGACCAAAAGCACAACCTCAGCCTTTAACCACTAAACTAAGCACTTCAAACAGGAGCGGGGAAATCAGAGTCCTTGACCTTAAACTTCTAGAAGATCCTCCCCTCATGCCCTTTCTGGACTTGTTTCCCAGCTCCTGCTTGGGACTAGTCCTCAGCATGGGAACAGGGAAAACCAGTGGGGACAACAGTCACGAAACGCAAACACGTTTTGTTGTTATGGGGGGGGGTTCCTTAAAGGGCCAGTAAGGGACAAGGCGGGGAAGTAGGGAGTTCAGGGACCTCATTTTCTGCCTCTAACTATCACAGGTACAGGTCAAAAGTCGAAGTTGGGGGCAGGTGCAGTGCTGGTAACCAAGAGGAGAGTGGCGGGAAGATCCCGCAGCCACAGCATCAAGGGTTGTCCCAGGAAGGGGGGGTGCCCAGCTGCGTGTGCCAGACGGGCGGGAGATGCCAGCCTGCGCCCTCGGCAAGATTCCTCAAGGAGTTAACTCCCGAACCATGTGCTGCTGGGGGAAACTCCAAACCTCTCTCTTCTCGATTTCTGGCCCCCTGCACAACCTCTCTCCCATCCTCATCTCTTCCCCGGAGAATTGTAGGAGTCCTCTCTCCCTTGGGACCCTTCTCCTCCCTTCCCAATTCCGCTCCTCCCAGTATCCGGAAGCGAGGGGGGAATGACCCCCCCCTTGACCTCTTCCTCCCGGAGCTAGGACCAAAATAAACGAGCGGGAGGGGACACCTCGCAGGTAAACATTCCCCCAGCAGCCCAGACACTGGCGGAATGGGGCGTGGGGAGTTCACTCATTGCTCCCTAGACTCTCCCCAAACTCCCTCAACTTGGGGTGGGGGGCGCAGGACTGGAACAATAGGCAAGAAAACAATGCCTGACCTGGTCCTCCAGGACCCGGCGGGGGGAGCCCCCCACGCCTCCCTTCCCTTCAGGTGGGGTGGGGGAGGGGCGCGCGAGCCCTGGGAGGTCTCCGGAGGGCGCGGCCCGGGGCGCCCCGCGCGCGCCGCCCCCGGGGTCCCGCCGCCCCCCGCGGGCCACCCCCGTACCTTGGTGGACGGCCACGCTGCACGCGTGCCCATCGCAGTAGACCAGCGGGTTCTCGGCCCAGCCCCTCTCGTCCGAACATACGCAGCAGCCTCCTACCATCTCCTTCATACTCCCATG
>NW_003852413.1:25234234-25246783 GCF_000181295.1 Otolemur garnettii
CGCCCGCCGCCGGGTAAAGTCTTAGGTTCAGGGAACAAAGCCTGGCTTGGTAGGGAGCTTTTCGCTTGTTCGCTCGGTTCATCTTTTCCTTCTTTCTTTTTCGTTTTATAGCTCTTGGTTGTCGCTCCCAAGCCCTCCCTCTGCCTGTCCTTTCGTCTCGGGCCCCGCGGCTCCGACTCTCCGACTCCCTTCACGCAGGTTTTCGTCTCTAGGTCTGTTTTTCAACCTCGGGGAAACTTACGGGTGGAGACCAGGGGAAGGGGTGCTAGAAGGAACACTAGCGACGTGGGCCGTTAGCCCCTCCGTGTCTGGGCGTCTTTTGGGCTGGCCGCTCATGGGCCCTTTCCTTGGACTCCACTCTGGAAATAGACACTCACAGGCAGATATTTATTCATTCGACAAGTATTTATTTAACACAATTTACTATGTGCCAGCAGCTAGGATATAGTCAACAAGATATTGCTGCCCTCGGGGAGCTTCTCGTCGAGTTCACAGACAGGCACGCACAAGGACTCAAACCCCATCCACACCTAGGCACCCACAGACAGAGAAACTCACGCCCAGTTTCATACAGCCACACCACCTGACCCTCCCAGAGACGCAAACCCCAATTCTAGTCCCAGAGGAGCGCTTAGAGACCACGCAAGTTAGAGACTCGAAACTGCAGAGGTGCTCATGAACAAGTTACACTTGACCTCTAGGCAAAACCGCAAACACAACATAACTCACACGCAGCACTCCAAAGGATTAATGTCTGGGGGAGAAGAAAGGGGCGTCAGCTTCTTCTCCAAGACCGATGTGGGCGGGGCGGGGGGGGCGAGATGTGACCCCCTACACATTTCCTAAAAGAAGGGTTTCGACGCCTGCGGGTACCAAAGGTCATCCCCCAGCGGGAGGTGGGGTGCCAGAGAGGAGAAGGCAGCCCTGGGGGCTTCAGCTACACTTCAAAGACCTAGCGCCGGGAACGCTTCCTGCGGGGGAGGGGTAGACAGAGAGGAGAGGGGAAGACCCGTAGGGGTACTAGGGGTAGAGGAGGCCCGGCCCACCTTCAGCCCACTGCCCCCCTGGCAGACTCTTCCGCTGGGTCCGCCTCCTTTTCACTAGCACCTGTTCGACCGGAACATCAAGGGCTGGGGCCCGCCGCCATCCCCCCCCCTCCACCTCGTCTCTTTAGTACCTTTCATCCGGTTAGGGAGGGTGAATCCCCGCCCAGGAGAGGGGAGTAAGGAGGGGGGAGAACTTGTCCTTGACCTGGTCTGTGGCGTCGGGGATTTATTCTCTTAATCCTGGTGAGGCGGGAGTTTGGGGAGGTCCGGGAAGCTGAGTTCTGGAGGCCACCTCCCCTCCCTCCAGCGTGGACACGGGGAATCCCGGAGGGTTGCTGAGACGAAAAGGATCAGTCTAAGCGGGTGGAGCTGGAGAAGCCTGAGAATACGGCCTCGAGCCTGGGGGTGAGATACTGGGAGCTAGGTTAATGCCAAGGGCCAAGATTCCGGAGAGGACTGCCCCTCTCTAGTTACTTGGTCAGATTTGTGAATTTCACTTATGCGAAAAGTTAAACAAGACACAAAGGAGAAACCTCGCTTAAGAGTTTCTAACGAATTACTTTTACTAGCAAGAATAAAACTGCAAGAAAAATAAACTCAAAGATGTCAGCCCTAGCCATGCGCAGAGTTTAAGAGTATTTGCTTTGCGGACTGACTGCCGCCAAGGGGCCATAGTTTCTGGTTTCGCTGGACAGAGGTCCCTGGAAGGCCCGTTGGTCCCTGCTCCCAGGAGTAGACGACCTAGAGGCAGGAGCCGGGAAGCCTTTGTCGCGGGTACCCTGGCGTCTGCTGCGCTCCTTGAAGCTAGTGGGATGATCGGGTGACAACACTTGTGTGTTTACTGTTTTAGGAACATTGTTTCGTTTAATCCTCCTCCACAACGCGTTAGAGCGGGGTTAAAATGCTTCTTTTTGTGGATGGAGCAACTAAGGGTCTGACGGAAGAAATGACTTGCCCAAAGTCACACAGCTTGAAAGCAGCAGAGTCAGGATTTGAACCCAATCCGTCCTCCGCTCCCGCTCCGCCACCACGTGTTCGTCGTGTGCTTGTGCGGAACTGGGATGTTCCTGTCTCCGCTAAGTGCGCATCCATAAAATGTTCTCTTCCAAGGTTGGGGAAAACCGGTGCCCCAAGTGCTGGGCTGAATTCACAGGGGTACCGAAGGCTGAGCTGTTAGGCTAATTCTCAGGCTTCCAACCTTTATTCTCCTGAGCGCCCACCATGAGCCGATCCGCAAAAAAAAAAACCCCAGCAAGAGCGGGACTTGGCCAACAAGTGGTTCAAGTTCCTCGTACTCTCCGTAGCGTAAATGAACACTGATTTGGGGTGTCACCCAGGTCCTAGCTCTGTGACTCTAGGAGAATGACTTCACCTCTTCGAAGCTCAGCTTGTCCCTCCATAAATGGGTTGTTAATACCCTCTGGCAAGAGCTGTGGTTAAGACCGAACGAAAATTCTTTTGTAAAGCGCTAAGACACACAGTAGGCGCTCAGTCTTGCTAGTTCTCTCACCGCCGCCCTAAGCTTAACAGGGCAGCGCGTTCCCGCTCCCGCTTCCCGCCTCCCGCATCTTCGCCCATCTCGCGCGTCCCGCGGCTAAAGGACTAGGGCAGAGACGACCAAACAGAAAATTATTTCCGCCCGTTCGCCCCGCCCCGCCCCGCCCCGCCCGTCCCCGGAGCCAGAAGGGGATTGTGGGGCCGCCGCGGCCGCTGCTGGAGCCGAGCGGGGCGGAAGCGCGCGTAGCGCTGCTGCTCGGGCCCGACCGCGCCGGCCCCCGCACCTCCCAGCCCTGGGCTGCGGGCTGTGGTCGGGGCGGTCCCAGGGCGGGAGGCGGCTGCCGCCGGGCAAGTTTCCGTGAACCCTGGCTTGCCGGTTCCCAGAACCGAGCGGGGGAAGCTGGAGGGTGTTGAGGTTTCGCTTCTGCTAGCCAACCCGGCGCATGGTTTCGCAGGTGCCAGGGGTCAGGGGTGCGATCTCTCTTCTTGGCCAT
This sequence comes from Otolemur garnettii, assembly GCF_000181295.1. Classification (NCBI taxonomy): domain Eukaryota; kingdom Metazoa; phylum Chordata; class Mammalia; order Primates; family Galagidae; genus Otolemur; species Otolemur garnettii. The sequence continues at coordinate 25,237,272 of NW_003852413.1, forward strand.
TAGACAGCCTCGGGCTCAGAAAAAAGGCTGTGTAGGTGCCCTGGGGTTTGCGTTGCCTTTGCTTCTCGTTTTCACACCGTTTTCTCCTCTTCACCGCCCCCCCCCCCCAAAAAGCAAAGCTTCTGACCTTGACATCGTTGGGAGAGATTGTTACTTCTGTCGAAGTAACCCAGCCAGTCAAAGGTTTCAAGTGGTCTATCTGCTTGGTAGGAATGACTGACATGGTCAGTCAGAAAGCAGGGTGGGGGTTGGGGACGCTAGAGTCAGACAGAGCTGGGTTCAAGTCTCAGCCCTGCCATTTACTGGCTTTGAGTTGGAAGTGCCTTATCTGGGATCTCAGTTTCACCTCCGACCAGAGTACCAACCTAAGGGTTGATGTGAGCAGTGACACTGTCAAGAGCCCGGCACAGGGAAGGATGATTTCCCCATTAAAGGTTATGACCATAGACTATCTGGTAAGCCTCGTTAGTTTGCAAAGGTGGGTATTCAGGTTCTTTCCTAAGTTAGACACCCCGTTTGAGATGGATGGAGGCTCCATTTACGGAGAAACTGGTGGGAGTTAGGGGATTCCCCCAGCATTAGGAAATCAGCAGTCATGATATTGTAAATAGTGACTGCACATGTGGGTTTTTTTGCTTTTCATATCCTTTTACAGAAGAACACTACTTAATGTCAAATCCTGCCTCTGCCATTAGCAGCTTTGGTTTGCTAATCTCTGAAATAATGATAATTAGGTCCCTTCCTCTGCAGGATTTTGACAACTCCAGCTAACCAAGTTCCCACAAGAGTTGTGAGTGGGCCCAAATAGTTCCCCTGACCATGTTAGATATCAGGGACATCCTTTAGGGAGTTAAGATAGGTAAAAAGAGAAGAAATTCATGGGATAAGGTGGCTATCTGCTCAAACTTTTTCCAGAGCTACTTGGAGTCTAGGTGCAGCCCTGCTCCTAAGCAACAGTATGACCTTGGGCAAACCAGTTACTTTCTGGTGGGTGGTTGGGTGACAAGCTTGTGGAAGTCCCCTTGGAGTTAACACTCTGTAGATTGATGATGCTACTCCTGGGGAAGTTTCCCGGCTGAGGGATGACAGATGACTAGCACATTTGCTCTGCTACGTTCCTCTTTACCAGTTCCTCTTAAATCTAATCTTTATCTCTCCTGCTACAGTTACCATTAGGATAGATTCAAAAGAAATTTTATTATTTAGTCTTTCAGCAGAAACTCACTGAATCATGGGCCAGCCATGGGAGATACAGAGATATCACCCAGGCTGGTGGGTCTGACAGACATAGAAGTAAATTCAATTCAAGATGAAAAAGGCTATGATGGTGCCATGAACAGTGCCACGACTGCAAGGAAGAAGTAACTATGTTTACAGGGTCAGGGAAGGCCTGAGCTGGCACCCAGAGGGTAAGAGAGGCTTTGTGGGCAGGTATGGGGCAGAAGAGCATTTTAGGTGGGGGCAACAACATGTTCAAAGGCACAGAGGTAGGAACCAGTGAAGAGTGTGTTGAAGTTGTGCACTGTGGCAACCATACAGTGGTATGTGTGATAGGAGAGCAGGAGCAAGTGTTAGAGGGATGGCAATAAGGCGAAAGTAGACTAAGGAACCTTGGATAGCTCCCTAAGGAGTTTGGACTTAATGCTGAGGGCAATGGGAAGACTGTGGGCTTTTAAGTAAAAGGTGCACTGGAATATTTACACAGTGGTTGTCAAGTCAGGGGTTGGTTAGGGTTAGGAGATAGCTGTAAGTTGAGAGTTTGGTTAGGACAATAATTCTCAACCTTTAAAGTGCATGTGACTCTCTTGGGAGGTCTTGTTCAAATGTAGATTCTAGGTCTTGGGGTGGATTTTTAGATCCAGCATTTTTAAAAAATGCTCTTACATAATGCTGCCTTGCTGGTCCAAAGAGCACACTTTGTGGGGACTCCCAGACTCCCAAGTAATCCTGTAATCCCAAGTGCTAAGATTATAGGCATGAGCCACCATGCCTGGCCTATGCCCTACTTTGACTTGTAAGGGTCCAGGTGAGAGAAGACAGCTAAACTCTGGCAGCAGCAGAGGGGAGAAGAGAAAGGGAAGATGTTAAGAGTGTGAGACTGGGAAAACTTGCTAAAGCAGAACTGAGAGAGGACTCCCAGGGGTGCAGCCTAGGAGATTTGGTGGGTGGGGATCATCTGTGCACTCACCAGTAGAACCCAGGAGTGGAATGAGGTGATGGAGCTGGTAACTAACCACTTTGGACATACTGACTTTGGGCATCTATGGCACAAGAAGTAGTGATGCCCAGTAGGCAGTCAACTATTTGGGTCTGGATCAGCAGAGAGGGTGAGCAGGCAGGCCATCCTGACCAACAGGAGAGTTCATCATGGAAGTCAAGAAAGAGGGACATTTAAGAAGGAGGAAGCAGTGCCAGGGTCATATGCCCTGGAACATGTGAGGGGGAGGAAGGGTTGTGCAAGGAGAAGGTGCCTGGTGACCTCAGTTTGGAAAGTTCCAAACATTGGTGAGGGTGAAAGCTGACCACAGTGAGCCCACTGTTGGCATGAGTTGGGAGGTGAGAAAGGAGGAAATAGTGGAGAACAGCACTAGGGGGATGGGAGGATCAGGAGGCCAGGATGGACACATGGTAATGATGATAGTGGTGATAGTGACAATAGTCATGGTCACAGCAATAGCTCCTTGTTGATGAGAGTTTATTGTGTGCCAGGCACTTTCCTAAGCATGTAACATGCTCCCTACAACAACATTGAGATAGGTTCTATGTATATTCTTGTTCCCATTTGACAAGGAAGGAAACAATTTCAGAAAGCCCCAAAGAGCACCTAGCTAGTGGGTACAGAAGCAGGATTTGCACCCTGCTTTTATTTATTTGGACACAGGGTCTCACTCTGTTGCTTAGGCCAGAGTTCAGTGCTATTGCCATCGTTCATTGCAACCCCAAACTCCTGGGCTCAAGGGATCCTCATGCTTCAGTCTCCAGAGTAGCTGAAACTATAGGCACGTACCACTCTGCCCAGTTAATTATTTGAAAAAATGTTTTGTAGAGATGAGGTCTCCCAGTTGCTCAGGCTGGTCCTGAATTCCTGACCTCAAGTAATCCTCCCACCTTAGACTCCCAAAGTGCTAGGATTACAGGCATGAGCCACCATGCCTGGCCTGAACCAGGTGTCCATGGGTTGGTTCATATTATCAATAAGGGGGCTGTTCTGGGGCTAACTCAGAACTCATTATCTCCTCCTCCCCAAGCCTGTCCCTCTGTGTGTCAATACTGTTAATTCACTGTCATTTATTTAATCAATCACCATTTGCTGACACCTACTATGTGCCAGATAATGGGCCAGGCACTGGTGCTGTAGAAAGGATGAAAGCAGGTTCTGGCCCTGTAGGTTCTTGGAGTAGAGAAGAAAGTCAAGCAAAACTCCTTGAAGGAGGCAGGGTCTGACATGAGTAGCCAGATGAGGCTGAGACCAGCATGTGTACATGCCAGCATGAGGGCCCTGCCATATCCAGTGGTGCACATGTTTGCTAGGGGAGGAAGAGAAGATAAGAGCACACAGGAGGGAAGGTATCAGGGTGCCTCACATATGCTCCAGACTTGACCCATGGAAGAAGCTGAGCATGTGTTTTGAAGTTCACTGTAGTTGAAATAGAGGTGGCAATCAGAGCAGTTAGGGTGAAAGGTGGAGTGACTTTTGAAATTATTTCAAGTGCTAGAATGGAAGTCCCATAGAGCAGCGATTTTTAGGGTTGTGTTACAGCACCTGGATCAGTGTCTGGCACATAGTAGGTGCTCAGTTAATGTTTTTGGATGAATGAAAAAGCTTCTCTGGGTGTGAGGAATAGGATCTGGACTCTGGGAGTGTCTGTAGGAATGGAGAGAGGGGATTTATAGGTGAAATCAGGAGAAGGGGTTAATTGACAGTTGGTGGTCATGGACCGTGAGGGTGACTCCTAGGTTTCTGTCTTAAACAACTGGAATTCTGAAGAAGGGAGGAAGAGCAGGATTTGCAGAGAGTTGATGAGTTCAGGTTGGGGCTTGGTGAGTTTGAGGTCTGGCCGATTATGCCAGAAGACTTAATAAATCTTAAACATTGTAAAATGTGGCTCTGTGCCTGTGGCTCAAGTGGCTAAGGTGCCAGCCACATACACCTAAGCTGGTGGGCTCGAATCCAGCCTGGGCCCGCCAAACAACAATGATGGCTGCAACCAAAAAATAGCCGGGCGTTGTGGCAGTAGCTGTAATGCCAGCTACTAGGGAAGTGGAGACAGGAGAATCGCTTGAGCCCAGGAGTTGTAGTTTGCTATGAGCTGTGATGCCACAGCACTCTACCCAGGGTGACAGCTTGAGGCTCTGTCTCAAAAAAATAAAAAAATTGTAAAATGTAGGCCAGGTGGGGTGGCTCATGCCTATAGTCCTAGCACTTTGAGAGGCCAAAGTGGGAGGATCACTTGAGCCCAGGAGTTTGAGACCAGCTTGAGCAAGAGTGGGACCCTGTCTCTACAAAAAAATAGAAAAATTTAGCTGGGTATAGTGGTGTACCTCTCTAGTCCCAGCTATTCAGGAGATTGCTTGAAGCTAGGAATTTGAGACCAGCCTGAGCAAGGGTAAGCCCCATCTCTATAGAAAATAGAAAATATAAGCTGTGTGCAGTGGCAAGCACCTGCAGTCCCAGCTACTCAGGAGGTTGAAGCAGGAAGATCACTTGAACCTAGGAGTTTGAGGTTGCAGTGAGCTATGACGTTACTGCACTCCAGGCAGGGTGGCAGAGTGAGACCGTGTCCCCCCAAAACAAAATTGTGAAATGCTTTTGAAGCATATGTAATACTCTGTGACCTCTTCTGCCACATCCTTGGTACTATGAAAAAAATATTTGGAGGCATCTTTGAGTGTAGTCAGCAGTAGATGGTAACTGAAGCCCTGCAGTGCATGAGGTCATGCCAGGAGGCTGTGCAGGTACAGAGGAGAGAGCAGAAGGCTAAGGCCAGAGGTCCAGGGAACATGGGCACTTAAGAGGGGGAAGAAGGAGAGGAGTTGATAGAGGAGTAACCAGAGGAGGAACCCCAGAGAAAGTGGTGTTCTGGGAATCAGGCAGGAGAGAGAAATGGGGGAGGCAGTGGGCCCTCAGTGTAGTTATCCCATGGAGAGGTGACTGATCCAGCATGGTGAAGGGGGAGTATAGACAATCCTAGGAGCTGGGCTGTGAGCTATGAGGAGACAAGACAGTAGGTAAGACGGATACAAGGTCAGAGGAAGGGTGGTGTGCATTTTTTGTGGGACAGTCTGGGCTATGAGGGCTTGCATGGACCACAGGGGCCCTCTGCTTTCCCAAAGAGAAGGGAGGAAGTGAAGGATGGGGCCAGATGAGCGTGTATGTGTAGGACTTTTCTACTTGATAGCATGTACTTTCACTTTTAAAAAATGTTTTCGTTTTCTATTTTTAAAAATCAACTTTATCATGTTATAATTTATTTATGATAAAATGCACACGTTTTCAATGTACAGGTGATGACTTTTGACTGGTGTGTACAGCCATGTAATCACCTAATAGAGAGACATAGAACATTTCCATCTCTCTGGAAAGTTCCTTCATATCCCATTGGCATCAATCCCTCAGCCCTAGGCAACACTGATCTGATTTCTGTCACTTTAGATCTGGATAGGTTCGTTTTGCTTGTCCAAAACTTCATCAAAGTATTTAATATGTACTCTTTCCTGTTCAGCTTCGTGTGCTCAGCACTGTATTTTCTCTTTGAAATAGGAAGGAAAGCTGAGAAGGGGGCTCTAGTGGAGGGCAGGTGAGGTAACCTGAGGGGTCTGTGGGTTATAGGGGCCAGACAGGCTTGGGGACCAGCAAACAGTGTTTGCTGTCACAAAAGCAGAGAAAGCAGCTGTTAGCATTTGGGATCAGGTGTGAGGCTGTGCTCAGAGAGCTGAGAACTCCAGGGTCATGGCAGGGGTAGGATGAGTTCTGGGGCTAAAGTGGTGTGGAGATGAGGAGGGCTGGACTCAGAGGTGCACAGAGGCCTTCAGGATGCTGGCAGGAGTTGAGATTAAAATCCTGGACTTGTGCCCGACTCCTCCCACTCTTTAGTTCGGCCACCTCTGATGTCTCTGATGTTCCTCCCCCTGTTCTCTGATGCCTGTCCAGGCCCTCAGTGCTATGAGCTTGACCTACTGCCTTCCAGCCTCGGCCAGAATCCATCTCTCCTCCCCCAGGTGCAGCCTCTTTATCCTGATCTACACTCTCACCTGTCCCTCAGTGCCCAGTGGGACCAGGCCCCCAGCCCCTGGGCCTTCTCTCCCAGATCTCTCTGACTCTCATGAGCATTGCCTCTGCACGCTCAGTTCCCATCCACTCTCTGGCTCCTCCTCACCCCTCTGAACTTGTTCTGCCACAGGTCACCAGTAACGCTGCGATGGACCCTTCCTGGAGACTGTGGTTGTCCAGTGTCCCCCCTCCTATGTCTACTTTTGCCTCCTCCTCCCACCCCCCAGCAGCCTGCTCCATCCCGGTTGATGGCAGCTCCACCTTTCCAATTGTTCAGGCCAAAAACCTTGGAATCATTCCTGACTGCTCTCCCACATTCACTCTGTCAGCAAATCCTGTCAGTTCTACCTTCAAAATATGTGCGGAATCTGATGCCTTCCCACCATCTTCACCATCCTTCTCTACCCTAGAGTACTGTGGTCACCTCCTAACTGGTCTCCCTGCCCCTGCCATCTATTCCCTGCACAGCAGCCAGAACAATCCTAATTTTTTTTGAGATAAAGTGTCACTTTGTTGCCCTCAGTAGAGTGCTGTGGCCTCATAGCTCATAGCAACCTCAAAATCTTGGGCTCAAGTGATTCTCTTGCTTCAGACTCCCAAGTAGCTAGGACTACAGGCCCCCACCACAATACCCAGCATTTTTTTTTTTTTTTTAGAGATGGAGTTTCGCTCTGGCTCAGGCTGGTCTCAAACCTTTGAGCTCAGGCAATCCACCTGCCTCGACCTCCCAGAGTGATCCTATTAGACTGTAAGATGGTCAGCTTACCCCTGAGCATAGAGTCATCCAGAGGTTGCATTGCATTTAGAAGGAAACCTAAGCCTTAAAGGGGCCTGCAAAGTCCTATATGACCTGCTGCCCCAATCCCTCTGTCCCTCTGGCTTCCTTGCTGATCCTGGCATGTGCTTGCCTTCTCAGTTGGGCTTTCCCGGACCACCCTATTTAAAGCTGTGTGTTGTTCTCACCCCACCCCATTCTCCGCATCTACCTTATACTTTGTGCTTAACCTTTTACATTATTCATGTATTTACGTCTATTGTTTGTGGTCATTCTTTCCCCGCTAATGTAAGTGCCATGAAGACAGGGATCTTTGTGAATTTTGTTGCTGTATCCCAGGATCTAGAACTGTGCCTGGCACATACTAAGTTCTCAATAAATATTTACAGAAAGAACTGAAGGAATTCTAAGCCTCTGTCTTTGGGCCCTAGGCACTCAAGGTATGGAGATGTGACCTAAACTGTGCCAGCCTGATAACCTTCATGCTCTGCTCTGGGGAACAAGTGACCAGAATAGAGGCTAGGGACACTCTTGATGGCTTTGCTCATGCCCTACTGTTTCCTGTGTCCTACTCCTGCTGAGAGACAGTTGTACTTCCTGCTTCTTGGCTCATGGGGCTGTGACTGCATGTGATTCCTCTCTGTCACATACAGGGAAGAAGCCAGGGTCTCTGTCTGTCACCTAGGGTAGCATGCAGTGTCATCATCATAGCTCACTCTTGGACTCCCGTGATCCTTCTGCTTTAGCCTCCCAAGTAGCCGAGACTATAGCCATGTACAACCAGGCCTGGCTAACTTTTTTCTTTCTTTCTTTTTGGAGTGGATCCTGTCCACTGCCTTCCCTTCTGGTTAGCCATAGTGATCTACTTAATTCATTTATTAAAAACACAATCATTCCAAAGTATTATCCCACAGATTACTTGCTGACCTTAAAGGAGAAAATGCAGTTTCTTTTTCTTTCCTTTTTTTTTTTTTTTTTTTGAGACAGAGTGTTACTATTTTTAGTAGAAATAGGTTCTTGCTCTTGCTCAGGCTGGTCTCAAACTCCTGGTGTAAGCAGTTCATCTGCCTCAGCCTCCCAGAATACTAGGATTGCCGGCATGAGCCACCATACCTGGCTTTTTTTTTTTTTTTTTTGCGACAGAGTCTCACTCTGTTGCCCTGGGTAGAGTGCTGTGGCATCATAGCTCATGGCAACCTCAAACTCTTGGGACTCAAGTGATCCTCTTGTCTCAGCCTAGAGTACCTGGGGCTCCGGGTGCCAGCAACTCCACCCAGCTAGTTTTTCTGTTTTTAGTAGAAATGGGTCTGGTTCTTTCTCAGGCTGGTCTCAGACTCCTGAGCTCAGGCAGTCCACTCGCCTCAGCCTTCCAGAGTACTAGGATTACAGGCTGAGCCAATGTGCCCAGCCCTGTCTTCCTCACTCTCTGAATTAGCCATTAAGTCATACAGAATCTACCTTGTCAATTACTCTTAAGTCTGAAAACATTCCCATTTCCCCTAAACACAGCCTTCTGTAGCTGCCTCCCAAGTGAACTGTGGTCCTTCATCACTGCAGTGCCTAGAAATCAATCTCTAATTGAGTGTCCAGAGATGGAGGAAAATTCTAGACAGAGCCTTGAGGAATATGCAGGTCCCTTCATCCCACCCTCAGCCAACTTCCTTCCCGAGGGGGAGCCCACGCCCAGGCTCCCGAGACAGACTTTAGCCAAGATAGCAGGCAGTTCACCCACTTTGTTCTCTGGCTCACGTCAGCTGAAACGGAGAGACAGCCCAACTCCTGATTCATACTTACCCTGTAACCCTCACAGACAACAGGCCTCATCAGAATGAATGGAAGAATGTTCTTGCTTTGAATGAAATGCCAATGGGGGATAACTTAAGCTAATTATCAAGTCACGGTGGAAGCCAAATTACGACATTGTCATGTTATAAACACCAATTTCTCAAGAGAGCCTCTTGGAGACATCTGGGCAGCTGGGAGCCTGAGCTCATTTTCTTCCCTTCCTACCTGCTGGGTCTCCTCCTGCCCTACCAGAGATGTGGGGGAAGCCTCAGCTTTGGCCAGGGTACCAGTTCCCTCCTTCCAACAGCCAGATGGTTACAGATGCTGCTGATTCTCCCTCAAATACCTGTCTGTTCCTGTGGTCACTGCCTTTCTTTAGGTCTTCACCATTTCTTACCATAACCTTGGGCAAGTAACTGAATAAGGCATAGCCTTTATTTCCTCACCTGTAAAAAAAGGATTTTTCTTTTAAACACAGCAAAGGGTTTAGATCAAGTATGTCAAATATCTAGCATACAGTTGGGTTCAAACTGAGCATCAGAAAATGCTGATTCCTCCATGCTTCCCATCCCTCCCCCTTGCCAAGTCTGATCACATGACTTCCCTTGCTTAAAAGTGGTATGTAATTCCCCACCCTACAGGATAAAGTGCAAATTTCTTTCTTTTCTTTTCTTTTCTTTT
>NW_003852413.1:25248175-25249681 GCF_000181295.1 Otolemur garnettii
AAAAGAAAATACAGGATAAACAACACCATTAGGAAGCAATCAGAGAAATCTAGAAGGTGGGACATGATATGTATAATTTACTTAAAATACTTTAACAATTCAACAAGTCAATAACATGGAGGAAATAAATTATTCTAGGTTTATTTATTTTACTTTATTTTATTAGTGATGGAGTCATACTGCATTACCCAGGCTGATTACCCAGGCTGGAGTGCAGTGGCTTGATCATAACTCAATGGCAGCCTTGAACTCCTTGGCTCAAGTGATCCTTTGAGTAACTGGGACTACAGGCACATGCCATTGTCCCTGGCTAATTTTTAGAGATGAAGTCTCTCTGGTTCTGTTGCCCAGGCTGGTGTCAGGTTCCTGGTATTAAGCAGTTCCTCTCCCACCTTAGCCTCCCAAATCACTGGGATTACAGGCATGAGCCACCAAGCCCAATTTATTCTAGATTTAAATGAGATTTAAGAGACAGTACTCTGGGAGGCTGAGATGGTTGGATTGTTTGAGCTCACAAGTTTGAGACCAGGCTGAGCAAGAGCTAGACCCATCTCTAAAAATAGCTGGGCATTGTGGTGAGCACCTGTAGTCCCAGCTACTTGGGAGGCTGAGGCAAGAGGATTGCTTGAGCGCAAGAGTATGAGGTTACTATTTGCTATGAGCTATGATGATGCTACAGCACTCTACCCAGGGCAACGACAAATAAAAAAAGACATAGCCAAACACGGTGTGAAAAACTTATTTAGATCTTGATTAGAATAAATCAAATGCAAAGAAAGCATTTTGAAGCAACAAGTAGGTAAATTTGAATATGGGCTGGGTATTAGTCGATATTAAGGAATTGTTAATTTTGTAAGGTTTGATAATATTGTAGTAAGAAAACTTCCTGAAGTGTTTAGGGGTGAGCTGCAATGCAAACTCCAAATCATTTAAAAATATTTCTGCACTTACCTGGCAGGTGAGATGCCATGATCATGAAGGTGGTTTTCCCAGGGCGAGGCTCATCCATTGCACTCCAGATGTGCTGACCCTGGCGACTTCCCCATATGTGGGAAACTCGACTGCATAATTTGTGGTAGTGGGAGACTGCATTTGCACTCTCCCCTGAAAAAAATAAAATAAAAATAAAATATTTCTGCAAAAATGATAAATATACTAAAATGTTAATTATTAAATCTAGGGGACGAGTGTATGAGGCTCATTTTACTATATTTTTAGTTTTTTTTTTTTTTTTAATAGAATGAGGGAGTATTCTCTTTATTTATTTATTTATTTTTTGGCCGGGGCTGGGTTTTGAACCCACCATCTCCAGTATATGGGACCAGCGCCCTACTCCTTTGAGCCACAGGCACCACCCCTATATTTTTAGTTTTAAGAATGTGTGTATTAAAAAGTTTTGTTTGTTTGTTTTTGAGAAAGAGTCTCATTCTGTTGCCCAGGTTAGAGTGCCCTGGCATCAGCCTAACTCACAGCAACCTCAAAGTCTTGGGTTCAAGAAGTACTCCT
>NW_003852413.1:25250572-25255589 GCF_000181295.1 Otolemur garnettii
AACCTCAAATTCTTGGGCTCAAGCAATTCTCTTGCCTCAGCCTCCCAAGTAGCTGGGACTACAGGCACCTGCCACAACGCCCAGCTATTTTTTAGAGACAAGGTCTCACTCTGGCTCAGGCTGGTCTTGAGCCTGTGAGCTCAGGCATTCCACCCACCTCAGCTTCCCACGTGCTGGGATTACAGGCGTGAGCCACCTCACCCAGCTAATTTTTCTGTTTTTAATAGTGATGGACAGGATCTTGCTTTTGTTCAGGTTGTTCTTAAACTCCCTCAAGTGATCCTCCTGCCTCGGCCTCCAGAGTGCTAGGATTATAGACATGAACCACTGTGCCAGCCTTAAAAAGGTTTTAAAGAAATGTGTTTGAGTGCCAGGTGTATGCCAGTCACTGAGCTAAGAGAAAATTCAATGTGGTTCTTGTCCCCATGAAATATAGTGTGTCAGGGAAGAGGTGATTAATCAGATATACTAATAAATAGATACACTAATGAATAGTGATGAGTGTGTGGAAATGCTTTGAAAGATACTCTTCTGGAAGGGAGGGTAACAGTGGAAACTGACCTGGGCATGAGCTAGAAGGGTTGGGAAGGGTTTTCTCAGAGGAAGGGATGACTCACTGCTGCCCTGAATAGGAGCAGATGTTGGCCAGGAGGAGGGAGGTGAAGGAAAGGTTTACAGTCAGAAAGAACAGCAAGTGCCCAACGGGGGAGAGGAGGGAACTTGTGGCTTTAGGCTGAAAGGAGGCCTGGTGGCTGAAGGGAGAGAGGACATAGCAGTAGAGGTGGAAGGTAAGGGACCCTGTCCCCCTCTTGAGGAGGACCTGTGTGTAGGGTTGTCAGACTTAGGTAATGCTACTGTGAGCCTAGTTAAGGATTTTAGTGTTTCTCCTGAAAATAGGATTACCATTAAAAGGTTTTGAGTAAGGGTGTAACACCATCTAACCTGTGGCTTTGGAAAGATGACTCAGGTGTAAGGATGAGGAGCCTTGCTAAGGCAGTGACTTGGAATTGTCAGGATGAGGTCTGGGTGCCTGGCCATGGAAGTGGATGGACAGAGGAGCCATACCTTGGGACAGGTTATCCTGGAGGTGGAGCTGAGGAAATAGGTACAGGCCCAGCCCTAGGGACCAACAGCAATTGCAAAATGGATACTAAAGAGCATCGGGAGAGAAAAGAAAGTTCTAGACAGACGCTTGAGGAAGGCCAACATTTGGGGCTGAGAAGGGGAGAATGAGCCTGTGCTGAAGACCAAGAGGGAGCAGAGGACTGGGGCGTTTCTAGGAGGAAGTGGCCAATCATGTGGGCTACTTCAAGAGGTCACAGAGCCTGCCAGTTTCGATGAGATAGAGGCCACAGAGACCTCAGCAGGAGCTATTTTGGTGGCGAATGGGGGTGGAAGCAGATGGAAGTGGGTTGAGGAGTAAGTGGGAAGTGAGAAAAGGAAGACGACGTGTGTAGACAGCTCTCCGGAGAGTTTGGCTCTGAAGGGGAGAGAAGGAGGGGCCTGGAGCCTTCAGGGTCAAGGAAGATTTGGCTTCTTAATGGGGGAGACGCGCAGCTGTGGAGGGACCCATGCAAGAGAGATGAGTGGCTCTGGGATGGCGGAGGGGAGGTCCAAAACCAGGACACCCCTCTGCTTACCAGGAGGCCGAGGTAGTGATGGCTGCCTCTTTGGCAGCACATGGGACAGACACTTGCTTGCCCCAGTTCCTTGCTCATTCTGTTCTACGGGTGGAATTTGTCCTTCCAGGCTCCTTTGTGTACACCCTGCTCATCCTTTGGATCAGGTAGAAGGTTACCTTCTTTGAAAAAACTTCCTTCCTCTTCCTCTACGGTCAGCAGCCCTCTAAGGTTCCAAGGACCATGGTCATTCCACTATTGCTACTTCTCAAATGAGCCTGTAATGTCCATCTCCCCTATCAGACTGTGTTTCCATCATCTCTGAGTCCCCAGGGCCTGGCCTGGGGCTTGGCACATGTTGGGTGCTCAGTAACTGTGGGGTGAAGAGATGAATGAACTAATCATGGACATATGTACAGCAGGAATATGGATCAGGGTACAAAGAAAGAAAGAGGGGGAGGAAAGGAAGGTGGCAGGAGCTACTGCCAAGAGCGCTTACACTGACCAAGGGCTTCTACGGACCAGGCACTAAACATGGAAATTTTATAAAACCATTTAATCCTTACAAGATCTCCAGAAGGAATATTGTCTGATTGTGTATTATGTAGCTCCCCAAGTTTACTAGAATGTAAACTCCCAGAGGTGGGGGTTGTCCGTCTTGCTTACTACTGTGCCTCTAATTCTAGAGTAGCACTTGGCACAGAGGGCTGCCAGATAAAACAGGATGTCCACTCAAATTGGAGTTAGAGATAAACAAAAAATAATTTTTTAAAGTACAAGTATGTTTTGTACATTTTGTGCTGTATCTGGCAATCCTATCCATAGTAGGGTGCTTAATAAATATTGTTAAATACGTATTGCTTGATTAATGGCACCGTGGGGATGCAATTAGTACATTCCAGACTAGGAGGTCTAGAAGGCGATCTAGTATCTTCAATGACTAAGTTGCAGGGAGGGGGGAAAAAGAGTTAAAGGGAAAATTTATAGATTAAAAGAGTTTAAGAGACATATTAACTGTTTGAAATACTTCTTTGGATCCTAATTCAAATAAAGTAAACAAATGGTAAAGAAAAATATGATAAGAGGCTCGGCGCTCGTAGCACAGTGGTTATGGTGCTAGCCACATGCACCAAGGCTGGCAGGTTCGAACCCAGCCTAGGCCAGATAAACAACAATAACAACTGCAACGACAACAAAAAATAGCGAGGCATTGTGGTGGGCACCTGTAGTCCCAGCTACTGGGGAGGCTGAGGCAAGAGAATTGCTTAAACCCAAGAGTTTGAGGTTTCTGTGAGCTGTGATGCCACAGCACTCTACTGAGGGTGACAAAGTGAGAGACTATCTCAAAATAAATAAATAAATAAAATAAACATTTAAAAATATATATTATAAGAGGTGGGTGGATTGCCTGAGCTCACAGGTTCGAAACCAGCCTGAGAGCCAGAGCAAGACCTCATCTCTAAAAATAGCTGGGTGTAGTGGTGGGTGCCTGTAGTTCTAGCTATTTGGGAGGCTGAGGCAGGAGAATCACTTAAGCCCAGGAGTTTGAGGTTGCTGTGAACTATGATGCTACGGCACTCTACCAAGGGTGACACAGTGAGACTCTGTCTCAAAAAAACAAAAAGATAATTAGAAATTTGGAAACTTGGCTGGGTTTGATGGCTCACACCTATAATCCTAGCACTCTGGGAGGCCAAGGTGGGAGGATTTCTTTTTTTTTTTTTTTTGAGACAGAGCCTCAAGCTGTCCCCCTGGGTAGAGTGCTATGGCATCACAGCTCACAGCAACCTCCAACTCCTGGGCTCAAGCGAGTCTCCTGCCTCAGCCTCCCAAGTAGCTGGGGCTACAGGCGCTCGCCACAACGCCCGGCCATTTTTTTGGTTGCAGCCATCATTGTTGTTTGGCGGGCCCGGGCTGGGGATTAAAACCCGTCACCTTAGTTGTATGTGGCTGGCGCCTTAGCCGCTTGAGCCACAGGCACCGAGCCGGGAGGATTTCTTGAGCTCAGGAATTTGAGACCAGCCTGAACAAAAGTGGGACTCCCTGGCGGTGCCTGTAGCTCAGTGGGTAGGGCACTGGCCACATAAACCGAGGTCAGTGGGTTCAAACCTGGCCCAGGCCAGCTAAAACAATGACAACTGCAACAAAAAAATAGCTGGGTGTTGTGGACTACCTGTAGTCCAGCTGCTTGGGAGGCTGAGGCAAGAGAATTACTTAAGCACAAAGAGTTTGAGGTTGCTATAAGCTGTAATGCCACAGCACACTACCCAGGGCGACAGCTTGAGACTCTACCTCAAAAAAAGAAAAAAAGAAAAAGAGTGGAACCCCATTTCTACTAAAAATAGAAAAATTAGCTGGGCATTGTGGTGGGTCCCTATAGTCCCAGCTATTTGGGAGGCTGAGGCAAGAGGATTTCTTTGGTCTAAGGGTTTGAGGTTGCTGTGAACTAGGCTGATGCCATGGCACTCTAGCCTGGGTAACAGTAAGACTTTGTCTCAAACAACAAAACCCCTGGACAAAGGAATACACCCATGTTACCACAATTAAGATATAAAATATACCTCATATTATATTGAAGCATAGCTCAGACATCCTATAATTTCACCCCTAAATATTTATTTTTCTATCTTTTCTTTTTTTTTTCTTTTTTTTGAGACAGTCTCACTCTGTCACCCAGGCTACAGTGTTGTGGTGTCATCATAGCTCACAGCAACCTCAAACCCCTGGGCTCAAGCGATCCTCTTGCCTCAGTTTCCTGAGTCTCTGGGGCTACAGGTGCCCACCACAATGCTCAGCTAGTTTTTCTATTTAAAGTAGAGATGGGGTCTCACTCTTGCTCAGGCTGGTCTAGAACTCCTGAACTCAAGCAATCCACCTGTCTCAGCCTCCCACACACCTAAATATTTTAATACATATCACTTTCTTGTTTCCTTTCTTTCTTTCTTTCCTGTTTTCTTTTAGAAAGAGTCTCACTCTATTGTCCTACCTACTAGAGTGCTGTGGTGTCAACATAATTCACAACAACCTTAAACTCCTTGGCTCAAGCGATCCTCTTGTCTCAGCCTCCTAAGTAGCTGGGACTACAGGCACTCACCATAACACCTGGCTAGTCTTTTTTTCCCCACCTTATATTTTAGACACAGGATCTTGCTCTTGCTCAGGCTGGTCTTAAACTCCTGAGCTCAAGGGATTCCCTGCTTCAACTTCCCAGAATGCTAGGATTATAGGCATGAGCCACTGAGCCTAGGATGTATTCCTTTGTCAAAACTATTTGAACTATACACTTAAAATGTACTGAAAATGTTCATTTTGTTATATGTAAATCATCCCTCAGTAAAGTTGATTAAAAAAAATTGGAGTAGAGGAAGAAATGGGTAGGATAATAATGAAAAAGATTG
>NW_003852413.1:25255866-25257291 GCF_000181295.1 Otolemur garnettii
CTTTTTTTTTTTTTTTGCAGTTTTTGGCTGGGGCTGGGTTTGAACCCACCACCTCCAGCATATGGGGCCGGTGCCCTACTCCTTTGAGCCACAGGTGCTGCCCAATATAACACTTTTTTGATTGCATGAGGGAAGATGCTATTCCTATTTTATAGATGGGGAAACTAAGGCTTCCCAAGGTTAAATAACTTGCCCCAAAGTTACACAGCTGATAAAATGATGAGTCTGGATTGTAAACAGACCCATTTGAGTCAGAATTGAAGCTCTTAACCTTAGGTGCAAATTTCCAGTGGATGTATTCTAGGGAGTGGTGTAGCCCTGCCAATTTAGGAAATCTGAAAGCAAGAAGAGCTAAAATGCAGGCCAGACCAAAGTTGTGGTAGGGTCAAGAAATGGCTTCCTGAGGGACTGGGCTTAGTGGCTCATACCTGTAATCCTAGCACTCTGGGAGGCCAACACCAGTGGATTGTTTGAGCTCAGGAGTTGGAGACCGGCCTGACCAAGTGCGAGAACCATCTATAAAAAAATAGCCAGGCATTGGGGCAGGTGCCTGTTGTCCCAGCTACTCCGGAGGCTGAGGCAAGAGGATCTCTTGAGCCCAAGAGTTTGGGGTTGCTGTGAGCTGTGACACCATAGCACTCTACTGAAGGTAACAAAGTGAGACTCTAAGAAAGAAAAAGGAAGGGAGGGAGGAAAGAAGGAAGGAAGGGAGGAAGGAAGGAAGGAAAGAAAAAAAAGAAGGAAGAAAGGGAGGGAGGAAGAGAGAGAAAGGAAGGAAGGAAGGAAGGAAGAAAGAAAGGGCTTCCCTCTTTGATTCATTGTCACTGAAGGTTAGGCTTATGGTTATGAGTCCAGTATAGGCTTGGGAGCCCGCTAGCTAGGTTTGAGTCCTGGCTATGCCATTTGCTACCAGCGTGACTTGGGCAAATTGCATAACTTCTCTCCCTCAATCTCCTCGTTTATAACATGGTTATTAATAGGAATATAAAATGGTATAGCCAGTTTGGAAAACAGCTTGGCAGTCTTTTAAAAAAATTAAACATGGATGTACCATATGACCTGGCAATTCCACTCTTAACTGTCTACTTTAGAATATAACATAAAAGCATATGTCAGCTGGGCTCAGTGATATGCACATATAGTCCTAGCTATTCAGGAGGCTGACTTAGGAGTCAGGAGTTCAAGTCCAACCTGCATAACCCTATCTCTTAGAAAAACCCCAGTAACCAAAGAAAATATGTCTACAAAAGCTTATACACCAGGTGGTGCCTGTGGCTTAAAGGAGTAGGGCGCCAGCCCCATATGCTGGAGGTGGCGGGTTCAAACCCAGCCCCGGCCAAAAACTGCAAAAAAAAAAAAATTTTATACACCAAAGTCCATATAAGAGTATTATTCATAATAAGCAAAAAGCAAAAAAAAAAAAAA
>NW_003852413.1:25257895-25289101 GCF_000181295.1 Otolemur garnettii
AAAAAAAAAAAAAAAAAAGAACAGACTCGTTAATATGCTACAACATGGATAAACCTCGTTTTTGAGAAAGAAGTCAGATGCAAAAGACCATGATTCCATTTATTTGAAATGTCCAGAAAAAGGAGCTCTATAGAGACAGGAAGTAGATTAGTCACCAAGGGTTAGGCAAGTGGGGATAAGAAATGTTCCGGCCCCAGTGTGGTGGCTCACGCCTGTAGTTCCAGCACTCTGGGAGGCTAAGGTGGGTGGATTGCCTGAGCTCAGGAGTTGGAGACCAGCCTGAGCAAGAGGGAGACCCTATCTCTACCAAATATAGAAAAAAATAGCCAGGCATTGTGGTGCACACCGATAGTCCCAACTACTCAGGAGGCTGAGGCAAGAGCATCACTTGAGCCCAAGAGTTTGAGGTTGCTGTGAGCTATGATGACATCATGGCACTCCAGCCTGGGTGACAGAGTGCGTCTCTATCTCAAAAAAACAAAAAAGAAAGAAAGAAAGAAATGTTTTAAATTTAGATTATGATAATGGTTGTATAACTTTGTAAATTTATTAAAGATCATTGAATTGGATACTTAAATGGGTTATGTGTAGTGTGTACATTAAAAAAAGTGTCTCTCATAGGATTGTTATGGGGATAAAGTGACATAGCGTTGGAACAGAGGTTGGCATGGGGTAAATGTTACAGAGGTTATTACAGGGCTGGACATATGGAGCATAGTTCCCTGTGATCCTTCCTGGGGGAATGGGCAGTTGGGCAGTTTCCCTGCTTCGAAATCCTTGAATGTAGTCCTTACTGCCATGGGCGAGACTTGAATAGGCCAAGGAAGGGGAAGGGCTGGTCTTGAGGGGCCCTTTCTATCCATTATTCCAGCATTATTGGATCTAGCTTTGTCCCTCTTTTCCTCCTATGGGGAAGAGGAGAGGTTCCCGAGAAGGATGTCGCCGCCCTCATCTCTTAAACTGAGGACGGGGTCGAGTGTCCTCTGCTGTAGGCAATGGGAATTGCAACAACTGGGCCAATCCACATGAGTAATGGTGACCACTCACATCATATGTCAACCTTCTTGACAGATATTGTCTGCTTTTCACTGATAGGGACAGTGAGACTCAGAGGGTCTAGGTGACCTGCCCAGGGTTGCACATCTGGCATGCCCAGTCCAAGGCTTCCGAAAAAGTGTTGGAGTGACCCTGGGTCCTTTCATCTGGAGAGATGTTCACACCAACCCTTATTGTTTGTGAAGTACATCCCACTGGCTATCTATATTCTGAAGGAAGAAGGAGGGGAAGAAGAGAAAGTGGAAGGCAGAAGGAAAGATCCTCAATATTAATGACTCCTCAATAAATCCCCTCAACTCACATGCAGGATGGGGGGTGGCAGCTTTTGGAGTCCGAGAAAGAAGATATCCTTGATCTGCACTGTTGTGTGATATTCATTCATTCATTTATTCTGAAAATTTCATGGGTTTTCTCTCCTTGTATCGATGGTGTCCTTAGCAGGGGAATACAAATAGGAATTTAACTCCAGGGCAGTGATTTTTTTCAACCAGTGTGCCTGGAAATTTTTAAGAGCATTAATTAAATTATTTTTGGAAGAAGTTTCAGGCACAGTAAATATATTCTTTTTTCTACTCCCTCTCTTTCTTTCTTTCTTTTTTTTTTTTTTTGATCAACATCATTTAAGTGTTTGCGGAAGTTTAACTATAGGTCCAAGTGTACCGTGAGTTAAAAAAGGTTGAAAAACACTGCTCTAGGTAATAAAAAGAGTCCACATCCCTGAAGAGGGGGCCCAGCCTCTCTCCCCAAGCATCTCAGCTGCGAAGATGATGGACTGAAGACACCCTTCAGCCCACAGCAGAAGAAATCTGGCACTGCTGTCTCAGGGTTAGAGTCCTCAGCACCACCCCCTAGAAGAGACAGTCCTTCCAAAACTTTGCTCACAGGTGTGTATGTATATGTATATGTGTGTGTGTGTAGGGTGGGGTCAAGGCTCTTGGGGCAATTATGATCTGGGGAGTGGCAGCACCTCAGGACTGTCCTACCCCAACTCCATAGCAACTGCGCTGAAGAGCTTTTCTGCAGAATTTCTTAGGGAGTGCTTTGAGCAATAGCACAGCACACTCCCTTCTCTAGCCTCCCCTCAGGGCTCTACCTGTGGTCTCTGCAAGTGAGTGAGGCAGACCTTCCTTATCCCTTTCCCTCCAGATGTTATCTGATGACTTATAGGAAAACAATGCTTCTATTATCACTGTCCAGAGAGCCAGCATGCAAGCTGTCCCCGACCACTTGTCCCTGACCTCAGAAGGAGATATTTTTCTCTCTGGCCCTCCTAGCAACCTCCTATGCCTTTACTCCATGCCACCTACAATCTCTGTATTTCTACAGATGGGAAACAGCCATATTCCAAAACCTGATTTTTATCATGAGAAAAATATCCCAGGGATGCATTCATTCACTTTCTCATTAATTCATTATTCATTCACAGATATTAATTGAGCACCTATTATGCTTTGGTCACTGACCCAGGTCACTTGATGCAGTAATCAAGACAAAGTCCTTTACAAATACTTCACATACAGTGATATGCTGGTAGATGTTTAACAATCAACTCCGATTTGTAGCATAGCCTATTTCCATGGTATAAATACTCCCACCCTGGACAAATTTGAAGCTACCAATGTGAAGTCTCTTGGCTCACAAATTTCCTGAAAATTAAAGGGTCTTACAAGCCAGTACAAGCCTCCTCCAACACACCAGTGCATATGGAGAGCAATTATTTGGGATATTTTGCTTCCAGTTTCTCCATGGGTTCTCCGAAAGGGAAGAGTGAGGTCTAAGAAATCTGAAGAATTTTCAAACACACTGTAAGAAATAAAATCAGATTAGTTTCTAAATAAAAAAAGACAAAGTCCTCATTAACTCATTTCCAGAACAATGAGAGAGACAGACACTAAAGAATAAAACTGCATCCACTGACTTTCCAGTAAAGTAAGCTATGCAGATACTAAAGAAGGGTGAGATGATAAGAACGTGCTGGAGGGGTGTGTGCTGCATTATTAGGATTTTATGTGGGAATTCACTTTTTCTTTGCTTTTCCTAGGGAAGATAAAAGTGAAGGTCTGTGGGTCCTCTCCTCTGGCCTCTTCAACACATTTTGGCACCTCAAGTCTCAGAGGGCAGAGTCCTGGAGTTTGGGAGTGGGGGGCGGCTGCAGAGCCAACCCCTCAGAATTTAGTTACGATGTGGGTTGTTTAGTGCATCAGAGAAATGACAATAGACACTGAGAAAGCCTATTTGTCACCTTCCGTGAGTGTAATAATACTTTCCCCCTTCAAATTGATTTTTTCCTTTGTTCTTCTGGCACTGAATTCCTAAGTACTTATTCTACTGACATTTTTGGAGCCAGCTGTGGCCAGGCACTCTTCTAAGGGCAGGGAACAGATAGGGAAGAAAAATTTTCAGCCTGCAGGAGTCCCTGTTGCGCAAAGCCAGTCAACAGCAATCGATTCATTTTATTTTTGCCCTCAACATCGTTTTTGAGATTCATCTATGTTGATTCACGCCGCTCTTTTAGCTCCAAGAGGACAGATATGAACAGTCCCATTTTACAGATGCAGAAACTGTGACTGCAAACTGTGAAAAATGTGCTCTGCAAACACTAAATCTCAACACGCCACCGGGCCACGTGCAGCGGCGCATTCGGCCCCTAGCAATCCCACCCGCGCACACTCCCTCCCTAGCTACCTCCCAGCCACCGCTGCTCCGGGTCCACGTGTGTGTGTCTGTGTGCGGAATGGGGACGGGGGCGGTGCCGCCGGAGGGGTGGGGTCGGACCAACGTCACCGGCAGCGCTGCCCAATCAGCGGCGGGCTCGCGGCCCGGGCGCTGGTATTGGGGCAGCTAGGGGGCAGTTCTCTATAACGCGGTCTCCGGGAGCCAGCGAGGAAGAAAGAAGCCGAGCGGGCGGAAGGCGCCCTCCCCGCCGCCTGGGCCCGGGCACCGGGTGCCGGGCCCCGGGTCCTTCCCGCCTCCCGCAGCTGCCGGCCGCTTTGTTTTCCCCGCCTTTGCGTTTCGGGCGACTCGAGAGGGGCTCCTGCTGGGGCTTCGCAGGGGAACGCGGCGGCAGGAAGGGCGGCCGACCGCGCCGGGACACGCAGGGACCCAGGAGTCCGGCCGCCAGGAGGGCCGCGTGACGAGATCGAAGAGGGAGCCAGTGCTCTGCGGCCCTGGGTTGCGGGTCGGGGGCGCCCGTGAGCAGAGACCTCCCCGTCGAGGGGGGGCGATGTTCCCCTCGCCCGTGGGCTTTTCGGGCAGCCGGGGCATTCCGCCGTTGGGACCGGGGCCCCCTCACTGGGCATCACCTCAGGCTGCTCCATGGAGACTCTGTGCCCCGCTTCCCGCCTGGCAGTGCCGACATCCCCACGAGGGTCGCCCTGCTCCCCCACACCCCGGAAGCCGCGTCGAGGGACCCAGGAGTTCTCTCCGCTATGCTTGCGTGCCCTTGCCTTCTGTGCCCTCGCCAAACCTCGGGCGTCCTCTCTGGGCCTGGGGCCTGGGGAGGTGGAGGCGCGGGGCCCGGTGCTGCTGGGCCCTCGCGCCCCCCTGTGCACTGGTGGCTGGGCCCCGGATGGCCTGAAGCGCATTGAGGGACAAGTTGGGCCGTCCAGCGATCCGAACTCCCCAGCCAGCGAGGATGCCGACGTCGCAGTATACCCGGGCGCGGGAGAGGAGGAAGAGGGCGGAGGCAGTTTCTCGCACTTAGGCGTTCGCTCCTGTGCACCTCCGGGCCGCTGCCCCGCGCCCCGACGCCCACGGGAATCAACGACCAGCTTCGCCTCGGCCCAGCCTAGGCCACCCGCGGGGCTTGAGTTCCAGCCTGGCCCAGCTGCTAGTCCGCCTCAGGAGCCCAGTTCCCGGCCTCAGTCGCCACCTGTGGGCCTCTCCACTGAGCCCGCGGGTCCCGGGGTGCCGCCGGAGCGGTCTGTGCGGGACCAGACAGTCGCAGTGGATGGAAACCCTCCGCCAGCCACCCCCGAGGCACCGGCCGCCAACCCCTCGACGGCCAGCACAGCTCCGGCCACGCCGGGCGATCTCCGCCAGGAACATTTCGATCGTCTGATCCGCCGGTCGAAACTTTGGTGTTATGCGAAGGGCTTTGCCCTGGACACTCCTAGCTTGCGCCGGGGGCCTGAGAGGCCATCAGCTAAAGGGCCGCCCCGGGGAGCCGCCAAGAAACGTCGGCGGCCAGCGCCGCCTCAGCGCAGCGCGCAGATCCGCCGTCCTGCACCGACGCTCCCCACCTCGAGCACCTTCAGCCTCCTCGACTGCTTCCCCTGCCCCCCGGCCCTGGTGGTGGGAGAGGACGGAGACTTAGGGCCCGCATCCTCTCTTCGCCTCCAAGGAGACTCTAAGCCTCCGCCTGCCCATCCGCTGTGGAGGTGGCAGATCGGGGGTCCTGCTGTCCCTGAGCCCCCTGGCCTCAAGTTCTGGGGGATCAACATGGAGGAAATCTGAGCTTTGGACGTCTTCGTTAAGGGGGAAAAATTGGGGCCATGGCCAAATTGTGGGCTCAAGGAGAGAGCCCCGTTCCTCACATTTGCCTGTCCCCTTCCTTTATGTTTTATGGGCTGCGAATAGAGGGCCCACAAATGACAGTGATCTTCAAGCACCTAATTGGTCGGGGTGACATTCTCTCCCCCTCATCCTTTGCAGAGGAACCTAGGGCTGGAGATGGGAGAAGGCTTAACCGAAAAAAAGCTGAATGACACAGATTCCATTCCCTCCCCTCTTCCAACTTGGATATCTGGGGCAGGGCCTTCACCCCAGTGGTAGTAATGGAGGCTACCACTCAAAGACCAAAGTGGGGGGGAGAGGAGAGACCTCTGTGATGGACAAACCGGTTGTTTCTGTGTCTATGGGAGCCTGGGGATGTGGGGGCTGTGGTAGGGGTAGGGAGGTGATTGGCAGCTCCCTGGGGGTATCCCCACCCCCACCGTCCAGGCCTTTAACCCTTTACTATCCTCAGGCCTTCCCTATTGCTCTTAGCACCACCTGAGCCTTAATGGGGGAGGGAGCAGTTTGGGCAAGGGGAAGATCAATCCTTTCCTGTTCCCTTCCTAGGCCCCCCCCCCCCAGTTCAAGTGACCTCTAATTGGTGAGATCTTCAGTCTCAGTCACTAACCTTTCCTTTTTGTCCAGTTTCAGAGGCCCTTCAATTTTCCCTGTTTGCTTTCAGTTTATAAGGTTTGGTGGGGAAAAGAGACCCCCCTCCTCCAGTTTACTCTTCACTGTTAAGGATCTTCTACCCAGAAAGTGCAGACTTTGCCTGGGGAAGGGACAAGAAACTGTCCCAGGGAAAGTAATGGAAGGTAGAAGAAATCAATAAAATCAGACCAAACGAGTTGCCTTTCGAGGTCCTCTCCACCGATTTATGGATGGGAGGGGATGGAGGTAGACGGCAGGCCTGAGTCCATTCTTTGGATACCCAAACTCAGCTCCCTTAAAGGATGGAGACAAAACAAGCTGTTCTTTGCAGAGGGAGAAAATGAAAAGGCTCTTGGCTCAACTGCAAATGGTCCACCGGGGTTTGAAGAGGCGAAGTTTGGGTTGGCATGAAACCTGGGTAGAAGTACCTTCATTTTCCCTCCCACCCCCCAGCTTTAGTCGTTGCGGGAGTTGTCAGGGATCTGACCGATCGGAAGGGGGCAGGGCCAGGAGATTAGGTTTGGGGTCAGAGGTTCTGTTTTCTAGGGAAGGGGAGAGATAGGCCTGAATCACACCCTCAGCCCCTCAGGCTAGGAGGATCCCTTGGAGTCAGAGAGGGGTTGCAATCACTTTCTCTTCCACCCAGGTGAGGTCTGGGGAGGTTAGGTCTTAGGGAAGTTCCAAGTTGAGGTGTGAAGGGAAGCTGGGAGGGTTTGGATCTGCTTGAGGGACCCAGTGACCCTTCTGTGTGCACTAGTGAATAGCATTCCCTCTTTCCCTTAAAACGGGGCGAGGGAGGAACAATTCCCACATACTATGCTGGGGAAGGACTTGTCTCCTTTTCTGTGAAAATGCCTTGTAAAAAGTTGTTATTGTTTGCATAGAGCAGATTCTTGAGAAAAACTGTTTTGGACCACAAAAGTTTTGTTTGTTTTAAAAGCTGTCTCCTTTCATTTTTCTTTCCCTGGGAGTGAGGGTGGGGGTGGGGTGGGTGGGCGTGGGGTGGGCTACGCTCCCTTTTTCCTTAACATCTGGCCTTTGTGAACCCTGCTGACCTCCCCTCCCCCCTCCAGCTGTGTTGAGGGGAGGAGGAAGGAGGGATGGGAGAGAGCCTTCCATCGCGTGCTCAGGGGTATCAGTCTTACTCCCCCAAGAATATAGAAGGGGAAGAAGAAAGTAGACAAGGAGTAGGGAGAGGATCGTCAATGAAAAAGGGGTGATGTTTTCCAGGAGAAAATTGGGAAAGGCAGACAGACTCCCTGTTTTTAAAAAGCCCCTTGCTTTTAGTAATATGCTCCATGTCAACTTTGGCCCTTTCAACCTGCCTGCAGTTGAGCCCGGGATGACGATGTGAGTGCGGGGCAGAGGAGGAAGGGGTGGTGGGCTTGAAGTACTTTCTTTCAGCAGACTCTTCTCTGTGGAGCAGGAGATGATGCCGTTTATTTGGCTTCCTCCCTGTACCACTCCCCACACCCCTATACAAGTGAAAGGGTTAAACCTCAACCTGGAAGGAGGTGGGGCAGTGAGTTAAAAAACATACCTCTTGGCCAGACTTAGAAATCTCCTTGCCCAGTGAGGTTTAGTTCCAGTGAGGTTTAGCTCAGGATACTTTCAGGACTGTCAGCATCCCAAGAAACTTCCTAGTCAGGTACGGGAAACTATGTTCTTTTCCTACGATCACCTCAACAGATTACCACAAATTTAGTGGTTTAAATAAACTAGGAAGTTTATTCCCTCAGAACTGTGAAGGCCATAAATCCAAATTAAGGGCTGTGCTCGCTTTGTTTTCCTCTCCCAGGTCTGCCTCTTGCACCCCCAGGGTCCTGTCTCTTTTCCCTCCAATGCCTCTCCTGGGCTTTGATCCCATATCTCCACATGGATGCCGCAGAACTTCTATGGGAAGCTTCCTTCCTTACCTCTTCCAGCTTCGTGGCTTGTGGCTACAGATTTCCAGTCTCTTCCTATTTCTTCTTGTCTGTCTCTTGGAAGGACACTTATTATGGCTTTAGGGCCCACCTGATAATCCGGGATGCTCTCTTCTTGACTTCTTTAATTATATTTACAAAAATCCTTTTTGCAAATAAGGTCATATTCACAGTTCTTGGGGGGTGGGTGGGGTGGGAGTGGGGATCTGGATATGGACAGATCTTTTTGGCTTTCACCATTCAGCCCACCACAGAAACTAAATCCCAGAAAGAAGAAACTTGCCTCGACTTTCCTGAGCGTTCAGGGTTGGTCCCTCTAGAGCAGTGGTTCTCAACCTTCCTAATGCCATGGCCCTTTAATACAGTTCCTGTGGGTCGCGACCCACAGGTTGAGAACCGCTACTCTAGAGCCAGGGCAAGTTGTCCTCAAAAGGGAAAAGCCTGGGGAAGGGGAGAATCTGACCCTTGCTTCTCCCCAGCTCACTCTGAGGAAGCTGTAACCCCTTAAGAGTGTCTGAGGAAGCTCCTCTCCCAGCCTTCCTAGGCTTTCTTTTCTTTTTCTTTTCTTTCTTTCTCTCTTTTTTTTTTTTTTGAGACAGGAGCCTCAAGCTGTCCCCCTGGGTAGAGTGCCGTGCCACCTCCAACTCCGCACCCGCCACAACACCTGGCTATATTTTGGTTGCAGCTGTCGTTGTTGTTTGGCGGGTCCGGGCTGGGGATTTGAACCCGCCACCTTGGGTGTACATGGGTGGCGCCTTAGCCACTTGAGCCACAGGCGCCGAGCCCCTAGGCTTTCTTGATTTCTCTAGGACTTGGAAAGGGCCCTGCTTCCACCCCTCCCCTCTATCCACCAGCCACTGCTGTTTGTTAGGGATGTGGAGGTTGCAGGGTCTTGGTTTTTGACTGGGTCTCTAAGTTCTCTTACTGAGTTATCTCTTTTCCTTTAGTCTCAGAGAGTCTCTTCCTCATTGGCTTCTGAGTTTCTGCCCATCTTCATCAGGGTCTCATATAGGACTCTGAGTGTGAGCGCTCACTTGCTTGCCCAAGTCCAGCCCACTTACCATGTCCTCCCTCCTCCTGGGAGCCTCAGCCCCTCTGCCTCTCGACCCTTAACTCTTTATAGCCTGATCTCTGCCTCTGAAAGTGACAACCCCAAACACAAATTCAACTGCGGTTCTCCCTGCCCCATCCGCCTCTGGCCTCCTCCGAGGCCTGAGACACTACGGGGCACTCATGAAGGCCTCTTAGTCTTCTCTCCCCAAAGGTCTTTCCTTTGTCTTCTGTCTCCTCTTCTTCACTCTGTCTTCAAGAAACTTTAAAAAGAGGGAGCCCAATGAAGTCCAGGTGACACCTGCCCTCTGCCCCATCTCCCCCGGACTCCCTTTGTTTTCCTCTCCCAGGCCGGCCTCTGGCATCCTCAGGGTCCTGTCTCTTCTCTCTCCAATGCCTCTTTTGTGCTTTGATCCCGTATCTCCACCTGGATGCCAGCAACTCATAGCTCTGTGTTGAAGACCAAACTCATTGTCCCTGCCTCGCCCCCCGCCCATATCAGTCTCCCTGGTCAATTCTACATTCTGGTCATAGCTCTACCTTACTCTCCATTACCATCTGGAGATTTAGTACCCTGAGTTTTCAGCTGGGTCCTCCCATTTGATCTAGTTTCAAACCTCCGGTGCCTCTCTCCTCTCCAGTATCTCTAGCATTGCAGTGCCCACTACCTCTAGACTCCTTACTGCAGAAACCACCTAATTAATTTCTGGTTTTCCCCTGATCCCCTCAGATCAAGTTACCTTCTTGTTCAGTGGGTCCCCTGATTTTATTAAATGCAGCCTCCTTGGCCCATCTTTTGGGGCCCTCTTCGATCAGGCCTCATGCCCCTTCCCTCACTTTATATACCCTGTGGCCTGCCATGCTGGAATGCACTGCCTCTCCCAGCCTCTCCATCTTTGCCTTCATTCTCCAAAACCCATTTGAAATGCCATCTCTTCCATGAAGTCTTCTTTGATTCCTCCAGCTGGAGGTACCACCTCTAGACCCTCTTCTCTCCTCTGTGTCTGGGAGAGACTGTGGAACATGGAGGGAGAGTGCAGCCCTGGAGCCAAACACTCCTGCTCCCCTCTATGGAAAGTGCTGTCAGTGTGTTCATGGCAAAATCTGTCTGACCTTAAGCGGTTGTTTTATGACCTCAGAGTTAACCCAGCACCTTTGACACATGCAGGCACTTCAGAATCACTCCTGTAATTGTCTTACTTCTGAGAAGACCCTGTCCAGTGTGCCAAGTCCTCCTACAAAGTATTTAGATTTTAATTTAAGATAGAAAGTTAGGATATTAATAACAAAGTTATAATTATTTGTTGATTTTTTCTCAAACCTGTATCTCTCACTTCATTTTTTAAGGTCCTGGATCGGTGCCCTGTGCACAGCAGTCACTTAATGAATACTTGTCCAAGGCGGAGTGAATATTTTAAAAAGCTTATTTTGAAGTAAGCAGCATGGAGAGTGACCCGTGGCCAGAATGCAGTTCTGGAGCTTGTCCACTAGATGCTGCTGTCTGCTCACACCAGAGGAGGAAGATCAGTGGTGAAGAGTGTGTGGGGAAGGGATTAATGTTCCCAAGCAATTGAATGCCCCTGGTGCTGGGTCCTGTGCTAAAACCTGAGGGGGATTGTGCAAGATGTGGTCCCCATACATGGGAGACTTCAGGCAGGTGTCAGGTGCTTTGCGTGTGTTATTTTGCTTTCATAAGGATAGATGGGTATTATTATCTATTTAACAGATGAGGAAATGGGGCTCAGGGAGGTTAATTGACTTGCCTGAGGTCACACAGCCAGTGGAGGGGCAAAGTTTAGGTCTGTTCTGTATGACCAGTTTTCCCCTAAGAGCGAGAATGGAACTTACTTGGAGCCAGGCATTGTTCTAAGTGCTTTGTGCTTAGTTGATTTCTTTTTGCATTTTTTGGCCAGGTCTGGGTTTGAACCTGCCACCTCCAGTATATGGGACCAGTGCCTTACTCCTCTGAGCCACAGGCGCCTCCCCTTAGTTGATTATTTAATACTATTTAATGCTATGAAGTGGGTACTATCATTTTTGCAGATGAAGAAACTGAGGTACACAGAAGTTAAGCCCCTACAGTTACAGAATTGTGCCCTTTGAGTTCGGGCTCTTAACCAACCGCTACCATGTTTCACTGCTCCAGCAACAACCAGTCATGGGGCAGAGTAGCCCCCATCAATATTTGGAGGTCACAGAGCTCTGTGCCAGAGACCCAAGGACACACAGCCTGCCTCTGAGGTGTTTACAGCAGCACGGGGAACATAGGACCACAGTCTCTTCCTGAGGGTGAACTCTCTGGAGATGTGCGGAGCAACTCTAGCTGAGAGTGGTTTACCCTCTCCGAGCCTCTGCATCACCACCTAAAATCCGGGAACTCTTATAGCAGTGACTCTCAGACAGGAGATCAGTCATCCATGGTGATTTATTACAAAATTATAGCACTTTATTTATTTTTGTTTTTTGCAGTTTATGGCCGGGGCTGGGTTTGAACCCGCCACTTCCAGCATATGGGGCCAGCGCCCTACTCCTTTGAGCCACAGGCGCTGCCCCACTTTAAAAATAGAGGTGAGGCTTAGTGCCTGTGGCTCAAGCGGCTAAGGCGCCAGCCACATACACCTGAGCTGGCAGGTTCGAATCCAGCCCGGCCCACCAGACAACAATGACAGCTGCAACCAAAAAAAATAGCTGGGTGTTGTAGCGGGCGCCTGTAGTCCCAGCTACGTGGGAGGCAGGAGAATCCCTTGAGACCAGGAGGTTGCTGTGAGCTGTGATGCCACAGCACCCTATGCAGGGCGACAGCTTAAGGCTCTGTCTCAAAGTAAATAAATAAATAAATAAAAATAGAGGTGAAGTTACCTACTCTAAAGCGCACAACAAGTCTAGCTTGAATGTTACATGTATA
The DNA here is from genome assembly GCF_000181295.1 of Otolemur garnettii. NCBI lineage: Eukaryota > Metazoa > Chordata > Mammalia > Primates > Galagidae > Otolemur > Otolemur garnettii. The sequence continues at coordinate 25,269,977 of NW_003852413.1, forward strand.
TATACCTGTTGGATCACCACCCAGACCTAGAGAAGCAGCATTTCCAGCTTCTGGGAGGCTCTGTGGGGCCCACTCCCAGTTGATCCCCCCACCCAGAGATGGTCACCATACTGGCCTCTGTCACCGCAGATCTATTTTGCCTCTTTTTGACCTGCATGGAAATGGAAGGTACTTTTCCAGTTCTGCCTTTTTTTTGGCTCAGCATCACGTGTGTGGGACTTGTCCATGCTGTTGTGTGACGCAGTAGTTAATTCATTTCGTCACTGCGTAGTATTATACCAGGAGGCCAGCCGGGGCTTCTCAGAGGAGGCGATATCTGAATTGAGTCTTGAGGATATGTAGGAATTTATGAAGAGAAGAAGGCCCAGGTGGTGCTGAGGACAGAGCATCTGCAAAGGCTGAGGTTTGAGTGTGTGAGATTCTCAAGGCTATAGCATGGGGTGTATGTGACAAGAGATAGGTAGACAGGAGTCAGATCACAAAAGGTCTGTCTGTCAGGATAAGGAGTTCATTCTGAAGGTAACAAGGCACCCTGGAGTGGTGACTCTATCAGACTGCAGTAGCCATATGCCTTACTTAATCTTCATTCAATAAATATTAGTTTGCGCATTTACTATGTACTGGGTATTGTGCTAGGCACTGGGAAATAATGGTGAGCAAAACAGGCAGGGTGCTGCCCTCTCAATCTTGTAGTGGGGGGGCACAGCTCGTAATTGATAATCTTGGGCTGTGACAAATACTGCAAAGAAGAGGAGCATGAAGGGCTGGGGGCCAGGCAGCAGGATTTGCCCAGTCAGGGAGAGCAGAAGGGGCTTCTCTAGAGACGTGAGACAAGCTTGGGAGGATGACCAGGGGTTAACAACAAGAGAAGGAGAATGAAGAGTCTTTCAGGAAGAGGGAACAGTGTGCCTGGGGAAGGACCTTGAGGATCAAAGAACTGGGAGGTGCCAGTATGGCCTGAGCCCAGAGCAGGGGAGGGAGAGGCTGTGGCAGGGCCGGATCACACAGGGCCTTGAGGCCAAGGTAAGGATTTTGACTTATTCTGAGAGCACTGGGATGTAGGGCAGTAACAATCTGATTTGCGTTTGGAGAGGATCACCATGACATTAATGTGGACCTTGGAGACAAAAGCAGATGTGGGGAGATTGACTAGGAGGCCACTGTCATAGTGATGGTGGCTTGGGCCAGGGGGATGTGAGGACAGGGTAGGGACATAGGTACAACTGACCAAATATGGTAAGGATGAGGGATAAAAAGAGTCTCAGGTTCTGGCTTTAAAAACCAGAGTTGACAATGATAGAGACAAGATAAGGCTGGGTGCGGTGGGTGGCTCACGGCTGTAATCCTAGCACTCTGGGAGGTGGAGGCAGGTAGATTGCCTGAGCTCAGGAGTTTGAGACCAGCCTGAGCCAGGGCGAGACCCCGTCTCTAAAAATAGCTGGGCGTTGGGGTGGGCACTTGTAGTCCCAGCTACTTGGGAGGCTGAGGCAAGAGAATCACTTGAGCCCAAGAGTTTGAGGTTGTTATGAGCTATGACACTACAGCACTCTACCCAGGGATGCAAAGTGACACTGTGTCTCCAAAAAAAAAAAGATAGAGACAAGATATAGGGGACATCCTGAGCTCAGATTTGGACATCTGGAGTCAGGTGCCTTATGAGGCATCCAAGTGAAAATGTCAAGTGGATATTTGAGTCTGGTGCTCAGGGAAGATGTGAGGGCCAGAGAGCTACTTGCATGAGTCACCTGAGTGCCTGTGGGAATGAAAGCTTGGAGGCTTGGGCCTTCATGGCCCAGGAAAGACTGAAAGGGGAAGAGAGATGCAAGGAAGGCTCAGAACTGGGCCTGGGTGAACACCTGCTGCTCACTTTGGGGGGAAGGTGGTGTGGCATGGCGAGGAGAGAGGGAGGCTGTGAGAACAGGCAAGGTCAGCAGGGAAGAGGAGAGGGGAGCCTCAGTGGAGAGGCCTTTGCAAAGTAGGATCACCAGCCTTGGTGACAGATTGAGTGTGGAGTGAGGCAGAGGAGTCTGGCTTGAGTCCCAGATTTCAGCCCTGGTGCTTGGGTAGGTCTGCTCCTTGCTGGAGAGAAAGACCTGGGCTGTAGGTAGAAGCATTTGGTTGGAGTCATCAGCACAGGATTGGACAAGAATGATCAGGGAATGTGTGTGGGCTGAGAAGAGGGCCAAGAATAGAACCCTGAGGGACATTAAGGAAGGTGAAAGGAATGGGCAGGGGAAGGAGGGACGCCAAGGAAGTTCTGGCACCCGCTGCTAGTTATCCACCAAAATCTGTGCTCTCCTTGGCTTCCCAGGTAGACTCATTTCCCTTGCAGTCAGGTATGGCCATGTGACTTCATTCCTGCCAGTGGGCTACGAGGGGGTGAGGCAGTGATTTTCCACTGGTGTTTCCTTGAGGGGATCTTAGGTGTGCTGCAAATTTTTTAAAGATCATTAATTAAATTAATTTCAAAAGACGTTCAAAGGACAGTAAGTATATTCTTTTCTCTCTCTCTCTAGTTTTGATCCACATAATTTAAGTGTGCGCAGTAGTTTATGTTCAAGTATGCCATGAGATAAAAAAGGTTGAAAACACTGGGGGAAAGTCTGTGCCCTTTCCTGGCCTGGGCTTTAAGACTCAAGACATGCCCTTTCCACACTCCCTTTCCCTTCCTACTGGCTAGAGCCCAGCATGAAGGACAGTGCTCTTGGGGACAGGGCAAAACAGAACCTGTATTCCCCCAATGAAAGCGCTCCACTGATCTTAAATATTCCCTGAAAACATGAGAGAGAAATACACTTTATACCCTGAGGCCCCATCCTTTTTTGGATCTCTTTGTTCTAGGAGTTTAGCCTAACTAATACAACTTAGCCTAACTACGTTAATATAGTTTAGAGCAACACAGCTAATATAACTAATGAGCCTAACACAATGGAAAATTAAAACATAACATTAGCTTAATATAATATAACTTATCCTGACTGATACAGGAGCCAAAGAAGGAGCATATGGAGAAGGAGATAGTGGGGGTACAGAGTTGCATGTTGCACAGATGGGGAAGGCTCTAGAAGGATTAAGTGGGAGGGAGAGGTTGAGGACACTTAGAAAGAGAGAGTGAGGGAGAGAGGTGTCTAAGGAGGGCAAGGGCTGGGACCCAGGGCTTGGAGGGACAGCAGGGGAATGAGGGGAAGTGTGTTCCTGAACAGGCTGAGACTCCTGCTCCTGTGTGCATGCATGCACACCCATGAATATGTGCATGGGAACACACATGCACACATGCATGAGGTAAGAGTAATGAGCCTGGAGTCCTGGCCCTCTCATTCTTGCAGTGGGGGGCACAGCTTGTAATTGATAATCTTGGGCTGTGACAAGTACTTCGAAGGACCGAGAAATGCCAGGAACAAATGGGCAAGTTAGCAGCTGCAGGTACAGGGAGATAAGAAATAGTGTATAGATGGCTTCCATAGTCCCTGAGAAAATGGGCTTTCTTTGGGGCAGGAGGAACATAGGTAGGTTAGAACTGTGGTCCCCAAACCTCAGTCTGTGGCCTGTTAGGAACTGGGCTGCACAGCAGGCTGTGAATGAAACTTCATCTTCATTGACAGCCGCTCCCCCATGCGCCCATCACCACCCGAGCTCTGCCTTCTGTCAGATCAGCAGCGGCATTACATTTTCATGGGCGTGCGAACCCTACTATAAATGGCGACTACGAGGGATGTAGGTGGCGCACTCCTTATGAGAATCTAATGCCTGATGATCCGAGGTGGAGATGTTGTGTGGTTGAATTATCCCTAAACCATCCTCCCACCCCACCCCTTGGTCTGTGAAAAAATTGCCTTTCATGAAACTCTTCCCTGGTGCTGAACATGTTGGGGACCACGGGGTTAGAAGATAGAGGAGCTGGGAGAAAGTATGAGGTTGACGGAGGGAATCTACTGACCATACGCAGACCTTTGGAAACCTGGAATTAGTGGAAGCACAATCTGGGCATTGGGGGAGCACAGCAGGCAGGTGGGTTGGCCAGGGTGGGGAGGTTGAGGACCAGGAGAGTGAAGACATGAAGTGATGGCCTCAGGGGTCTGGGTTGGTCAAGGAAGGAAGCTAAAGCCAGAGATAGGGGACTGGGGGGTGGGGCCAAAACTTCAATGGAAAGTTGAAAAGTGTAGGGAAGGAGGGGGGAGGGCAAAGGGCAGAGACCTAGTGCTGGTGCCCGGGTGCTGGTGCTGCTGCCTTTTTTAGTTTTGTAGGGACTCCAAATCTGCCTAGGATAGCAGCAGGGCTTGGGTTAGGGTGGCTTTCTGGGAGTCCTGAGCCAGTGTCTTTGAAGTATGAATGGTGTGGCTAAGAAAGCGGGGGCGGATAGTGACAGGAGCCTCCTAGGATAATTTTCCCCCTTCCCTCTGCCCCAGGCCTGTCTTTGCTGGGTTTCAGTCCCCATTTTCCCCCTGGGCTGAATGACATCCTTCCACACACATCCTCAGAAGAATAAACAATGATGGAGAAGATTGACCACTTACGGAGGGTTTTCATATTCCCTACTTGAGAAATTAAGGAAGTCTTAATTTTAAAATTGTTTTGTTTTTAAGACAGAGTTTGGTTTTCATATTCCCTACTTGAGAAATTAAGGAAGTCTTAATTTTAAAATTGTTTTGTTTTTAAGACAGAGTTTTACTCTGTTGCCCAGGCTAGACTGCTGCGGCATCAGCTTAGTTCACAGCAATCTCAAACTCCTGGGTTCAGTGGCACACGCCTGTAATCCTAGCCCTCTAGGAGGCCAGGTGGATCGCTTGAGCTCAGGAGTTCCAGATCAGCCTGACCAAGAGTGAGACCCCATCTCACGGGTGCTTATAGTCTTGGCTCCTCAGGAGGCTGAGGCAGGAGGATCACTTGAGCCCAAGAGTTTGAGGTTGCTGTGAACTATGATGCCACACACTCTACCAAGGGCAACATACTGAGACTTTGTCTCAAAAAAAGAAAGAAAGAAAGAAAACCAGGCTCAAGGAAAGTGATCCTCATGCCTCAGCCTCCTGAGTAGCTGGGACTACAGGTGCTGGCCACAACGTCTGGCTAACTTTTCTATTTTTGGTAGAGATGGGGTCTCTCTCTTGCTCAGGTTGGCCTTGAACTCCTGAACTCAGGTGATTCACCCTCTGTGTCCTCCCAGAGCACTAGGATTACAGGCATGACCCATAGTGCCTGCCTTCATTTGAATCAAGGCACAGCAGAGAGAGATTGAGGAGGATGCACAGTGTTGTCTTGGTGTCCTGTGAGCTCCAAGACTGTGGCCACAAGACTTTGGTTGCTATGAAAGCGGAATGGATGCATTCCCTACTCTTGGTCTCTCCCATGGAGGTAGAGGGTCCTGTTGTGGGTAAGTAGCCCACCTGCATTTTTATAAGGCAGCACAGTGGAAGGAGGAGGGGAAACTGGGGTCCATCCCTGGATTTGGGGTGATCCCTGATCCCACAGCATGGCAGCAGGGCCTCCTCTGGTGTTTTCATGGCCTAGAGCAGTGTTTTTCAACCTTTTTTATCTCATGACACACTTGAACCTATAGTTAAACTTCTGTGGCACACTTAAATGATGTTGATTAAAAAAAAGGAGTCAAAAACAAGAATATACTTACTGTGCTTTGAATTTCTTTTGAAAATAATTTAACTAGTAATCTTAAAAAACATTTGGTGGCACACCTAAGATCCTTTCCTGGCACACTGGTTGAAAATCACTGGCCTAGGGGATGAGGACCTGGGAACAGGGGAGTGTAGGAGGCCCCCGTGGGAAATCTGGTCTGTGGTTTATGGGGGCCAGCCCGTCTGTCCATGTGTGTCTATGTGGTACTGTGAACAGAGAGAGCTGTGTGTGTTCGTGAGGGAGTCCTTGGGCATGTTGCTTAGTTGGGGAGGTGTCTCTGGACATGTGTGTGTGTACATAAGCCTGAGTGTGTCAGGGCTTGCATCCTCTGCTCCACATGCATTGGGTGTGCATCTCTTGGCTATGCACAGTTCCGTGTCTAGGAGCGTGTAGGCTTGTGTCCCTCTGCATTGAGGTGGAAAGTAGGTCAGCCTGGAGCTGTGCAGGCAGGAATGAATTAGGATGGATTCTCCAGCAGTATCCAGCTGGATGGGGAAAGGTGGCAGGGAAGGGACTCCTGGACCTGGAAGCCCCTTAGCCTCTTCTTGACACCTGCCCTGGGGGGAGGGGCCAGGAAAGAGGGGGATAGGAGGGGAGAACCTTATCACACCAGGAATTCAGGGTGGGGAAGGCAGGCAGAGAGGGGGTATCCTGACCTGTGGCTAACAGAGTGGGGGACCAGCTGCTGCCTAGAATAGCTGTCTGTGGCTTTGGCCACAAAAAAAATGCTTTTTCCTTGGAAAAGGGACTGATTTCCCTCCTGCCTGATACGACCACTCCTGCTATACCAATATGTCCCCTGTGGATAATGGCAGCAGAGAGTCCAAACGCTAGGGTCCCAGGTAGGGTAGTGGGGCCTCCCCAGTGCCAAGCCTCACCGGGAGGATGTATTCTCCCATGCTGGGCCCCGTGCCCGCCCACCTCCAGCTTCCCACTTCCTCCTCCGCCTGAGCTGTGTGGCAGCAACGGCGCCTTCTCTCTCGGCACCTTCCAACCCGGGGCCCAGCCAAGTAGCACCCAGCCCACGATAAGCAGAGCAGGCTCACAGCAGCCCGGGAGCTGGCGAGCTCCCTGGCGCCTGCCCCTCCCTTCTCCCAGCAGCCTCCTGCCCCTCCCTTCCTGTCTTCTGCATCCTGCAGCTTCCACAGAGAGCCCTGTGCCTGGGGCTGTTCAGGACCCTCAGCAGCCCAAGTCCTGGTGAGCTCTATGTTGCCCCGAGTCCATGTGGGCATCACTTTGGTCAGTGCTTTGTGTGGTTTGAGTCAGTCCAGAGTCCTGTGGCCACTGTGGGCTTCAGTCTAATCCCTTGTGGGCAATCTCTCTGAAGCAACAGGGGTGCCCTGTCCGTCAGGCCCAGTTTCTTGGGTTCCATGTCAGGACCCTATGGATCCTGTTTTAGTGTGGGCCACTGTAGGCTCCTTGGTACTCTGGGCTGGGGGTTCTGGGCCAGTTTGGGCCAAGATAGGTACTATATGGTCCTAATTCCTTGACTCACTGGACACCAGGGACAGCCACCGTCTTCTTCAGCACTCTGTGAACCTCTCATTAGACCAATGCCTTTGGACTTCAAGACAGTCTTCACTGCTGTGTCTGCCTGAGCCAAAGACAGCTTCTTGTTGATCTTGTTCCTTGTAGACCCTTAACACTTGACTGGCGTCACTGACAGCAGCACTAGTGTCACTTGAGACTTGCTAGAAATGCAGACTCTCAGGCTCCACCCCAGACCTCCTAAACCAGAATATGCATTATCAGCAAGATCCCTGGTGACTGTGCACGTTTAAGTTTCAGAGGCACCATGGTCACCTTCATGCCAACCGGGACCAAGGCAGGAACCTTATTCACCCAATTCCACATGAGCTTCATGGCAGCTGGGGCAACCTGGTGTCCTGTTATAGAGGCCCCACCCGCCCCTCCCCGTGACCCCCCAGGTCTCTGCTTCCTCTCTCTCTCACCTTTCTTGGATTCCACTCCGAGGCCTTGCCTGTAACCAGCTTCCTTTTCCAAAACCAAGTGCCCACTCCCCTGCATCTCTGGCTCCCTGCACATTGAATCTAAGCACAAAGTGGTTTTGTCATCCCCAGCCTAAGCCTGGCTTTGGGGCTCCTCCCGACACTCCCTCCCCACCTGCCTCCCACTTGCCACCCCAGGCCACCCCAGGCCATCCCAGCTGGAGGATGCTGCGGTAGTTTTCCATCCCTGCTGTTTTCTGCCTTACACATGCATCGCGCAGATAGATCCAAAGTCTATATCTATATATACCTCTCACCCCCCCACCCCCGGACGTCGTGCGTCTCGTTTGCCAGGCTGTGGTCGTGCAGTCTGTCGCTCGTTAAGGCACTGTCTCAGATTTGCATGTTTAATATTTTATCCAGGAAGCGCTTCTGGCTGGGGCTCCAGGAGGTGGTGTGAAGCCGACAGAATGTCAGGCCCCGGAATGGTTGCTCACAGGTGGTGGCGGTGGGACGAGCGCGTCTGCAGGACTGGGGATGGTGACGCCAGTTCCTGGCTGCTTATCTTGGTTTCTGCACTGGGGTGGGGTGGCCAAGGGGTGGGGCTGGGGAGGACACATCCAAGACCACCACCCCTTAGCCTGCATGGAGAGCTGCCCTTCCTAGGGTCACGCAACAATTGGCAGGATGAGCCCTGATGTGAGCTTGCTTTTTAGGTTCAGGAGCTCCATCAGGCCTTAGTCATTTCTGTGCCCAGGATTTCCAATGGGAATGAGCCCTTTGACTCCATGGGGAAGTGGCCAGTGACTCATTCTCTATGTGGTTCACCCAATCCCCAGCGCAAACCACAGAGCAGAACAGAGTGGGAAGGAGGAGATGGGCCAGTGCGGCATGTCCTTGGGAAGTCACTGAGCTCCCTGTGTTCCTGTGGGGGACAAGAGGGCACCAGGAGCATCTTCCCTGACTCCCCTCCCCCACATGTTAGAGAGCTGAGTCAGTGGCAAGCACTACAGAGTACTATTGAAGGATGCCCTTCTGTTCCCAGATATTTGTAAAGAACTTAGCAGGCAGGAGGGAGAAAGGAGGGAGAAAGATGAGGCTCTGGCCCAAGGGCAGATGGAACAATCTGAGAATGGAAAGGGGAGGGGGAGCAGACAGACACAGGCTTTTCATTCTGACCCATGTGAGGCATGAACTGCCTGATTGTGCCTGTGTCCAGCGGGTTCAGTGGGGCCTGGAGGATGGGGCTAGAGGGAGAAGGGGGAGCCTGCTGCATCCCCCAGGCCCATCAAGAACAAGATCCCCACACATGCTGTTGCAGTCTGGCTAGGCTCAGACAGAAAAGGCTTCTTAGAGACAGTGGGCTGGGGCATGGCCCCAGGGCCTACTCCTCCCCAACTTCTTGCCCAGTTTCAGGGCCTGGAGATTTATCTGTGTAGGATTTCTGGACTCTGGCGTGGGGCGGGAGCCAGGAAGTGGGGTGTATGGGAGGATGTGTGTGATTATCCCTTAGCCTACAGCTGGGATACCCTCCTACCCTAGACAATTCCACATCTGCTCCCAACTGCTCCCTCTGCAGATGCCAAGTTGGGAAGTTCTTCCTGGTGTCTAGCCTCTCTTCCTTCTCTCCCTTCCTTCCTTCCTTTCTTCCCTCCCTCCCTTCCTACAGAATCTCACTTTATCACCCTAGTAGAGGGCAGTGGCATCGTAGCTCACAGCAACCTCAAATTCCTGAGTTCCAGTGATTCTCTTGCCTCAGCCTCCCAAGTAGCTGGGACTACAGGCACCTGTCACAACATCCAGCTATTTTTAGAGACATGGTCTTGCTCTTGCTCAGGCTGATCTCAAACTCCTGAGCTCAAGCAATCCACCCACCTTAGCATCCCAGAGTGCTGGGATTACAGGCATGATCCATGGGGCCCAGCCAGCCTCAATTCTTTCTATTGCCACTTCAGTGTAATTACTGTCTGTTCCGCTATCTGGAGGTGATGGGGAGGAGGATTGGTGGAGCGGTATTAGGGATCCTCATGCCCTGGGCTTTGTAGCCTCATAGTCTGATTTGGGAGCCTGGAGGCCTGGTCTATCTCTCCTGTCCATTCCCTGTCCGCATACAGACAGAGTGCATATGTGGTCTCTAAGTAAAGGTGCCCACTGATACCCTCTTGTGGGCATCCCCACCACCCACCAGCAACAAGGACTTAAGGCAGATTAAGGGCCTCCAAACCAACATAACAGATGCCACCAAGCCATACACCGAAGTGCAGACATTTCATAGGAGGGGGCCCTCTGCTCCTCGCAATTCCTCCCATCTAGGTCAGCAGTTTGCAGGCTCCTTTTGGGACTTTTTGTACACTTGGGACTTTTTGTCCAGAGGATATCATGCAGAAACAGAGAAAAACAAACAAGAGAACAGCCAAGCTGCTATGACCCAAGAACAGCCAAGCTGCTGTGGCAATCTTGGCAGGTGGGGGTGGGGAGACCTGCCTGCTCTGCTCCTCCTGCCTCCTGCCACCATACCCTGGGGACTTTCGAGAGGTCCCTCAGGACTCCCAGTGCTTGGCAGGGACACAGAAAAACACTGATCTGTACAATCCAGTCTAGTTTTTTAACTCCTGGAAGCTGTCAATCAAAGGGAATGGGGACTAATTGAGATAGGAATATGACAGTCCCACGAGTGCTAACTCAATGACAAGGGAAGAAGAGGTAGAATGATGCTAGAGAGAGAAAAGCAAATCTGAAGGGCTCAGCTGGCTGGGGCCATTTCTTTACAGGAGACCTCCGTCACTCCTCTAGAACCTTTTGGGGCTAGACTTAATTACAGTGCATGCTCAGAGTGGGGACTTGGGGTTTCAAGGGAGGGTCATACTTGGTGGAAAGAAATCAGATGAGAAGACCAGGTCCAGTAGCTCATGCTCGTAGTTGTGGCAATTCAGGAGGCCAAGGCAGGAGGATAGCTTGAGGCCAGGAGAGAGAGTCCAACCTGGGCAACAGAGTGAGACACCTCTCTATAAAAAAATAGAAAAATTAGCCAGGTGTGGTGGCATACACCTGTAGCCCTAGCTACTTGGGAGGCTGATGTGGGCTTGATCTTGTCACTGTACTCCACCCTGGGGGACAGAGCAAGACCCCCATCTCTTTAAAATGAAACATCAGATGAGAAATTTGAGGAAGGCTGCCTTTCACAATGGTTAAAATACAAAAATATAGAACAACATGGGTCCTCAAAGGTAAATCCTTAGTTCACTGAGTATGTTGATACACCCAGAGGGCTCATAGCCTTAAGGTCTTAAACAATGGTTCTTAACTGGGGTGAATTTGCCCCTCCGCCGCCCATATTTGGCAATGTCTAGGGACACTTTGGTTGCCACAACTTAGGGCTTGTTATTGGCATCTAATGGGTAGAGCCCAGGGATGCAGGCAAACATCATATAGTGCTCTGGAAACCCCTCACGATAAAGAATTACCTGGTGCAAAATATCAATAGTGCTGAGGCTGAGAAAGCCTGGTCAAGATTCTAGACAATTCTGGAGACTTTATTTCCCCCACTAGAGCATATATTGCTAGAAGTTAGAAATAATGAGTCTCCTACTTGTCTACTGCATCTGCCTCAGCACCTCTCCTGAATAGGTGCTTACAAGTATTTGTCAGATGAATGTTTGAATTAAGGACTCAACTTTGACACAGTAGGGAGTACCCCCCTCCCTATCCAGAGCTAAGTTTGCCTTGGGGAGGCACATGCTACTTCTCAAGTTTAGATAGTAAGCCCTGCAAGGGATCCTGACCCTGGACAACCCTAGGAGAAAGCTGGGGAGGGCTAGCCCAAAAGTGCCTGAGCTGTTGACTTAAAAATAGCAGATGCTCATTCCAGTGCAATTTACATCTCATTTGCATGCTGCTTTGAATATGATTTGCATGTTGCTCCTTTAAAGTCAAAAGGCACAGATCTCCTGGCCCCTATCTTGCTTTTTCCACTTCTGTACAAGCCTCTGTCTGTCCCTACCCCTCCTTCTTTGCTCATGCTCTGGGGATACCCACCTGTTGGGCCCACATTGGCATAGGTACAAAAAACTTAGCAAACCCATTAATGGTGAGATGCACAAGGCAGGTAGGTAGGCCCCTTGAATTTCACCTTCCCCTTGTGATTGAGATCATGGCTTTTGGTGCTCACATTCCTGAGTTTCAACCCCCCTTTGCTATTCCCCAAACTGTATGATCTTGAGCAAGTGATTTAACCTCTCTGTCCCTCAGCACCCTCATCTATGAATTGGGATAGTGATAATTACCTTATGGAGTTACTATCAATGATTCAACAAGGAAATCTACTGAAGTGCCAAGCATTTGGTAGGCACTCAAGCAATGGTAACCATTGTGCTTATTATTAAGTCTGGTTTCTCTGAAGTCACTATCCCCCACTATCCCCTTAACTAATCCCTTTTTCCTTCTCAAAACTCTCTTTTTTCTTGGTGTTGGCTGCCACCCTTTTCTGGATTCCTCTCATCTTGCTGGCCACGCCTTCTCAGTCCCCTTTACTGGTTCTTTCTCTTGCAAACTACCTCTAAATTTAGGGGGGTCCTAGAACTTGGACCCGAGATCCCTCATCATTTTTCTCTAGCTGTTTATGCTTTAAACACTAGCCCCATGCCAAGGATTCCAATTTTTCTGGAGACTCATAACTAATAGCTTTTTTTTTTTGCAGCTTTTTTTTTGGCGGGGCTGGGTTTGAACCCACCACCTCCAGCATATGAGGCCAGTGCCCTACTTCTTTGAGCCACAGGTGCTGCCCAGCTTTTTTTTTTTTTAAACTGAGGCAGAGTTTTACTCTGTTGCCCTGTGTAGACAACCATGTCATCATGGCTCACAGTAACCTCAAACTCCTGGGCTCAAGTGATCTTCCTGCTTCAGCTTCTCAAGTAGTTGGTACTACAGGTACCTGCCAAAACAAGTGGCTAATTTTTCTATTTTATGTAGAGAGGGGGTGTCACTCTTGCTCAGGATGGTCTTGAACTCCTAAGTTCAAGCAACCCACCCACCTCGGCTTCCCAGAGCTCTATGATTACAGGCGTGAGCCATCATGCCCCGCCACTAATAGCTTCTTGATATCTCCACTTGGATGTCTAAAAGGTACCTCAGGCTCAGCGCCTGTAGCTCAGCAGCTGGGGTGCCAGCCACATACACCAGAGCTGGTGGGTTTGAATCCAGCCCAGGCCTGCCAAACAACAATGACAACTACAACCAAAAAAATAGCCAGGCATCGTGGTGGGTGCCTTGTAGTCCCAGCTACTCGGGAGACTGAGGCAAGAGAATCGCTTAAGCCCAAGAATCTGAGGTTGCTGTGAACTGTGATGCCCTGGTCCTCTACCCAGGATGACAGCTTGAGACTGTATTAAAAAAAAAAAAAAAAAACCTCAAAGTCAATGTGGCCAAAACAGTATTGTGATTTCTTTTCCTCTCCCAGACTCCCTACTTTAGTAAATGGTACTGTCATCTACCCAGCTGCTCAAGCACAAAAATCCAGGATAAGTCTCCTTCATCCTCTGTATTAGTTATTTATTGCTGTATAATATATTGGCCTCCAAACTTAGCAGCTTAACATAATAGGCATTTATTATCTCATATAAAAAATGTTTCTTAGAGTCAGGATCAAGAAGTGACTTTGCCGGGCTCAGGGTCTCTCATGAATTTGCAGTCACTATGTCAACTGGTGCGCAGTAATTTAGCAGCTTGCCTGGGCTGGAGGATCTACTTTCAGGGGCCTCTCTCGCAGGCTTGTGAAGTTAGTGCTGATGGCTGCCACAAATCTCAGTTTCTCACTACGTGGGCATCTCCACGGAGCTGCTTGAGGGTCCTTATGACGTGGTGCTGGTTTCCCCAAGAATGAGGGATCTGAGAGAGAGCAAAGTGGAGCCGGGATCCCTTTTTTGACTTTGTCTTGAAAGCCACACAGCCTTATTTGCACCATATTCCATTGTATTCTATTTGTTAGAAATGAATCACTACATTCAGACACATTTAAGATGAAGTTCCATCTCTTGAAGGGAAGCATATCAGAGAATTTGTGGACGTACTTTAACTCCTCCCATTCAGTCCATCAGCAAATTCTTCAGGCTCCATTGTCTAACTCTGTCTAGAATTAAGTACTTCTCTCCGTCTCCCCTGCTCCCATCCCAATCCTGGCCACCCTCGTCACTCAACCTCTGCCATGGCAGTGGCCTCACGATTGGCTTTCTTGCTTCTCTTCCTGCCTGTTTACAGTTCAGTCCATTCTCTATAAAGCAGCCAGAATGGCCACTGGACAATGTAAATCAGATGTAGGGCCTTCTAGTTAATGATGATGAATTGCAGATAGCTTTATCCTGCTCCCTTTTAAGATCATACTAAAATGGTAGTAAAGGGCGGCACCTATGGCTCAAGGGGTTTATGGGCGACCCCATAAACCAAAGGTGGCGGCTTCAAACCCGTCCCTGGCCAAACTGCAATTAAAAAATAGCCAGGCGTTGTGGCGGGTGCCTGTGGTCCCAGCTACTCGGAAGGCTGAGGCAGGAAAATCACCTAAAGCCCAGGAGTTGGAGGTTGCTGTGAGCTGTGACATCAGGGGACTCTACTGAGGGCGATACAGTGAGACTCTGTCTCTAAAATAAACAAATAAATAAAATAAAATGGTAATAAAGAAAGAAGCAAGGTATAAATCCACAAAGACAAAGAACATGACATCTCAGCAGATAAAGGATTTCATCAATGTTTTGGAAGATCACAAGTGGATCAAGGAAGAGCCATAGACTTAGTATCCTAAGAATAAATCTAAGGACAGAGGGAGACAGACCATGAAGAAAGGAAAGGGGATTTGGAGGCACCAGACTGGACAGAGGGGCAGAGGGCAGAGGTGAGCAAAGGGCGGAAGAATCGTCAACCCCCTCCACCACTGCCCTGCACAGAAAGGCAAAAACAACAACGTTCCTGCCTCCGGTGGAAGATCAGAGTTTTCTCATCTGGAGGAACTGAAAGGCTCCAAAGAAAAATTCCATGTACCAACATTGGGAGAGTTCCCAGTGAAATAGCTGGCTTTTAACACAATCACTAAATTGTAAAAAAAGGTCTCTCTCACGCCTGCAGAACTTCCAATCTGCTTTTTAATGCTTTCCCCTTAAATCAAAATGGCTAACCTAGGATCACCTGACAAATGACAATTCCTGTGTCAGTTTGGGCCCCCTGGCAAACAGATTCCAAACGGAGTTAGAAGTGCAAGAAATGTATTGGTGGTAATGCTCATGAGAAATACAGAAAGGAGGGAGCAGGAGGAGGCAGAGTGGAAGGTGCAGGACTGGTGTGTATGAAAGAAGAGGGAGAAGGAAGGAGTGGGCGGGAAAAGTCTCAAACTGTGGTTCTCAGAGAGGCCTAGGCAGCGCTGCAGAGCAGAGACTGCCCACCAGAAGAGACCCCACTGGGCAGAAATGTCCAGGCCCTAAGACCCCCCACTGTGCTTAGTAATTAATTGGCTGGAGTTGCCTGGGGAAAGTGTGTCCTCAGGTCAAATGCTGCACTTGATCCAGAAAGTGTTGCAGCTGGAGATTGTCAACTGACAGCGCTCCTTATGGCAAATTCTCTCTGGAAGTGACATCTGGGTGGCGTAATTGTGTGGCTGCTATCCCCTGTATAAAAGAGGAAGACAAAGAAGAAAAGGAAAAAGAAAAGCTAAACAAACAGGAAAAAAAAAAAACCCCTACAACTACTTCCTACTTAAATCCATTCCTCTGGGTAATAAATCACCTCTACTAGTTATAAAAGAAAAGGATGTAGTGAAAAAGGAGTTGTAAAGAATAAGACAGAGTTCCTGCAAATTAAATTAAATACACCGTAGGAAGGTTGGAAATGAGGTAAAAATAAAAGGGCCCCAGAGAGTAGCACAAGAAGACAGAGAAATGAAATTCCTTTCGTCATTTAAATATTTGTCGAACACCATTTTATGCTAGGCACTGTTCTAGTCCCTGAGGAGAAGCCAGCAGACAAAACTGATAAAGCCCTTTCCCTGAAGCCTCTCTGTAAAAGAGAAATAAGTGGAGGAAAGAGGCTAGAGACAGGTAGATCAGTCCAGGAGCTCCAATACACGCTACTGGGAGATCCTGAAAGAGAAGACAGATGAGAGCAGGAAATTGACAATGAATACAAGAAAATCCTACAGAGCTGACGGGCATGAATCTCCAAAAGGAAGGGCCTGAACTTCTGCTTCTGCAATGTAATAACAGGGGATGGATTTATGCTCCCTGCTGAAACAGCCAAACAAACAAACAAAATATACAAAACTAGAGGAGAAGAGGGAAGAGGATTGGTGTGCTCTGACCTACCAGACACAATGTGGGGGTACATGGCACACCTGGGTGAGGGGCACAGCTATGGCTTGGACTCTACCTAACAAATGCAAACCTAATCATCTGTACCCTCATATTAACTTGAAATTTAAAAAAAATATATATATATATATAAAAATATATACGCAAAACAATGAGGTTTAGACATTGGCCATCAAGAAGCACAGAACTGTGGTCTCTGACAGATGAGAAACACAGCTCTAAGTCCCACACTGTTCATGGCTACTGCCTGAAGTGTTTCCAGTCACAGTACAGGAAGGGTCACTAGGCAGAGCCTGTAATCCACCTGAGTTGAACAGATGGAGCTGGGAGATGGGAGAGACCCAGGAGTTCACAGGGACAGAGAAGGAGAATCCTGAAGATCCACAGGAAATTCCCTGAGAGTCTTCAGCTCAGTTCCAATCAGTGCATGTGTGTGAGGAAACTACCCGGGGCCAGGTAAGGACCTCCCCAAAAGAGGAGCGGGAACAGTTTCCAGAGTTCACCCAAGGCTAGGAATAGGTTGTGTTCCCACTAGCCAGAGGGGAAAAAAACAATTGCGGTTGGCAGGGCATCAGACAGTACTCAAAAGGGTATGGATTCAGGAATAGGGCAAAATCAGCCCTAAAGTCTACTCTGTTCTTGCCTACCAAAGCTTAAAAACAAGCCTTAAAGGGAATCAAATAATTGCACGGTAACTTCATCACAGAGCAAAGCTCAAGAATAGTTATTAGACAATAAAACAGTTAGCATCTAACTGGGTAAAATTAATAATGTTTGGCATCCAGTATAAAAGTAGCCAGCCTTTAAAAAAAAAAGCAGGAAAATATGACCCATAATCCGGAAAATTAATCAATGGAAATAGACCCACCTATGATGCAGATAACAGATTTAGTAGATAAGGAAATTAAAATGATTATAATTAGATCCTATGTATTAAATCATGAAGAAGAATGCTTGCACATGTTATGTAAAGATATGGAAGATATAAAGAAAAGACCCAAGATGAGTTTCTAAAGATGAAAATTACAATTTTTTTTTTTTGAGACAGAATCTCACCCTGTTGCTCTGGGTAGAGTGCTGTGGCATCATCATAGTTCACAGCAACCTTAAACTCTTGGGCTCAAGAGCCTCAGCTCCCAAGGTATGTGTGACTATAGGCATATACCACCACGGCTGGCTATTTCTTCTATTTCTAGTAAAGATGGGGTCTCACTGTTGCTCAGGGTGGTCTCAAACTCCTAAGCTCAAGCAATCCACTCACCTTGGCCTCCCAGAGTGCTAGAATTACAGGTGTAAGGAACCAAGCCTGCCCTAAAATCATAATGTTTTAGATGAAAAATACACTGCATGGATTTTTTTTTTTTGAGACAGAATCTCAAACTGTCACCCTGGGTAGAGTGCTGTGGTGTCACAGCTCACAACAACCTCAAACTCTTGGGCTTAAGTGATTCTCTTGCCTCAGCCTCCCAAGTCTACAGGTACCTGCCACAACGCCTGGCTATTTTTTGGTTGTAGTTGTTATTGTTGTTTGGCAGGCCCAGGCTGGATTCAAACCTGTCAGCTCCGGTGTATTTGGCTGGTGCCCTAGCCACTTGAGCTATAGGTGCTGAGCCCACTACATGGATTTTTTGTATTGGTTTTTATACCTGTATATGAATATCGGAAGAAATAATGGCTAAAACTTTTATAAACTTGATGAAACCATAAATTTAAGAAAGCCCAGACATGAGAAACAATAAAAACTTTATCAAAGTATAATTAAATTGCTCAAAGCCAGTGAAAATTCAGCAAATCTTAAAAGCAATCATAGAAAAATTACATGTTACATGCCAAGGAAGTGTTAGATGACAGCAGACTTCCCACTGGATATGATGCAAGCCAGCCTAGAGTAGAACACTTCACAGTATTGAAAGAAAGGAACTGTCAATTTAGAGGGGTTTTTTTTGTTTTTTTTTTTTTGAGACAGAGCCACAAGCTGTCCCCCTGGGTAGAGTGCTGTAGCATCACAGCTCACAGCAACCTCCAACTCCTGATCCCAAGCGAGTCTCCTGCCTCTGCCTCCCAAGTAGCTGGGACCACAGGCGCCCGCCACAATGCCAGGTTATTTTTTTTTTGGTTGCAGCCGTCATTGTTTGGCGGGCCCAGGCTGGATTCAAATCCGCCACCTTAGGTGTGTGTGGCTGGTGCCTTAGCCACTTGAGCCACAGGCACCGAGCCCAACTTAGAGTTTTATATACAGCAAGAATATCTTTCAAAAATGAAGGCAAAATAGTGTCAAGACTACACAATGGGAAAAAGGCCAATCTCTTCAACAGATGGTGTTGGGAAAACTGGATATCCACATACAAAAAAATGAAGTTGAATTACAACCTTATACCGTCTACAAAAATCAACTCAAAATGGATTAAAGATCTAAATGTAAGGCCTAGGGTTGGGCACAGTGGCTGGCGCCTGTAATCCCAGCACAGGAGGCTGAGGTAGGTGGATTGCTTGAGCTCAGGAGTTTGACACCAGCCTGAGAAAGAGTGAGACCTTTGTCTCTAAAAATAGCCAACCATTGTGGTGGGCACCCATAGTCCCAGCTACTCCGGAGACAGAGGCAAGAGGATTGCTTGAGCCCGAAAGTTTGAGGTTGCTATGAGCTACGATGCCACAGCACTCTACCCAGGATGACAGAGTGAGACTCTAGCTTTAAAAAAAAAAAAAAGAGAGAGAGAGAAAGAAAAGAACGAACGGAAAGTAAAATGTACTCTCCAGACTGGGAGAGAAGGGGAACTGGGAAATTACTGTTCAATGAGTATAGAGTTTCAGTTTTGCGATATGAAACAATTCTAGAAATCAGGTGCACAACAATGTGTGTACAGTAATACTCTGTGCTGTGTATGTAAAAATAGTTAAGATGGTAGTTTTATGTTATGTACTATTACCACAATAAAAAAATGAAATTCTTCATTGGATCAGGGAACAGAAAAAGGACTTACAGGAAGAAACTGGTGAAATCACAATAATTTTTATTTATTTATTTATTTGTCTTTTAAAAAAGGCAGAATGGCTCTGAGCCTGAGGCTCAAGTGGCTAAGGCACCAGCCACATACACCTGAGCTGGCAGGTTTGAATCCAGCCCGGCCCGCCAAACAACAATGATGGCTGCAACCAAAAATAGCCAGGTGCTGTGGCGGGCGCCTGTGGTCCCAGTTACTTGG